>NW_004955405.1:5325406-5375598 GCF_000276665.1 Chinchilla lanigera | reverse complement strand
TTTTTTAGTTTTTCTCCGGTACCGGGAACCGAACTCACGACCTTGCGCTTGCCAGGCAGGCGCTTTTGCCGCTGAGCTAAATCCCCAGCCCCTGGTGATTTCTTTAGATGTGCACAAACTTTTCACTAGGATGAGATCCCAGTTGTTGATTCTTTGAAGTATTTCAAGTGCGGTTTGGTTTTTGTTCATGAACTCTCTGCCTACCCCTATGTCTTCAAGACTTTCACCTACTTTCTCTTCCAATAGATTTAGTGTTTCTGTTTTAATATTGAGGTCTGTGATCCATTTTTGCTTGAGTTTGGTGCATGGTGATAGACTTGGGTCTATTTTAGTCTTTTGCAGATGGTAAGCCAATTTTTCCAGCACCATTTATTAAAAAGGCTATCATTCTTCCAGTGAGTTTGTTTGGCCCCTTTATCAAAGATTAGGTGGCTGAGTGTGTCTGTGGTTGTGTCTGTATCTTCCAGTCTGTTCCACTGATCTTTTAGTCTGTTTTTTAGCCAGTACCATGTTGATTTTATTACAGTAGCTTTGCAGTATAATTTCAGGTCAATGATTGTGATTCCACCTGACTTGTCTTTGTTACCCAGGATTGCTTTCGCTATTCTGGGTCTCTTCTGGTTCTAGACGAATTTAAGGAATGTTTTCTCTAGATCTGTGAGGTATGCTAATGGCAGTTTAATGGAATTGCACTTAACCTGTGCAGCAATTTTGGTAGTATGGCCATTTTCACAGTGTTGTTTCTTCCTATCCATGAGCAAGGAATATTTTTCCATTTATTGAGATCCTCTTGGATCTCTTTTTTCAGAGTACTGTAGTCTTTTTTCAGAGTACTGTAGTTTTCATTGAATAGATCTTTTACTTCTTTTGTTAGATTGATTCCTATATATTTCAATTTCTTTGATGCTATTGTGAAAGGTATGGTTTCCTTAATTTCTCTCTCAGTCTATTTGTTGTTTGTGTATAGGAATGCTATTGATTTTTGGGTGTTGGTTTTGTATCCAGCTATCTAGCTACACTGCTGAATTTGTTGATTAATTCAAGGAGTCTTCTTGTGGAGTTTTTGGGGTCTTCCATGTAAAGTACCATGTCATGTGCAAATAGTGATAATTTTACTTCTTGCTTTCCTATCCTTATTCCTTTTATGTCTCTCTCTTGTCTAATTGCTCTGGCTAATGCTTCCAGAACTATATTGAATAGGAGTGGTGACAGTGGACATCCTTGTCTTGTTCCTGATTTTAAAGTAAAAGCTTTCAATTTTTGTCCATTTAGTATGATGTTGGCTGTTGGTTTGTCATAGACGGCTTTGATCAGATTGAGGTAAAAAAAAACATCTATTCCTATCTTCTGCAGAGTTTTTATCCTGAATGTATGTTGGACTTTGTCAAAACCTTTTTCTGCATCTATTGAGATGATCATGTGGTTTTTGTCTTTGGCTCTACTGATATGGTGTATAACATTAATTGATCTGCGAAGACTGAACCATCCCTGCATTCCTGCAATGAATCTGACTTGGTTGTGGTGTATGATTTTCTTGATGATTTGCTGCATTCTATTTGCTAGTATTTTATTGAGAATTTTTGCATCTATACTCATTAGGGAGATTGGTCTGTAGTTCTCTTTCTTGGTTGGGTCTTTCTCTGGTTTTGGTATCAGTATAATACTTGCCTCCAGAAATGAGTTAGGGAGAATTGCTTCCTTTTCAATTTCATTGAAGAGTTTGAGGAGTGTTGGTATTAAATCTTCTCTGAATTTCTTGTAAAATTCTGTTGTGAATCCATCAGGGCCTGGGCTTTTCTTTGTCAGTAAGTTTTAATCACGTTTTCAATCTCATTAATTGATACTGTGTTGTTTAGCATTTTTATATCTTCTTGATTCAACCTTTGTGATTTGTACATATCTAGGAATCTGTCCATTTCTTCTGAGTTTTCTATCATATGGGAGTAAAGATTTTCAAATAGGTATTAATGATCAGCTGAATTTATGTAGGACCTGTAGTAATTTCATCCTTTTCATTCCTTATTGCATGAATTTGAGTTCTTTCCTTTCTTTTTTTTGGTAAGTTTGGCAATGAGGGTTATCAATTCTATTTATTCCTTCAAAGAACCAACTCTTGGCTTTATGTATTTTTTGTAGGATTTTCTTTGTCTCAATTGCATTAATTTCTGCCCTAATCTTTATAATCTCCTCCCTTCTTTGGGCTTTGGGCTTGCCTTGTTTCTCTTTTTCTAAAGGGATTGTGTTTTATTTATCTCTCTATCCCCAGTTCTCAGCCCAACCCTGGACACAGCATAGACAATAAACAAATATTTGCTGAATTAATAAAATACTCATAAGAATTCACAATGCTGATGAATAAAGTAAGGAATCATTTGATTACAGCAGTCCCCCCTTACAGATGGGAGAGATGTTATAAGATGGTCTACAGCACTTGAAATCACAGTCCCAAATCCTCTGTACACTGTACCTTTTTTACACACACATACTTGTGATAAAGTTTAATTTAAAAATTAAGCACACTAAGAGATTAATAACAATAATTAATAATAAAATAGAACAATTACAACAACATGTCATAATAAAAGTTATTTAAAACTTATGAGTTGTTTAGTTCAGGAATTTTCCATTTACTGTCTTCTAACCTTGGTCAAGCAGGAGTAACTGAAATATGAAAGCAAAACTAAGTATAAAAGAGAGTTCTGTGTGGTGACTACAGATTTGGATGCTGATCTTGCACATTATCAATGAAACAATCCATTATTATTTTTTGAAATTCTTTAAAACAAAATAGATATTTAAATAGAAAATATATAGTCCTGATTTTAAACAACAAAAATATAAAAGGTTGATCTGGTGGCTGGATGAGTTCATTTTCCATCTTTGAACAAAGAAACTGGTTGAAAATCAAAATATCTCTTCTAAGCACAAGATCAAAGTGGCTTCCCCAACGTCCTTTTTCTAACCAATTTAAAAGCATCCATTAAATATTAACTATAAGCCAAGCCATGTTGCAGAAAATGGAAAGGGCTGGGTGTGGTATCTAAGGTATGGTCTTTCCCTTGGAGTGTTCAAGTATGAAAGAGGAAAGAGTCTTGTAAACAAAATCACCATGCACCGTGGCAGGCGTAACAATGAGGCTATGTACAAAGCATCAGGAAAGCATGAGAGTTGTGATTAATGTGCATTTTAAGGAAAGGTGTGGAACAGGCTTTTTAGATAAGTTACATTTGAATTGGGCTGAATTGTTCCATCAGTCAGTGTCAGCAAGATTATGCCATGGTAACAAACACCACCAAGTTGCTGTTGATTTAACGTAAGCACAAAAGTTCATATCTCTCTCAAGTTATACATATGATTCTGACCAGGAGAGACCTACAAATGGATGTGGTCACCAGGGAGAGCCAGGTGACAGAGACCATGAACAGGTCTTCAGGATAGCTTCTGCAGGGGTAGGGAACGTGGCAGCTCTCACTCCTCTCCAAACTTCTGCCAGGAAATTTCTGCCTGTCTGATGTGCAGCACATCTACTCAAAACACCTTGGAGAAAGCAAGTCATAGGACCACGTCCAGTTTACAATAAAGTGGAAGAAGGATGAAGCGCCAGAAAGCAGGAGAAACTCACCACTAATAAACAGCCCTAATAATCACCAGCTATTAAGGATGAGACTCACACAGAGAAAAAATGGAAGAGCTTTCTATGCAGAAGGAACACAAGCACAAGGTCACAGAAGTATCATGCTATTTCTGGGCAAAGACAAGTTAAGCATTGCATGGGACACAGGACAGAAAACCAGACATATTAAAAACAGCTGGAAAGGTAGGCTGAGGTGACACTGATGAAGCCCTTGTTGGCAGGCCAAGAACTCTATCACTCATAGGAAGTACATTCACAAAATTGCAGTCCACGCAATCCACGTATCCAACAGTACATCAGAAGATATTAAATAGTGCAGACTAATTAGAATCACTATGATTTCAAAAGAAATTATGCAAGAGAGCAAAAATGGCTTTGTATCGTCTCTTTTTTTGAAATGATTCCTTAATCTTTATTGTTATTGAACAAAACAATATTTTCCATGAGTCTGAAATTTCTGTGTTATTTGTGTTCTAATGTGTATCCCCTGACTTTCTGGGCAGAGGACTTTGGGCTGAGAACTGCAGGAACGGAAGCCAGTCTCTGGCTAGAAGCTCTGATAAGTTATAACATTTGGAAACAAGGGGGTGCTTTGCACTGTTATTTCACCCTGGGCTGGAAAACCACAGTTCTCCTTGTGGCTTAAAAGTAAGTAGGGTTCTGCTTTAAAATTAAATTACTTATGTTAAAGATGCCCTAGGGACCATTAGGTATTCCATCTTTTAAAATGAACCAAGCAGAACTCCAAAAATTATTAGAATTCCTTTAGCAAACACATTGAGATATCTCCTACTGTCCATTCAAAGGTGGGTTTATTAGATACTTTTTCTAAGAATTGTATGTAAAAAAAAGGCTTTTTCCATTCAATGATCAGACAGGAAAGGGCCTCAATAAATTGAAAGCACAGAAATAATTAACTCATCACTCCAACAAACACTGATGAGCAATGTGAGATTCAAACCCTAGTAACAGCAGCTAATATCACAAACAGGCTTTATTTTTTTCTGCTGTAAACCGATTTTATTTAATCATATACATGCATGGATACCAAAAATCCATTTACTGATTTACTCATTCACTCAATTTTCCCAAACTAGAAGTCACACATGAGCCGCAGGTGTGTAAACAGACATGTTAGGTCTCTAAGCGTTCTCCAAAGCTTTCCATGGACACACAGGAGTAGGGGTAGGAGAGCTCAGACAGCAGTCTACCCTTTCAGCCCTTAGTCCCGCTGCAGCTGTGTACAGGGGGCTGTAGCCACAGCTCAAGTTGCTGTTTTCAGGACACACAGGGCACAAAGTGATCCAGTGATCCTCAGTGAGGGAAATAGCACGTTCCTGCAATAGCACACAGGGCATCAGCAACCCTACTCAGCTCTACTGGGAGCCCGGGGCAGAAAAGCAGACACTGAGTGAACTTAGTGTTACCACGTTGGGCCCCTCAAGCAGTTTCCAACCAGCAGAAATCAAAAGAGGGGCTGGAACAGGGACTCTGGCAGACCTTCGCAGCACAAGGAAGACATTCCTTCTGAACTACTGGAAAGAACAGAGTGAGACATTAGGTAGACTAAGGAGTTGTTACTGTTAGAATAACAGTTGAGAAGTAGTTGGGTTATAATTTATTAAAAAGCATTTATTGAGCATCAAATGTGTTGGAGAACTGCTGTATATTTTGAAAAACATTTTCAAGAAATAAATGAAATGTAAAAGTCAGCTGGTTATGGAGGCACAAATCTGTAATCACAGCACTCTGGGAGGCTGAGGCAGGGCAATTACAAGTTTGAGCCTAGCCTTGGCAATTTAGTGACTTAGCCAGACTTTGTCTCAAAAAAATGGACAATGTAGAAAGGGTTGGAGATATATCTCAGTGTGAAAGCCCTAGGTTCAGTCCCTGTCTACAAATAAAATAAAGTCAATACATTTTTCTCTAGAAAGTTTACCTGTAATCATAGTTTTTCCCTCTCTGCAGCACTTCACCCTTTCACAAATAACAGCCATTTCTAGAGATACACGCACATGCTATGGTTGCTCCTACTCTGTTCATATTCTTCCTTACACAGAAATGAATACCAAAATCCCCAGAGGTGCTCTCTTTTCCTGCCTCTACAACCAGCATAAGTGATAAAACAGAAAAGATTTTCTCATTTTCCTTCCAAATTCCAAGTGGTATTAAAAAAGAAACAGTTCCAATAAAATGGGTGGCGTGGCTAGTTTTGGTGGAGGCATAATCTTTCCTTTTGTGTTCCAACATACTGCCTACCTTTTATTTGCTCTACTTACCAAATGTCATTGCTAAAAAAAGGTGATGCAGAGAACCAAGAAACCTGTGCAAATACAGGCTGCCCTCAATAACTTTAAGTATTAAGGTCCTCTGATAAAGGTAGCGCCTCCTGTCAACCTTCTGTGCTGCCCTTGGACTACGGTCACCTTCAGGCGTGTAACTAAGACCTGGAAAGGCCTCACAGAAAGGAGCCACTTTCTACAGATGCAAAGTCTCCACTTCATTCTGAGTCCAGTGCCAGTCTCACAAACCAACATAACATAAAAACAGGGAAAAAAAAAAAAAAAAAAGATCAGGAAACTTTGCCAGCAAAGTCAACTTTCCCCCTCAAGGTCCAAATATTCCAGGTTCACAGTACACATAAAACATTTTATACTATTTCATTGGAAAGGATATTTCCAGTGATCCACACATCTATTTCTTTTTTCATTTTTAGTTTTTAAATATCTTAGTACTGTGGATCATGTTTTACACTCCAGGTCTCACCCTGGAGCTGAAACTGTTAAGCTCCATGTGAAAGATTTTCATTTCAGGAAAACAGGCTCACTGATTACCAAGACAAATTTATTTCCTCACATAGATTGAAGCTGGAAGTCTGCCCCTCCGTCCCCAGGACTCTGACTCTGGACCAACGCAATGTTTAAGCAGCAGCTGCCCAAGCACTCAGACAGAAGTTGCACCAGAGGGCCTTTGTTAAATGCCTTTTCTGAGGTGATAGATAAGAAGACACTCTCACAGGAATTGATTTAAGTGAAACTCTTTGCCCACTTTAAAGCTCTTTTCTCACATCATTCACCGTACTGACGTAAAGTCCAGGCTGACAACTAAGAAAGTACAAATGACAGTTTCAAGGAAAAAATATTTCTTACCCTACAATAAAACGCTGACACTGAAGAGTGAGATTTGAGATTTCCATTGGAATTAAAATACAGTCATGAATTATGGGTCTGTCAACGACGGGCCACATACATGCTCAGAACTGTAAGAGTCTCATACAGCCCAGGGGTGTAGCAGACCACACCAGCTAGGCGCATGCATGATGTTCAGACTGCAGCAACACTGCCTGGCAACGCACTTCCCAGAACGTATCACACTGTTAGCCCACGGATGGCTAGTTTTGCTTGATCTCACGATCCAGTGGGTTCTATTTCAGAATGGGTTCTAAGCAATTAGCAGGCTTTCTATTTCAGTCATATTGGAATTTGTTCACCCCTGTGAAAATTACTTACCTCACATATCTCTTCTGAGAAAGTTATTTATATCTTTAACGAATAAGGTTGTATGCATTGGGGATAGTGGAATTCATTTTTCATTATCAATATAAAGAATATATTTTGATAAGTGTTAGTGTCTCTGCCACTCCTGTTTAAACTTAATGTTTGACACATGAAAAATGACATTTTAAATGTTCTGATGGGAAATCAATTACATCTGTAATGATGTTTCCATTATACTTCCAACAAGCTTTGTAGAAGTAGACAGAGCTCTTGTTGCTTCTCAAAAGCAATCAAAAAGCGCAGACACAGTGAAGACCTGAATGTAACAGTATCATGCCCAAATGTTGGAAGTGGAAAACAGCAACCATGTGTCTGGCTCCAACTATGCTAACCTCATAAACAGCCTAACTGTTTATGATTACATTGAATGGTCAATTTAATATGGAAAACAACCACTGTGGTTATGGCTATTAAAATAGTCAAATTGTTTTACAGTATTACTCATATTTACATTAATCAAGGGTCCCAAAAATTTGATTATAAAATCTTTTTATCAGTGAATAAAATTTTCAATCTTAAAAGAATGCAAAATAACTGATAACTGAAAAATATCAAACAGAAAAACCTTCCAGGAAGTTGATGCTTGATGCATAGAACAGAAACGGTGTTGTTATGATTGCTGTTCATTGTAGCCTGGTTTAGGCAGCATAGAAATAACTTGTGTATCTTTATTCTAATAGAAAACACGTGAATAGGCTGTGTTGTTGTTCTGTAAACTGGAATCACTGGGCATGCGTGTTCTATGAAATGTAAATACCAGGGTCTAGGTGACAAGTGCTAGCAGGTGTAGGATTCACAGCCAGGTTTGTGGTTTGTCACACCCTCCCCTCACAGGAAATGAAAGTCGGGGAGAAAAGCAGAAGCTGTGAGCATGGTCAAGGGCAATTGAAGGTTGTAAGTACACACTCAACTTTCCTGGCTTGCATCTTACAACACTGCCTTTATCATAGCAAACTAAAAAGTCACTTCTATGGGTAATGTTGTCTTAACTCTTCCTTATTTAGGAAGTAGCCAGACACAAGGCAAACAGTGATTAACTTAATAAAATGGGCATGGGACACTTCATTAAGGAAGTAAATTGTATAATATTCTCAGGTAAACATAATAGATTTATAACTGCAAATTAGGCTGGGTTGTTTTTTTTTTTTTTTTTTTTTTTTGGTTTTTCTCCGGTACCGGGAACCGAACTCACGACCTTGCGCTTGCCAGGCAGGCGCTTTTGCCGCTGAACTAAATCCCCAGCCCCTAGGCTGGGTTGTTTAATGGTTAGAATTAAAAAAAAATCAAATTTACTTTTTTGTTGTTGGTTTCTTCAAGTTTACTTTGATGAGTTGAAAAAAAATACATTTGAGGGCTGGGGTTACAGCTCAGTGGCACAAACACTTGCCTGGCAAGCATAAGGTCCTGAGTTCGATTCCCAGTACCAAAAAAAAGAAAAAGAAAAAAATACATTTGTACTTTAGGATTATTCAGAGAAAAAACAAACAAACAAAAAAAAAAAAACCACACAGAAAGCTTTCAGCGGGGCCGCTGAGTATGCTTGCTCAGGTTATAGCCCACAGGGGGGCCCAGCTTGGAAGGGAGGTGTGGGTACTGTCCAAATTCAGCTGCCAGCTGCGCTCCTCCACCGCACCAGGCTCCTGGCTAGGGACTGTGTTCGTTCCAGGAAGGGGTACCTTTTCCTAATTTTCCAAGGGCACCCTTTGGACTACCAGAGGCCCCACTCAGTGTTTCCCAGTGCTCTGAGAAATAGAAACATGAACACACTGCAATAGGACTAGAAATTGGTTTTGTAAAGGAAATTCAGAACTAGGAATAAAAACCTATACGTGTTCCATAGCCTTTGGTCTAGCAGGTCCCATCTCTAGGTATTTCTTTTAATTAATTAACTAATAAAGTTTGGTTTTTTGAGGCAGGATCTCATTATGTATGTAGTTCAGGATGGTCACAGTTATCCTCCTGCCTCAGCCTCCCAAATGCTGGGATTACAGGTGTGTATACCATCATGCCCAGTGCCTAGGATTTATTTTAACATTGGCTATGGTGGTGGTTTTTAAAATGTACCTGCAGTCTTTTTAACACTCCTTTCAAAAGGTGAAGCCTAATTCCCATTGAACACAGACTACAATGAGGACTTGCCTTTGACACATACAATGTGAGAGAGGTGCTGCTCTATGAATTCTAAGGTTCAGTCATTAAAAGAACAAGTGGGTTTGGCTTTCTATCTCAGGTCACTTGCTGGGGGTCAGGGAGCCAAATGCCAGGTAAGGAAGTGCGAGCAGCTTGGGGAATGGCTACCAGGAGAAAGAAGAGAGGTTCCTCACCAGGAACAAGCAAGGCTTGCTAGCATTATGGGTGCAGACCTCAGCCTCTGACAAGTCTGCACGTAACCTCAGGCCCAGCCCCACGCTGACTCCAACTCTGTGAGAGCCCAAGCTTGAAGGACCCAGCTCTGCATCGAATTCTTGACCCTCAGAAAGGATGAGGATAATAAACATCAACTGTAATGCTAAGCCATTAAATGCAGTACAATTAGTACAGATACATCAAAGCCGTGATTTTTGGATGCTTACAATGTAATCTACAAAAGCAAAGAGTAAGAAAAAATTAAACATGCACTATCAGAAGTGATAAAATAAAGGATTACCACCTCACTATTCATAAGATCAAATAAGAGGTAGACCTTAAAAATGTCAGTCTAAATAACATTTAATATAGAAAATATTCATTAATATTATTAGGAAAAGATACTTTATAGACTACTAGGCATAAGTATTATAAAAAGATTTCTAAAATTTGTATATCTATTTTTAAAATTTGTATATCTATTAAAAAGACTAGAAGACTCTAAAATGTTAGCAATTTTCTATAACAGATATAGCATTAAAGTTTTTTTCCCCCTTGCTGACCTATATTACTCAGATTTTCTAAAATAAGTTCACACTACTTTTCTCAAGATAAAACAAATTGTCACACAAAAAAATGGGGTCGTGGTCAAGTTAAATAATTAGGATAACGGAGATATTTCTCTTTGGGTTCCTTCTAGAAATGAACTTGCTCCTGTTTAACCTTTCTAGTAAGCTAGAAACTTACTGTTCCCCCAAACGACCCACTCCAAGTTAAAGTGGTTTTGATTGACAATTATCCTTTTATATGAACTGCAATCATTTTTTGTAAAGCCTCCATTTAATGTCTGTGAGAGGAAACACACCCTACGTGTGAAATAATTTGAATTACAGGAAGTTTTCATCTCTCTCATTATACTATAAACTATTATCTGTGAGGCACATGAAATTATTACTTTGGGGTAGCCCTTTATATTACCAGTGAATCTAGAGTTTGTTGTCCAACATAAACCATTGATTTTTTTCCTTATTTGGACAGGAAAACTAACCCTAAAATCAACAGAATAATAAAAATAATTGATATTTGTGCAGAAAATTAAAGAACTACTGGGGACACAAATAAAGGATTCTAGTTTAGTCATTTGCAAGGATTTAACATTCAGTGAAAAGGGTCCTAGGAAATCTAAACTATGACAATATTCTTTTCAGATGATTCTGGACCTCAAATCACACTTTGAAAAATAGTTTTTCAGATTTTTGTCAGAGTTAAACATCCTTGCCTCAGAAAAACTAGCACAAATTTTACACACAACTTTAAGGGTTTTGTGGACCTTTATAAACCTACCATGTGCCTTCTAGGCTAATAGTTCATGGTTTCACTTGGGAGCTACTCCTTACTAGCATAATTTACTTATTGATTATATAGATCATTCTATGTCCTACACCATGGCACCCAGAAAATGATCACCATCTGTGGGAGTAAGAAGAGAAGACCAGAGTGCAGGGTTCCCATCTTTCCAACCTCAACCCAGCCACAAGAAAGGATTGATATTACTGTCCATGTGAGGCTCCTTTGCAACACACTCAGGGAGCCCCTGGTTGGTCATTATTCAGGTTTAATTAAGTGACACAGGTACAGTTTTTCCTTGGCATACAGTAAACGTAATAAATGTTAGAGTCTTTCAGAATGGGAATCTAATATCAGAGAAACTAAATATCTACCTCAAGTCCTACACTGAGCAAGTGACTTGAAGCCAGTGAGTGTAGTACCATAGGTCATACCTTTAACCCTGCTAGAATGACTTCCTAGCACAGTTTTTAAAATACAAAAACCAACAAAAAGATACATTCATCGAGCACCAAATGAAGACGTGCAATCTACTGCAGTAAGAAGCTGAGTTTAGAATGAACCACCGTTGAAAGACATAGCTTGGCTCAAAATCCAGGGCTCAACTTTCCAGAAATCATGATGGTAAGTTACAAAAACCTGAGAATTCCCACAAAACTTCCAAATATGGAGAAAAGGAAATTGAGTTGGTTTTATTACCTTAGCTCTCTTCTGAGGAACAGTGGAAAGGGCTCAAGGGGAGCAACTGGTGAAACAGAAAATAATCCAAAGCCCAGGAGCTCGCCCCAGGGTGAACGGCCCTGAGCTCTAATTAGTTGGCGCGAACTCTTGCACACGCTGTGTAATCAAGTCCCAGAGAATCGTGCAGGAGCCCAGGTCATCCAACGCCACCTGCACTCTTCTCCAGCCCCTTCCATTCCCGTGAGGTACAGAGAAAAGAGTAGGCACATGCGGGACTGCAGGCTGTGAAATAGAGGTGGAACAGGCTCACACACCACGGGAGCAAAGTTGAGAATTCACTCAGGCACGTCAGAGCGCACAGACAACGTGCACAGTCACCGCGGCGTGAGCCACGCCACCGGAAACAGCTCTGCCAACTCAGCAGGGGTCAGCGCAACCAGAGACGGGAAACCATCCGCGAAGAGAGGACAGGTAGGGGGCGACTCACACTGTCCGAGGTTTCAGGGCCTGCTTGGTTGCCCCTTGCCCTGGGGCCGGCGGCGGTGCCGCGGATCACGCCGGAAGTGCGTGTGGGGGGAAGCAGCTCATGTTATGGTGGATGTGACCCAGGCAGAGCAAAATATCCGAGTTCCATCGTGCCTTGAGGACACGCCCCCACGACCTCTGACCTCCCACCCGGCTCCCCTCTTAAAGGTTCCACCCCTGCCCAATAGCACAGTAGGCCAAGGACCAAGCCTTTACCCTAGAGAACGTTCGAGACTCAAAGTCCAGCAACAGGAAGCACCCGCACCCCGCCAACAAAACGGAGCAAAAGGATAGCAACAAACTGCCCAAAGGATAAATGCGCCCCAGCCCAGAAAAAATAACTAAGACACAAGCGATTCCTCCTGGGTGTTTTGCACAGTTTGCTGTGCTGAGAACATGAAAACTAACAATAAAATAGGACTTCAAGGTGTGGCTATAAAACAAACAAGATGAAAGGGAGTATGACAGCTAAAACAAAACAAATTAACAGAAAAAAACATCCAAATGAGTCAGTACCAAAACAGGATAATCCAGGGCTCTGAGGCAGAGACGCCTGTTATGGCTGTGTCTAGATTTCCCCCCAAAGCTTCCTGCAGCTGGGTTTTTTTCAGAGGTGGCTGGATCTAGATGTGTGACGCTGGGATTAAGGGTGGGTGATGACTAAATCAGTCCACTGATTGGTTTGGCACTGCCCTAATCCCAGAAGCCTAGACAGAATATAAAAGGGGCAGAAAAAAGCTGCTAAGGTCTTTGCTTGCTTTGCTACCTTCTGCCTGCCATGAACTATTTCTCCTTTGCAAGGCCACCCTGCCACGCTACCTTGCCTTGGAGCCAGCCAATTATGGGCTGAGGGGCTGGGGATTTAGCTCAGCGGCAAAAGCGCCTGCCTGGCAAGCACAAGGTCGTGAGTTCGGTTCCCGGTACTGGAGAAAAAAAAAAAAAAAAAAAAAAAATTATGGGCTGAAACCTCCCCAAATTGTGAGCTGACTAAACCTTTCCTCCATTAACTTTGGGCATCAGGTGTTTTGTGTTATGAGAAAAGTAATACACCCCCACAGAAAAAAAGTGAATTTTCCTTAAAACATTGGGAAAAATGACAATTGTAGGATATCAACTGTATTTGAGTAAGATTTGGTACAGAAATTTTGAGGCTGACACAGTAGTTAAAGTATTGAGTTTCAGGCTACAGACAATAAATATACTAATAAATAAATGAATGAATATAAATATTCTATTCAGAAAATCAATGTAACTTAATCTAATTAACAGAAAATGTCAATGAAATAACATACTTATTTCTAAGGGCAAAAAATCATAACCAGCCAAAATGTTCCAGTAAACATGCAATGGGTAGTTTTCTCAAAGACAGACACTGAGGAATACAGCTCTATAAGTTCCTTTCAAAAGATATTCATTAAATCCAGCCTTCAAGAGTCCAAATGAAATATAGGATAGAGAAATAGAGTGTAGTAAAAGCTCATAGTAGCATTGAGCAAATTAAATGGAGAATTAATAAGAACAGAATGTGAATGTTACAAGTCCACAGTATAAAAACAAGAATATGAATAATAGTAAGTATTCGATTGGGTATAAACACTGGATTTTCTTTATCCAGTCTTCTGTTTATGAACGTACAGGTGCTTCCAACATTTAGGTATTATGAGTTGTGCTGCTATAAAGATGGATGTGCATGCATGCTATCTTTAATTCTTTCAAGAAGGTACACAGAAGGGGAATAACTGGATTAAATGGAATTTCTAGTTTTAGTTTTGGGTTGTTTTTTTTTTCTTGAAGAATCACCACACTGATTTCCAAAATGGTTATACTAGTTTACATTCCCACCAACAATGTGGAAGTGTTCCTTTCTTCCTCACCAGCACATTTTATTATTTGATTTATTGATGTAGTTATTCTTTCTGAGATAAGATGAAATGTCGGTGTCATTTTAATTTGTATTTCTCTAATGGCAAGAGATGCTGAACATTTTTTCATGTATCTATTTTTCAGGTATTTTTTCATATATTTATTATTTCTTTTCCATGTGTTCAGAGAAGTATCTATTCATTTTAATTGTTTATTTTTTGACTCGGTCTTGTTTTTTGACTTGGGAGAGTCTAATTTGTTTGAATTCTTTATATGTTCTAGGTATTAGTCCTCTGCCCAGGAAATAGGTAGCAAAATTTTCCTCCCCTTTCTGTAGTGTCTCTTCACTCCATTGGCTGTTTTCTTTGCTGTGCAAGATTTCTGATTTGATATGATCCCATTTGTTGATTCTTGGTATTATTTCTTGTGCTATTTTTTTGTTCTGTTCAGAAAGTCTTTGCCTACGCATATATCTTTAAGAGTTTTATCTATTTTATCTTGCAGCAGATTAAATATTTCTGTTTTAACATTTAGATCTTTGATCCATTTTGATTTTAGTTTAGTACTTGGTGAAAGACTGCTTTCTCTGGTTCTGTGAGTAATGCTATTGGTATTTTTATAGGGAATGCATTAAATCTCTATGTCAGTTTTGGAAGTGTGACCATTTTGAACAATGTTGGTTCTGCCTATCCAGAAACAGGAGATATCCTTTCATTTTCTGATATCTTTGTTGACATCTTTTTTCAGAGTACTGTAGTTTTCATTGTAGAGGTCATTCACATCCTTGGTAGGTTAATTCCTAAGTATTTATTTTTTTCTTGGTGCTATTGTGAATGATATTGTATTCCTAATTTCTTTCTTGGTGAGTTTATTATTAGTATACAGAAACACTGTTGATTTTTGTATGTTGACTTTGTATCCTGCTATACCACTGAATTTGATTATTAATTCTAGAAATCTTTTGGTAAAGTTTTTGGGATTGTCTATGTAGAGGATCATGTCATCTGTAAATAATAATTTGACTTCTTCCTTTTTAATATATATTCCCTTTTTTCTTGCCTGGATTCTCTGGCTAACATTTCAAAAGCTATACTGAACAGGAGTGGTGACAGTAGACATCCTTGTCTTGTTCCTGATTTAGGAGGAAAAGCTTTCTCCATTAAATATGATGTTTGTGGTTGGTTTGTCATTAACAACTTTTACCAGATTGAGGTAAGGTCCTTCTGTACATATTTTCTTTGGGGTTTTTATATGGCTGGATATTTAATTTTGTCAAAGGACTTCTTTTGCATCAGTTGAGATGGTCAAGTTATCTTTGCCCTTTCTTCCATTTACATGATATACTACATTTATTGATTTGTGTATCTTGATCCATCTTCACATGCTTGGGATGAATCTTACTTGGTCATGATCTTTTTGATGATTTGTTGCACTCTTTTTCCAGTATCTCATTGAGAATGTTTATGTCTATGTTCATTAAAGTGATTGATTTATAGTTTTCTTTTTTGGATTGGGTTCTTTTCTGGTTTTTGAATTAAGGTAATCCTAGCTTCCAGGAGTGACTTTGGGAGTACTCCTTCCCTTTCAATTTCATTAAAGATTTTGAGGAGTATTGCAATTAGATCTTCCCTAAAGTTCTTATAGAATGCTCTAATGCCCTCATTATGAGCTAGGTTTTTCTTAGTTGGTAATTTTTTTTCATTATTATTACTTCTTCAATTTCATTTCCTGTTATTGGATTGTTTGGGGTTTTTGTACCTTCTTGATTCCATTTTAGTAATTCATATACATCTAGGAATCTATCCTTTATTTTGAATTCTTATGCTATCAGAGTACAGGTTCTCAAACTAGTTACTAATAATCTTTTGGGTTTTGACAGTGTCCATTATGATTTTCATTTTTGATTGCATTACTTTCTGGCTTTTCTCTCTTATTTTTAGTAAGATTGACTAGGGATTGTCTATTTTATTTATTCTTTCAAACAACTCTTTGATCCATTGATTTTTTGTATTGTTTTTTCAGTTTCAATTTCATTAATTTTTGCTCTGAGCTTTATAACTTCCTTCCTTGTACTACTTTGGATTTGGATTTCTTGTTTTTCTAGGACCTTGAGGTGCATCATTAGGTTAAATATTTTGTCCTGCTCTGTTTTTCTGATGTGGGCACTCACAACTAAAAAATTCCTTCTTACGTCTGCCTTCATCGTGTCTCATAAGCGCCTGTGTTGTGTTGGCTTTATCATTTAATTTCCAATTTCATCCTTAATTTCTTCCATGATCCACTGGTTATTGAAGAGTGTCTTCTTTAATTTCTATGTGTGTGCATACTTTCTGTGGTTTCTTTTGTCATTGACTTCAAGTTTCATTGTACCATGATCTGACGATATGCATGGGATAATTTTGATTCTTTTATCATTTACTTAAGCATGCTTTTTGGGCTAGCATATGATCTATTTTGGAGAAAGTTTCATATGCTGCTGAAAAGAAAGTGTATTCTGTTGCTGTTGGGTGGAAAATTCTGTAGATATCTATGAAGTCCACTTATTTGACGGTTTGGTTCATTTTTTGTCTTCTTGTTCTGCCTATTTGTGACAGTGGTATATTGAGGTTTCCCCCACTATACCGGTATTGGTGTTTATCTGGTCTTTTGTGGCCAGTGGTATTTGTTTTATGAAGTTATCTTTTGAATGAGGGACAAGACCACTCACATGGAGAGTTATTATTATCTTTGAATGACTTTCCTGTTTCTAATTTCTTTTTTTTGTCCCTTCTTAGCTGCTTACCTTACCTGGTATATTCATTCTATTAGACATTTTAGCATCGTTGGGTTTATTGTCTCTTTCTAGGATGTCCTTGATCATTTTTTGTAGTACTGGTTTGGTGGTCATGAATTTCTTAAGGTGCTCTTTGTTATGGAAAGCATTTATTTCTCTATCAGTTTTGAAGGATAGTTTTGCAGGATATTTCAGTCTGGGAGTGGTGGATTAACTACTGGTCAACTCGTAAAACTCAGCTGAACTAAGTCAGTGTGGTGCTGGGTATTGTTGCCAACAGCATAAAATGAGAACTGGAGGAGAACATGGCATGTTGTTGATTCTCCTGGAGAGCATTTTCACCCTAGTTTTCCTGAAATGAACTCAGTTTTTCTCATCAGTGGAGGAGCCCAGTCCTCACTGTCTGAGGATGGCTGCAGTTCTCTTTGAGGAGCTCTGATTCTTACCTTGAGCATTGCTTCCTGGATCCAGTGCAGATCCCTCAGCCTGCTGGCACAGATCCTTCAACCTGCTTGCACAAACTTTCTAGCTTCTACCACTGACCTTTGGGCCTTCCTAGCGCAGATCTTTGATACAGACTTGCATGAGACATTGTTGTGGACTCTAGGCCTCCAGCTGGACTTGTAGAGGAACTTGCCCTGGGCTCTAGGTCTTCAGCTGGACTTGTGCAGGACATTGCCATGGGATCCAGGCCCTCAGCTGGATTCTTTGGGTGTGTACACATCTCTTACACTTGATCTTTCTGTGCAACTCTGACTCTTCTGCATTTGACCTTTTGGGTGAACATTGTAAAATAATCCTATAAATTATATGTCCTGTATTAAATCCCTTGAAAATCCTAACTATAACATTGGGTTGGAAGTTGTTTTCTTTTATGGCTTGAAACATTTCACTCTAAGCTCTCCTGGTCTTTAAGGCCTGTGTTAAGAAGTCTGCTATAGGGCCAGGGATACAGTTCAGTGGCTCAGCCCCTGCCTGGCAAGCACAAAGTCCTGAGTTGGATTCCCAGTACAAAATAAAGAAGTCTGCTACAATTCTAGTAGGTTTCCTTTTATAAATGACTTGTTGCTTTTTCTCTAATAGACTTTATCTGTCACTATGATGGACTTCTGAGATTTTAATTAGGTTCTTCTTGATAGTGGCTACTTGAGATTCTATATGCCTCATTTACTATATGTTAAATTCTTTCCTTACACTTAGAAAGTTTTCAGCTATTAACTGTAAAAAGATATTTTATGCCATTTGTGCAGTTTTCTGATCTTTTTACTCATTCTAATTAATCTTAAATTAGTCTTCTTTGCATCATCTAGCAGCTGTTGGATCCATTTTTTAATATTCTCTTGTTGTTTTAAGGTTTCTCTGAACCTTTAAGGTGTCTCTTACATCAGCACTGTGTTCTAGTTCTGACACTCTGTCCTCACACTGGTCACTTCTGATGCCCATACTTTCAATAGAATTTTTAATCTCCTGGACTTCTGTTTGGAATATTTTCATGGACTCTAATTTTTGAAACTGGGCATTCATTTTTTGTATCATTTTGTTTAGCTCAGTTAGCTTTTTGTTAGTGTTTTCTGTAAACTTCCTGATCATTTTTTTATTCACTCATGTAATAGTTGATACATGTGTCAACTTGAGAAGTTTAGAAGTTTAACTAAGAGACTCAGCAGGGAGCCAAGGTCTGCACTTTGTAAACATCCTGAGCCTGTTCAAGAGGAGGTCAAGGAGATGGTATGAGGGCTAAACCCCCCTAGGGGGTGGAGCTTGCTTATAATATAAGCAAAGAAAAGAGGGTTGCTCTTCCCCCTTTTGCTCTTGCTGTTTTTGCTGTCTTTTGCCACCTTGAAGTGTTGCCCTTGTGCCATGCCACCCTGCCTTGGAGCCAGCTGATTATGGACTGAAACCTCCACGAACTGTGAGCTAAATAAATCTTTCTTCTTTAATTTTGCATGTCAAGTATTTTGTCCCAGCAAAGAGAGAAAAGTAACCAAGACAACTCATTTATCTGTTTAATGATATCTTCTTTGAGTTCACTGATCACCTTGTTTTTTAATTTCCTCTGCTATCCTTTGAAATAATTTGAATGTGTGATTTTCTATTTCCTTTCCCTTGATACCTCATGGATCAGCTTTGGGTGATTTGGGAGTTCTTGGAGGCATTTTGTTGCCATGTCTATAGTATTTTCTTTGCTTTGTTTTGTGATGAGGTTTTGGGAGTGCTAATAGTGGAAAAAGTTTGTTACTAGCATGGAGATATCTTTAGTTGGTGACTATTTTTCAGTGACAAACTCTGGGCATGGCTAGCTATAGCCCTCTGTCTCTGTTTCGAGATCCCACCCAGCTCTGCCTATTTTAGAGAGAAGGATGCAATTGGCCCAGAACCCAGTTCTACAGGAATAAACCAAAACACTGTTAATAATATAATGATAATCTAGACATTAAGCATACATAGACAATCTATTACTAGCAACTATGCCACCCTGGCAAAAATAATTAAATTAGCAGCAATTATATCATCAAAGCATAAATATCATCATGGCACATCATCAATAATACCATAAGAACCAATTATATCATCAAAGACAAACTGGACATTGACATGCCATAAGCTACATATTATAAGTACTGCTCTTAATCATAGAAAATAGATTTATAATTATATTGTGAACACTAAGGCAAATTAAGTACTCGCATACAGTAAATATCTACTAAATGCAACTCCCTTGATGATTGAAAAGAATTCAAAGATAATATTATAGAGTAAGCTAACTACCTAAAGATCAATAAAGCTTAATGGTTACCATAGTAAAGATAGAGGGGTATGGAACAGAAGAATGAAAGAAAAAAATTGAAAAATTAAATAATAGAGGATGAGGAGAGAAAATTAAGATAAAAACATATTAAATAGTAGAAGAATGTTGCTAGGATCACATAAAGGCAACAAAAAAAGAACAAACAAGAAAAAGAAGATAAAACAAAAACAGAAGAAAGCATAAGGAGAATAAAAAGAATAAAGAAAGAAAAACAAAACAAAAAGGAAAATTCCCAAAATCCCCAAACCAGTGAAGAAGAAAGAGAGAAAAATGAGTTCAGAAAAAGAAACAAAAATTCTCTGTGTTTTCAAATGAGTGCTTTCTTTAGAGTAGCTGCAGTTTTGGAATCTATCAAGCCACGGTTTTCTCTGCCTAGCTCTATGCACTGGGAGCTTGTGAGGTGTCACCATGTTCTAGAGAGCCTTCTGTCCATTTACCCCAGGCTGTGATAACTGTCCAAGCTAAAGCACATCCTGCTAATGCTGGCAGATGGAAAGAGCAATCATCTGATCTATTCTGGATGTAGGGAACAGTGCAAGTGTTCAAGCAGCCTGCTGTACTTAATGCCAGCACTTTTAGACCAGTCATTTATGAGTGCAATACAATCTGAGCTTGGTTTCTCACTCAGAGGGTAGAATCTGTGTTCTTCCCAACTTAAGCTTAAATTTCTCAGTGGGTCTATGGGTAGCTTGATCCCTGTCTGTGACTGTCTCTCATGGGTATTTTCCACCCCCAACACAGTGGGTAAGTTACACTGAGAACCCTCAAGTGAAATTTCTTTTTAGCTGTTTTGAGTTTCAGTCTTAAATAATCAACCCCTCCCTGAATTTGTGCCTGATTAAACATCCTGGCAATATGGTACACACTGCATTGTATTACCTCTCCAGCTGTTGCTTTTCACATCAGAGACATCTTGGAGCAACCCCCCCCCCACTACTTTTGTAGTTCACAACAGCTGTGAGCTACTCTTGAGGCCAGTGCAGCTAGCCTGCTCTACTGTTTCTCCTGCCTTGGGGGTTTACCTCCTGTCTGCAAAGACAGGTTCCCCTTCCCAGGAACAAGGCTGAGTGTCCAGCCGCTTTATTCTTTTTTTTGTCTTGTGGTCCATATCTCAACTTCTCTATAGCTCCTATTTTTCTGTCAGTTCCTTCCCAAATCCTAGAGATCTACAGTGGACCCCGGAAATTCATGGGGTTATGTTCCTAGAGCACCTGCAAATTGTGAAAAACCCCAAATTTTAGATATGGTCAGAAAAATGTCTACAAATGCTTATTTTTATAAACCCTAAATATGCCATGTCTCCTGCAGTTGTGTAATTTAATTTAATAAAATACTGTAGTGATAAAGCTTAGAAGGTGCAGGGCACTTTGGCAGCATCTTAGGGATCTTAGGGCTTTAAGAAGAATAAAACCGGGAACCTCAAAACAGCTGCATGCTGTACAGCACCTTGTTATGATGCACAGATGCTAGTGCATCTGCAGGAGATGGATTACAGGGCAGCAGCCAATCAGCGACAAGGAGAACTGAAGAACACTCTTGGATTGGCTTGCAAACATGCCCTCAGCCAATCCCACCCCTGGCCTCTCTGCCAAAAAAAAAAAAAAATTGTGGAGGATATTTTTGGTTTCTATGAAAGTGCAGGGATTTCCAAGAACAATTAGTAATTAGGTTCTTTTTTTTTTTTTTTTTTTCCTTTTTTGAGACAGGGTCTCACTATGCAGTTCAGGATGGCCTTGAGCTCACTTTGTAGCCCAGGCTGGTCTCAAACTCGCAACGATCCTCCTGCCTCAGCCTCCCAAGTGCTGGGATTACAGGCATGTGCCACCACACCCGGCATAGGTTCTAAGGGAGAATCCTTGAATAACTGAGGCCACAAACTATGACTTTGTAGGAGTATACTGTACTTCATTTTTTCTCTTTGACAAATTGTTATTTTTCCAGATGTCTGGATATAGAGGTTGATTTTTGCTGCTGGTTGTTGCTCTGCCACTTTGGTTCTCAGCAATACCAATTAATTAATTAATTATTTTTGAGATAGGATCTTGCTACATAGTTCAGGCTGGTCTTGACCACACTATGTAGCCCAGGCTGAGCTCAAACACAGAAATCCTCCTGCCTCAGCTTCCTGAGTGCTAGGGTTACAGCCATGCACCACCACACCTGGCTCTGAAATATCAATTTTTTTTTTTTTTTTTTTTTTTTTTTCCTCCAGTACCGGGAACCGAACTCACGACCTTGCGCTAGCCAGGCAGGCGCTTTTGCCGCTGAGCTAAATCCCCAGCCCCTGAAATATCAATTTTACAAAGCTATTTTAAAATTATATTTTGGCCTCACAGTAGTTTTTAAGGAAATTATATCTCTTGAGATGTATGTGTATAGCATAAATATATGTATGATGTATATGTTTATATATGTGTATATTTTTAAACATTCTCTTCCACTACAGCTTTTCTTTCTTCTTAATAGTCAAGTAAAATAAATTTGATACAGTACCGATAATATTCAGTTCTCTATGAGGATTTTTACATATCTGGTTATCTCTGTATACATGCATAGAAAAACATTTCAACTGATGTTCATCCAGTGTTAATCATTAACGTGGTTTTTTTAGGCTATAGGATTTGGGTTGTTTGGGTTTTTTTTCCTTTCATGTTTTTATTTTTCTGCATTGTTTGCATTCTTTTTCTGAGTAAAGACAAGTGTTCAGATTTATTGGAAACTCAATTTCTAATGGCACACAGCTCTGTAGTTCCATAATGGAAGTCACAGATGGTGTGACCACCACTCTACCTCTGTTCCCATGTGGACTGTTTTTCAAGGGACTTCTATACAATCAGTCCATCTTTCTCTAAATGGCTCACTGGGCAGACTAAAAAAAACTTTAGTCTGTTCCTTTCACTAAATCACATTACAAATAATACCCCAAGAAATGTATTAGACAAGACAGTTATTACTAAAAGTGCTCAATAAGTTATAACTTAAATCACACAACACAAAAGGGTCAGTTCTCTTCCTTTCAAAGAGAAACATGCTCACTTTCATTTCTTACTGTGCATTCACACACTAAGAAATCAAGTTCAAATACAGTCACTGCCAATATTTTTAAAGGAAAAATAAGACAAATAAAGACAAACATATTGACATCACACATATGTATCTCTGCACATTGTAGCCAGTACAAAGCAAACAAGAAGGAATAACAATCCCTTTAGATTTAACGAATTAGCCAAGGCTTGACAAACTCACTAGCTGCCTCTGTGCATATGTACTCAGGCAGTGATTACACCATGTGAGACCTGGACTCAGTTGCCAAACCTTCAAACTTTTTTGTATCTGTACTAGAAATCAGTGATGTCAAAGTTTATTGTGTAATGTTTAAAATGTAATGTAGCTAAAGAAACCTTCACAACTGGTTGTTTGTAAAGGTGAATTTATAAAAGATTTGTTTATAAAAAATTTGTTTATAAACAATGTGCAGTCATGTGTAAGAAAAGATCATATAGCTTTTTTTCTCATTGAGTTAGTATCTAAGGAAAAAAGTAATCATGTCCAAACAAATTAAATGAAACTAACATTCAAAGCATCACCATTTACTTAAAAGAACACACCGAAATGTTCTAGCAAGTGCTTATTTCCAGAATTTGCTGAACAGAGACCAAGGCTTCAGAGGCTTTGTTGGGTCAACCCACACTGCTGAGCCTCTTCTACAGACTGCCTTCAAATCTTGTGTGTTTGCATTTTCAAAAATCTAACAAAGTTAGCTAGCTGTGGCGGTGCATGCATGTAATCCCAGCACTCAAGAGGCTGAAGCAGGAGGATTGCAGTGAGTTCAAGGTCAGCCTGAACTGCAGAGTGAAACCCTGTCTCAAAAAGAGAAAAAAAATTCTCCCTCCTCTTCTAGTGGCATTATGTTTGAATTCTTTACAATCAATGTACAATTTTTTTTTAAAAAAAGAGTTATTAAATTGACAGGACAATCAAGAGCAAGGAAGAAAGGAAGAAGGAAGGAAGGAAGGAAGGAAGGAAGGAAGGAAGGAAGGAAGGAAATAATGAAGGGAGAAAGGAAAATCTATTTAAACTGGTGAGTCCTGGGTGATAGAAGTGTGCACATATTCTTCTGTTAAACTGAGACTGTTGAGGCTGAGGGATCTCTGAAACACAAGGTCTGCTGAGTTGTTAGCAATGCCAGCCAGAAAAGGACCAAGTCCTAGAACAAGTTCCTTCAATTCCCAGCCCACAGGGTTAGATAATCCATGAACCTATAGCCAGGAGCAATTTTATAACAAAGTTTTGGGGAAGAAAAGTATAAGTCATTTACCATGAACCTACATTGGCTTTAGATAAGAGGGGTGGGATAATATGAATGGGAGAAAGTTTCAGATGGGAGATATAATTGTTGTTTCTGGATCGGCTGCACTGTGAGCAGGATACAGTGGTGCCTCCTGATTGGCCACTGGACTTTGAGTCAGGTTGTAACATACACTCAGGAATGTGGAACTGTTCTTTTGCTGGCTTGCCCATAATGCTTAACTCCCTTGTCTTTCTATTCCCAGTCTTTCCATTCCTTGTAATTAAATTTAGGACATCTCCAAATTTTTCTCTTATTACTTTCTGGAATACTTTTATTTTTATCTTAAATTTCTGGTAAATGAAAAGTAAAATGGGGTAGGAAAACTATAGGCAGAACTGAGGTTCTTTGATTTATACACAGAAAATCAGAAGACAATGTATAAACCTATTACTTGGTTGGAATTAACTGATGATGTTTTAGAATGTCAGGGAATGAAGATCTAATTCAATCCATGTGTTCTGTTCTGTGTACTGTTGTAAACTATATGCAAGTTACATTTGCTGGCTTCTCCTACACCTCCCTCCCTCCATGGCTTCCACAAACACCTCTACAGCAATGATGGCAAACCTTTTAGAGCTTTCAGTGGTAACAAACAGCCCACTGTGGCACCTGTGCCATCCGTTCACTACCACTGCTCTAGACAGTACTGAAACTTGACCCTGGGGATCTCTTCTTTTCGAGGATACCCAGAGTAAAACAAAGCAATGAAACCTGGATCCTCTGTGTTTGCACAGAGTCAATAAACCAGTGCAAACTAGTAGGAACACGTTTCATCTATTACATTAAAACAAGCACATAAACCAACCAACCAAGCAACCAAAAAATGTAAGCTTTACAAGCCAACCTCTTTGTCTAGCCTGGCTTGAGTTGAAAGTCATCACAAGATTGAGAAGATCAGCTTTTTCCACCTCCATTCTTCCTACCACAGCATCAAGGAAATTACTAATAAAATGATTATTTTTATACCTTTTGGAAATTTTTGAAGAAGTCAGCAGGTAGAGGAACAATCCTGAAACTAACTGTTAATCTCTACGTGGCAAGTTGTAGAATCAGAATACAGCTTGAAATGCTCCTTGCTTCTTGATGTTTACTTCTACATCCCTGCAGCACCTGGTGAGGTTGTAGTCTCCATGCTGTGCTAGTGCTCAAAGGGAACACAAGAAAAGGACCGCGAGCCACAAAATGGCTGCCTTGTGGTTTTAAAACCACCAACAATGAAGTCAGAGTTCGATCTGGTTGTGACAAGAACAACAATTTCTTTCCAGTTACCAACACTTTTGCTTAGTAAAAAGTGATAATCTGATTGGTTCAGATAATCTGATATTACATATTTGAAATTATAGACACTCATTTGGCACTATCATGCTCAGAGGGCACAAAGGTACTCTTACTTCCTTATAAATGAACATGAGTATGTGCTTTAGTAGAAGTTAGTTCACTGCCTAAAAGTAGAAATAATAGTCCTAAGTGCATGATGAGAAGCTAAATTGTGTGGTAAAGATCCATGTCTTACTCACTTTCTTGTCACTGTGACACAATACCCAGCATCCACAAGTTGAAGGAAAAACCATTTACTTTAGTTCACAGTTTATAGAGGTTTCAGTCCATAGTTGGCTGGCTCCAAGGCAGGGTGACATGGCAGAGGGGCATGGCAGAAGAAAAACAGTCAATGGAAAGGCAGGCGGGAAGCAGCCAGCAACAAGCCTTCCTTTCCCTTCTTATTCCATCCAGGCTATATACCCATTGGTCAGTGCCAACCATACCCAGGATTAGAGCTTTCATCTTCAGTAAATCCATTCAGCCACACCCACAACTGTGCTAAACAAATCAGTGGACTAATGTAGTATCACACCCATGATCTGATGTCACACACCCATGACCTAGCCATTCCCAATAGACCCATCTTTGAGTACATGAGGATATAGGGGGACATTTAGATGTAAGCCATACCAATCCATGTCCTAAGAATTACTGGAGTTCCTGTAAAGAAGGAACCTCAGGTGACTTGAGAGTGAAGGGTGTTAAGTAAACCCTTAGCTCACTCAGGAGTGGAAAAGATGAGGAACAATTTAACTTTGTTAAGCCTTTCAAGGTGATGTCAACATGCAGTGCAGTCTGAGACATGCAGGCCTGAGACAATCACAGAATCCCCTTGCCTTCGCTAGTGATTGGTCTGGGACCGGCATGTAACCAACTGCCTGTGATCAGTGGCAGCTACCTCATCTGGGCCCAATTCTAGCCAACAGAATGGAGTTAGAGAGAGCACATTGCTTCCAGAAAACAAATTGGCCACCCAGGTGAGCACACTGCGCCTCAGGAGCAAAGGCTTCTCTATCACTAATGCTCTGACCCAGAAGAGAAGCAGTGACAGCAAAATTGCTACTATGAGAGTACAAACAAGCCTTAATGACAGTAAGAGAGTGTATAAGGGGGGGGGGGGAAACCAAGGTCCTTGGTTATCATGTGTTTCATCATGAAACCAGGGCTGCCTATTATTATTATTATGGTGGTTTTTTCTTTCTTTTTTTTGTCTTTTTGTACAGGGGATTTATTCCAGGGAGTGCTAAGCTACATCCCCAGCCCATTTTAGTTTATTTTAGTTTATTTTAGGTTATTTTAGGCAGGGTCTCAATAAGTTGCCCAGGATGGCCTCAAACTTGTGATCCTCTTGCCTCAGCCTCTCAAGTAGCTGAGATTATGGTATATACCACCATGCTTGGCTCTTCCCTTTTTTTTTTTTTTTTTTTTTTTTTTTTGAGACAGAGTCTTTGTATGGAAATCAGGCTGGCCTCAAACTCATGGCAAAAGACAAAACAAAACAAAACATGGTAATCCTCCTCAGGAGTGCTAGAGATTGCAGGCGTGCACCACCACACCCAGCTCTTCCTTTTTCTTGATGAATGAAATAATTGAATGTCTTTATGCTTAAGAAGCAGTCAGTCAGGTAATCTGTTACTTCCTCTTGGAACTATTGCTACCAAATAAGTACCTGCTAATGCATTTAAGAGGTTTCATAAAGGAAGTATATCTCAGAAACAGTTAAAATGTTCCCAGGGTAAAGCCCTTGTATATATCAATTGTTTAACACACAAACGAGGTAGAAATGAGAAGCACATCGAAGATCTGTGGAAAGCAGTGCTAGGAAACATGAAAGCATTTAAGCAAGAGGATTGCTATTCTGGCTTTCTTAAGTCCACAGGTGACCCTCCCACTTCTTCTTGGTTCTAAGACCAGTCCAGATTTGCAGCACACTAGGAGAACTTCCGCAATCTGAGCCACAGCCTACCTCCCCTTCTGGGAAGTGATGTCTCAGGGCTTCCTTGTTCGGCTGAAGCAGCGCCAATGTCCCTCAGCCAGAACTCTGTGCCCACATTCTTCCCAGTGTGACAGATGTCTTCCTTTGACTCTCCCCTTTTTTTTTTTAGGCTTTTGCCAAGTAAAATCACAAAGAATATTAACCTTTTCTCCAAGATTTTACCGGGTGGTCTTATCATAGATAGCCAAGTTAGGTAGACATATTACAGGCGGTCAGATGGCTGGGCCCTTGAGGGACTTGGTGCAGAAGATGAGAACACATCACAGATGCGGCTGGAGGCCCATTAGGTGAAGGCTAGGCCTCAAGACAAAGATGGAATGATTGCACCTACATACTTCCCCCAGGGATACACAATAATGATTGATATTCTAAATAGGCATCAGTCACCTGGGTGGGGGGACAAGGACCTTGACCCTCCCTTCCAGGAAAGGTCCTTGTTCTTTCCATGCATGCTTGCTACGTGACTTGCTTCCCCACTGGATCAGTATAACCTAAGAGGCTCGACTTATAGTCTTACTGGTTGATCATAGTTTTGTCCCACCTTATACCTACTTCATAATTTCATACCCACTTCATGGTTTTGCTCTGTTAAACTCCTTAGAGAAGTGGGCTCATGGGCAACCCACTTTCCAGTCCCTCTTCTGTCTCTTCTTTCCCTCAATAAATATTTCCTGTTCTTAACCTCCTTTGTTGCTTAGAATTCATTCTTCTATTTTGGGAAACACAATCTGGCACGTTGGACATCCAGCAGGTTGGGAGTTGTAATATTTCCCCTATATCATTTGAAGGTCCTACATCATCCCTATATCAGTCCAACTGTTCCTACTGCTTTCTCTGCCTGAATTTTCCTTTATAGCCCTTGTTCAGCATGATCCCTCTTTCTAGATAAGGGATACTCCACTCTGTGCGGCACTCCAGCCCATTCTGGTACTGCAGACCTACCTGAATGTTATCTCCCTGACTTTTCACCCTGGACCAAGATCTGACTTTTCCTATTTAGTATGAATTGTCTCAGTTACAGCAGACTTCTGTCTCAGGGTTTTGCATGTGTGTCACTGGGAAATGACCTCTTGCAAAGTTTCACTTATTCTTATGTCTCTCGTATTCACTGTCTAGTTCATCAGGAGGCCTAAGCCTCTTGCCAAGAACGCTGAAAGGTCTGAGAAATGATACCACTCACAAGCTAACAAGTTGGACTTTCTCAGCTTTGAGGATGCCAGCAGAAGACAGGAGACCTTTGAGTCAGAGACAAAGTTGTTTACTCCTCAGTAGCTAGAGCTGGAGTATCAGTCACCGTGTTCTTCCATAACTTCCTCACGCCCCAGTTCTCACAGGGCAGTGCAAAGAGATGGCCAGGCGGGCCTGGCATATACAGTAGGTAGTTTTACTGCAGAGAAACCCTGAACTGCGGAACACAAATCTTTCACAATGGCCACTAAACACGCCTGTCCTTGGCTCCAAAGGTAGACACCACCTCTATCTTTCAAGATTGTGCCTGCTGCTGAGGGATATCACTCAGAGAAGATAGTCTACACAGAAGACATGAAGAAGGAGCAAGGGCCCAGAGAGCAGCATTTCTACACAACCTCCATAAGTCATTCACTCAAGACTTTCTCTCTTCCTTTACCTTTGTCAGCACTGCGGTTTCCGCTCACGGAGGTCACTAAGGAGGATTCTAAATTGTCTTTATCCATGATCATCATCTCACAATCCACATGATAGAGTGAAATTCTGAAAACGTACATCAAGCTGGATGACCAGGAACTCTGGAGGGTGAGGCTGGAGGATTGCAAGTTCAAGGCCCGCCTGGGCAATGTGGTGAGACCCTGTCTCAAAATAAGAGCCCCTTTTAGGGTTGGGAATGTAGCTTAGTGGTAGAGTGCTTGCCTAGTGCAAGGTTCTGGGTTTTATCTTCAGGATCACAGAGAGAGAGAGAAAAAAAAAAAGAGAGAGTGAAAATCAGACTGTTTCAATCTCTCTCCTTCAGGGCGCTCCCCGCATATGTTTGCATTGCTTTGGCCCCTTTGCAGGAAGCTCTTTGTGCTCCATCCCAGCCTCTGTTTTCAACTTCAGCATCTCCTACTTCTTCCTCACCCACAACACTCCAAGTCCCTGGCCTCTGCCTGCCTCCTGATGGGTAAGTCTGTGGAACTCACAGAAGCTACCATATTTCTAAAAGATTTGTGAAATCCCTCTCTCTTTCCTATCCCTATGGATTCTACCCTTGTTGCAGGCATTGTTTCCTACTTAAATTATTGAAATATTCTTTTGAACTCTTTTCTCAGTCCCCACTCATTTGCCATTCCTAGCCTTACAAATACTCTGTAAAATATTGTACTGACCTGGCGTGTAACTCTTTACCTGAGAAATCACAATGAAGCCAGTCGTGGGGCACACACCTGTCCTTCCAGCGCTCTGGGAGGCTGAGGAAGGAGGATCACAAATTCAAGCCCAGCGTGGGCAATTTAGTAACTGAAACGCTGTCTCAAAATTTTAAAAAAGTATTTTTTTAAAGGGATGAGGAGTGTAGCTCAGTGCGAAGGCCCTGGTTCAGCCCTCAGTAAGACACACACACACACACACACACACACACACAGAAAAATTCAGTAGCTCCCTGTTGCTCAGAGGGTTAAATTCTAGTCTTTCCCCACTTTATTTAACGTGACTCACAACCTTCCCCACACACAGAGCAGCACACTTATCAGTAAACCACCCCACCGTTCCCACCTCCACAGTCTCCTTAAACTCTTCTGCCTGGGACGTGCAGTCCTCTCTTAGGAAATTACTTCTCATTCTTCAGGTATCAGGTCTACCGTCCTCTCTGAGACCAGGCATTACTTAGGCAGGGAGAACCAACCCTTTTTCCCAGTACTCTACTATTATTACATATTAATAGTTTGTTTGTCTGGTCATCTGTCAAAACAGAATGTGAGCTCAGGGAATTCAGGAAATGAGAGATATTTATTTAGTTTTAACATTTTTAGACTTCAGAATAATACCTACAAAATGAGTGCTTAAAAGCGCAGTGTGTCTTTTTTTGGTTGTTTTGCTTTAAATGGCATTGTAGTCATAGCACTTCACAATCAAAAGGGACTTTAGAAGTTGCCAGTACCAATGCTCTTATGATTATAAAGACTAAGACTCAAAATGGGTAATTGCAAAACTGTATGAAAACTCAAAGGATGATGTTCCAAAAATGAGTATTAATTTATTCACTGCTTACTGAATGCCAGCCACTACTAGATATCTTACGTATTATCTCATTCCCCCCATGAATCTGTAAGTTAGGAACATTTTGTTCATTTGACAGTGTTTTATCAGTCATCCCAACTAAACTTAGCCATCTGAGTAATGCATAGGTTCAAGTTATTGGACCTTTTCATGGCCCCTAGCACCTTCTCTTTCAGCCAGTTCCTGGCTGCCATGCAGAGGAAAAGGTTTTACTGCCTCCTTAACACCTCTGGTGACTCTAGGCACTGAGCTGTCCTCCCCCAGGGCTGCTCCTGACTGGCGGTGGTTAGACCTAGGCGTGTCTTCGCACTGTGCTTTCAGCAAGTGGGGGCGCTGGCTGGATTTGGTGAGGCTGAGCCCAGACTCCCTGAGCGCCCCCGCTCTGGAAGGTGATCCCAGCCTGCGGGAACTCTGGTTTCTCAAAAACACTTTACCTCTTTCATGTCTATTTGACCCACATTTCATACGTGTTTCCTCCATTTTAGACCTATTCCTTGTCAACCAAGCTTGGACACAATTCCTTTAGTTCTAAGAGTTGTCTAATTCTGTGGGGGTTTCCCTCATACCAATTACCCTACATATTTAGGCTTTCAATGGATACAGAATAGTTTCTAATTTTCCCAGCTTCTATTTGCCTTTTTAATGGAATCTATTGATAAGGCTAAAATAGTTGGGGGCATTCAATATTAGTAAATTAGGCACTAGTTGGAAGCAGTTAGCTGCACAAGCCTCAGTAGTTCAGCCAGGTTTCTTTTTTATAAGGGTGCGTCTTTGTGACACATAATAATACACGCACTGTGGGGCTGGTGCACCCATGCACCACATGATTTGAGTCTCCTCTCCTGCCCCTCATCCCTAGGTCCTGCCCCCCGCAGAAGGTCCAACTCCATATTTCCCACATCAACCTGATTTTCAATAACAAGCAGTTGTTGCTTTTAGTAAAAATAGTGTTTTCCTGTAACATGAGTATCATTAACAGTACTTTAAGTTTTGACTAAGAAATCATGAACTTCTCAGTAAATGGAAAAATAATAATATAGAAAATCACCATTTCAAAACATTTTTTAAAGGCGGGAACCATCTGTGGATGCACCAATTTGTATTACCTGAAAACACCTCCCTGCCAGATAATTCTAACAGCAAAGGGGCAGCAGCACTTTGAGGTGGAAAGCCCTGTGGTCAGCACACCAAACAGTGAGCAAAGTCAGCACAGCGGGCTAGAAAACCTGCGCACAGGATTGAAACTCTGAGGTGAGGGACCTAAAGCGGACAGCAACACTTTGGTGGTATTCTTACCAAAAAGGCATAAACCTCGATTACCCTGCAGAACTGCACTGGAATCCAAACTGGGGAATGTTCTTTAAAATGACCGGAACCCTTCAGGAGCATCAAGGTCAGGAAAATCAGGGAGACTGAGGACCCTCATGCACTGGGGAGACGGAGAACTCGGGAGCCCCACCCCGGGGAATCCTGGATTCGAATCCACCGGAGAACGCATGAGCCACAAAGCCAGCGACCTTGTTCAAGGTCAGCACTTCATAGGGCTGGGTCCTTGTCACTTTCCTGGTTTTGCCCATGGTTCTCTGGTCACATCGATGTGAGTGTAAGGGGAGCCGAGAGAGAGAGGTATGGGAACTCCCCACCACTTGTTCTGTAAGTTAAAGTTATTTCAAAGTAAAAAGTCAAAAGAAGTCATGGAATTGCAGCAAATAAGAGCTCTGGACTATTTCCCTCCTTCACTGTGTTCCTGGCAGTAGGAAACAAAGCTTGAACTGAGGCAGCTTTGCCTGCCTGTTGCCCAGTCTGTCCCTGGTGGACAGAGATAAGAGAGCCCTCGTTTGAGGAGTTTATGAGCCACTTGCTGTCCCCTCGTCGCTTGTAAAGCGTGCACTGCTTGCCCCTCCACACACCCAACCCTGCTTTCCTCGCCCTGCGGGGCCTGTGTGCTTTGACTGTGACCAAATAATCTCTGCCTCTGCAGCAGGGCTCGCATTTCTGAATTCTCATCCCTTTTTCTCCTTCATTTCCTGTTTTAATTTTATTTTGACTTTCTCTCTCTTAGAGTTGTCCTTCTTAAATAGTACTTTTACTATATTCTTGATACATGTTGAACATTCCTAATCTGAAACTCCAACACTTGAAATGCTCCAAAATCTAAACATTTTTAGCAGCATACCTGGATTCATAAGATGAGTCCCAGTCAAAATGCAGGTCCATAAAACTACTGCATTGTGTAAGATTACTACAAGATTCTGCATATATTGTATAAAACACATAAAAGAACTTTGGGTTTAGATCTGGGTCCCATCTGCAAGATGTCCGTTATATATATATTCATGTGTCCCAGAAAATATCGGACAGCAGAAACCCTCCTGCAACTCCAAGCACTGCAGATAAGGGATGCTCAGCCTGGGCCCTGTCTCCCTGAGGCCCCTTCTACCCGCCTCTGACGTACCAGCTGGCAGTTCACAGTGCTGATGAAAACACCCCCCTCTCCTGATTCCTTCTTGGGAAAATGCATTTGTACACATTCTTTTGTTTGACCCTGTGAAGCCACTGGATCTATTGCTATTGATTCTGTGTTCCAACAAGAAAAGTAGCCTGGCACGGGGCGCAAAAGGCCAGGTCACCAAAGGGCACCACACCAAGACTTCAGAGGCCCTGTCAGGGGCCCACGAAGCTGAGTCAGGAAGGCCTGGCACCAGGGGCAGCAGAGATGTTGGCTTCAGAGCCAGCCCCACAGCCCCTCTTCCCCAAACAGCAAATTCTCACAACTGCCAGAGATCCTATTCTTCAAAATGTAAAAACAGAGGGGAAAAAAGTTTCGTTATTCCAGCGCATTTGCTCTCAAAATACACAGCGATTAGAGCGAGCTCTGTGGCTTGGCAGGGACTCGGGACCACCCGGGCTCCGTCTGCCTGGCCGGCCCAGCCAGGATGCAGGCTCTTGCTGCTGTCTCCTGGCTCTGCCCGGCACCTGCTCCAGAAGCAGTTGGAAGGCCTGACTGGGTCCCAACTCTTTAACTTGCAGCTCACAAGCGAGAACGTTTGGGATTTAAGGTATAATACTGTGTTTTACAGCGTAAGCGCCGAAGCTTTTATGTGAATTAGACCGTGAAACACATTTCACGCGTTAGGGAAAACAGAATATTTCCAAGAGGTTCTAGTCCTTTCTGCAAGAAGACAGACACAAGCATATATGATAACTATGGGAGGAGGGGAAAATACATATTCTCAGGAGCGTTTGTTATTCTGGCCTGTTCATTAGAGTGTAAACTTTCCCCCTATGGCATCCTAGGGAGAGTAAATACTAAATGTTGTTTCATCAAACAATGACAGAATAAATTAAGGAATAGTCACTCCAGATTTTCAGATGCTTGCCCACCTACATAAATCAAATGCCTCTCAGTCCTACCACTGTGTGTGAATGATTCATTAAAGCATCAAGAAGAAAACTGAGTGCTAATTTATTCAGCACACACATAAAACAGCTCAAAACTGTTCGCTGAACATGGGCGAGTTCCTCCGAAGAGGAGTTACACCGCATGGTCACGAGAAAGCAAACCTCGGCTGTGGTTTTAGCTGATCTGGAGACCAGCAGAGGGAAAAAGAAGAAAATCATTTCTGGGGGCGTCTTTTGTCCTTTCTGGAGTTAAAAAAAAAATCAAGTATAAAACACTACAGATTGACTTTAAGTGTAAATTCAGTCTTTCATTTAGAATTCATCCAAGAAGTAAAGCCATAGTGGGAAGTGGTGCTGAGAGGGGACCCCCGGGCGCTTGGGGAACCCCGGCTGGGGAGCCCCTCGAGGGCAGGGGCTCGGAGCAGCGGCACCCAACCTTCCAGATTTCCTGTGAAATCCGGAACAGGCCAGAGCGGAGAGGTTTCCCGACAAGGCCGAGAGGTGCAGAGGGGTCCCTGGAGGGGATGGCAGTCAGGGGAGGCGCAGGCCGCGTGGGCGCTGGGCACAGGCGGGCTCCGAGCGTGATCGAGCAGATAGTCACCCTCGGGTCGTCAGGAACACCAGGAATGCCATTCTGGGTCTGACAATGGGCTCTGAATTATGCATGAAGCGGCTTGTCTGAAATCAGCTCAGCCAGCTTTCTCAGAGCGGTTCCCAGGGAGCAGGTAAGAGGCGGCCCTGGACTTTCTCATGCGCCGGATCTAAGAGGAAAGCAAACTTTACTCCTATTCCCTTCACACCAAGTCCAAATACCAGGCCAAAGGCTCTCGTAGGACACAGTCATGGGGCATCGTTGCCACTTAAAGTAGGGGTTTTGGAAAACTCCATCTTTCAAATGTCTTTTCCTCGTACTAAATTGTTGATATACACACATGTCAACTGAGGGCACAGTAGAACACATACTGAAAACTTTTATACACCTACCTCCAAAAAATGTTCACACATTGCTCACACGCCACTTCCTCATCTTATAATCTCTGTGCTTATAAAATCAAGTAACCACGAAGAGCAAAGCAGTTATTTCAAACCACTGGAAAGTATCTCTCCAGTCCCCCTTAAAGATTGACTTGCTTTATGTTTTTGTTTTTTGGTTTTTGGTTTTTCTCCGGTACCGGGAATCAAACTCACAACCTTGCGCTTGCCAGGCAGGCGCTGTGCCGCTGAGCTAAATCCCCAGCCCTTACTTGCTTTCTGGAGTGACTTGTATCATCCTAGAATTACAGCACAATTTAATAAAAATAATATGTTCAGTCTTCTTTAGTCAATCTGTCCAGACTTTCATACAGCAAGGTTAGTTTTTTTTTGTTGTTGTTGTTTTTGTTTTTATTTTTTTGTCTTTTTGAGACAGGGTCTCGCTGTGCAGTTCAGGCTGGCCTTGAGCTCACTTTGTAGCCCAGGCTGGTCTCAAAGTCACGAGGATCCTCCTGCCTCAGCCTCCCGCACACTGGGATTACAGGCGTGCGCCACCACGCCCGACAGCAAGGTTAGTTTTTAAACACAGAAAGTTACTGTGAAAAAAGTCTGAACTCATCCCAGCTGAGGCCCCGGGCCATGGAGCATCCGAAGGGCAGAGTCAGGATGAGCACCAGCGCCACACACACTTCTTCCATCAGGACACTGGGCAGGCGAGTGCGTGATCAAGCCAACGTCCAACCTTAAAAAATTATAATACACAGGCTCAGATTTAGCCAATGTATTTGTAATAAATGACAACATCAAAAAGGACCTAAAGAGCTATAATCTCACTTATTTAATGAAACATTTCCAATTTATAATACTGATCAAAACAAACTGTATGGTAGATTTCTGTTTTGTTCCTAGTAAATAAGAATACAGTATAGTGGAAGTATAGTACCCCGTTGTGGTTTGTGTCTGGGTGCCCTGCAAATCCTCACACAGTCATGGGGTGGGCTTTTAGAGTTCATGATTGATTCATGGTCCAACCTTGGGGTTATGGGTGTGAGTGCTACACCTGCCCTTGGGCGGGTAGTTTGCATACAGTGTAAGGGTGGGAAAGAGGCTGCTTGCCACTGCTCCTCCCTTTTTGCTCTTGTGGCTTTGCTGTGTTCCCTCCTTGAACTGTTGCTCTCTGCCATGCACCACTCTGCCTTGGAGCCAGCTGAAAGTGGACTGAAACCTCCACAAACAGCGAGCTAAATTAACCTTTCCTTCCTCAATTTTGGGCATCAGGTATTTTGTCTCAGTAATGAGAGAAAAGTAATCAAGACATACCCAGTTCTGGAGGAGGGTATGTGCCAATGTCATAAAATTCAGTACCACAAGTTTTCAGTTTTATACTAAAAATATAAAAAGTAAATAAGAACACATTAAGAAATTATGCAGAAAACCTATTAAATGTTTAAGAGACAATAAAACTGCCACCAACCCATTAAATACTCTTGTAAGCATTAGATCCAGAACCAATAATATGAAAGATCCCACAATTAAAAAGGAGAGAGAGAGAAGGGGGGGTGGTTCTAAGGGGCAGAATTATTGAGAAAAGATACAATGTCACAAGTAAGAAAGAAATGTATTTAATACTCAAAATATTATACCTACTTTTAATACTGTGCACCATAAGCAAAATAATTATCTCAAGAAGATGAAGGTTGAAGATAAGACTTTCAAAGCCAGGATTAAATTAAGAACCTAGAAAATCTTCACATTTCTTCACAGAAATCTAAGAATATACAAACCTAAGAATGCCATGTGCAGGTGACTTACTGTAAACAGCTGGAGAGAATGCACACTGTGTGCTGCATGAGGCACATTCCCACTGTGGATTTTTGAGGAAGAACTGCAATTTGCAAAAGAAAATCCAACCATCTTCCAGTGTAGCCTGTTGTATAGAATGTAAATGTACTTTGTGAATCAAGAAAAGATTTGGTTCATGTGGTGCGTTCATGTAATGGTAAAGTGAACATTATTGTTTTGTTCAAAGATTTACTAACAACATGAAAACATTTTAACAGGATTTGTGAACCAGTTTAAACAGACTTGTTGCGTTTCCAAGAGAACTTGATTAACGAGGTCTTTGTTATTAGGCAAGATGTGGAATCTCAGTTTTCTAACAGGTGCTCTTGGAAGGGCGCGCAGTCCATAGAAACACAGCGGGGCCCCACCACCAGAAGAGGGAGGCTCCTTTGATGAGATTTCCTTTGTATCCATTCAGCTTAAGTAGGCGCTGCAGCCAGGCTGTCTGGTTTTGAATTCTGCACTGACCATATGTTGGTCATGTGAAAATATTATTAAAAGATTATTTTGCAGCTGCAGTTGGGAAACATAACATTTAAGCATATTCATTGCTTTTGACTACTGTTCTTGTAACCCCTTCCAAATAAAGTTCACAATTTATTTAAATATCACAGAAGAATAAAAGGTACTTAATGTCTATCCACATCTACTAACATGGCTGATGTCTCTTTCTTTAGGATTTTTGTCTCTGTAAGTGTTTGTGGTCTGGATTTAAACTGCCCCACAGGCCCACCACTTGAGAAGAGATCAGATCCTGAGGGAGTTGGTGGTGCTGTAGGACGGGGAGGACCCTGGTGAGGGGAGCAGTTGGGGACAGAACTTGGGAACTGTGTCCCATGCCTGGCCCTTCCACTCCAGTTCACCACTGCTGTCTTTGCTTCCTGTCCACCAGGGCCTTCTGTCTAAAACAAGGGAGCCAGCTGACCGTGGCCTGGAGCTTCTGAACCTGTGAGCAAAAGTCAGTCTCCTTGCAGTTACTGTTCTCAGGGATTTTGTCACGATGACGAAAAGCTGATACAGTTTGCCTAAATGGCTTTGCTGGGCAAAGGGAATGGAAATCAGAGGGCTCATGCAGGGTGGAGAAGCTTGCATAAGGCATCTCCCCACAGTCATCCAAGCTACCAGCAGGTCACACCTCAGGAGGAAGTTGAACAGTAAGTAACCAATACCTGCAGCAAGTCCGTGTCACCTGATCATCTAGAGAAATTACATTAGCAGGGTCTCACACTTACGTAACTATTCCATATTAAGACACAAAGCATTATTAGAAGTAAAGACAGTAATTTAATCATGAGAACATTTAATATTTAACTCATCAGGAATATACAACTTTAAATTTGTATGTACCGCATAATTTAGCCTCAGCGGAGTAGAGAAGAAAAGAAAGGGATAACATCAAGATCAGTTTCATGAGTAATTTGACAGGAAAAAGTAGACAGGAAGGTGCAGGTTGGCAGGTTTATATAACCTGATGAACAAACTTGACCTAAAGATCTATATATATCTGTAAGAGCAAAACTACTACAAATATGTATCTTGCTTAAGAATTTGTGACACATTTATAAATGATAAACATCACTGACCATAAAGCCAGTATATTTCAATGAATTGAACTCATATGGCGTGAGTTCTCAAATCATAATCTCTGTTGAGTAAGCTAGACATAGATAACAAAAAAGAAAACTAGAATTCTATAATGTTAGCAAATTAATAGCTTTGTTTCTGGGCTGGGGGTGTACTTCAGTGGTGGAAACCTTGCTTATCATGCACAAGCCTCTGGTTCTATCCCTAGCTCTGTAAGAAAAAAAGTTTCTATTAAAGGTTCAAAGAAATCAAATTTGAAAGTAGTTTGAATGGAAGAATCATCAAAAACTTGTGAATATAGATAGATAAAATGAGAAAATTTAACACCACAAATCTATATTAGAAAAAATAAGGGCTAAAAGTGAATGAGCTAAGCATCTCAAGGAGTTAGAAAAAGAGTAGTCAAGTCCAAAACAAGACAAAAGAAAATAAAATAGCAGATAGCAATAAAATAGGAACAAGTATATAATACAGAGATTCAATAAAGAGGAAAGCTAGCTCCTTAAAAGGAGTAATAACAACCCAAGTGCGGTGGCGCATGCCTGTAATCACAGGACTCTAGGACACTGAGGCAGAAGGATCCCAAACTGAAGCCCAGTCTGGGTGATTCAGCAGGACTCTGCCTCAAAATAAATAAAGATGTGTTGGAGATGTAGCTCCAACAAAGGCCCTGAGTTCACTCCCCAGTAGCCCCCCACACACAACTAATAATAATAATGATAATACTGATGAACTTTGGGTAAGATTTAAATCAGTAAAAATGAGAAAGCACAATTTACAGACTATCAGAAGTGGAAATTTTTTCGTGCCACCAACACAAAAAAATAATTAAAAGATATGATTAAAAGTCTTGTGCCAATAGTTTTTAAACCGAGTAAATTAACATAATTATGAAAAATTTAGCCTGCCAAGGTAGGGACAAATGAACTACCCAAACCTCCACTGGGACTGGGGGTCATGGGAACTTGCACCAAGATGTTTTGCCGGGAACTGGTGGCTCCTGTCGTCCTAGAATGTTTCTCCTGCGTTGTTAGTGTCGATTTGTTTCCGCTTCTTAGTGGGGATGTCTCGCGTATTTTTTGTGATTTTTTTTAGTGAAACCAGAAGTGGGAGATTTGAGAGTAGAAAATTCCCCAAAGACCAGGTCTGTGATCATCTCACCTTCCAAAAGAAGTAAATGAACTCCTCCCCGGGCCTCCATATACACAGAGATAAAACTCTATGTGCATCAACAAATTATATCTTGTGCTCAGAATAAATCAGATAGTTCATAGTAATTAGGATCCTGCTTTTGAGTCAGTACTAGGGGTGCAGAGGGCCCAGCAGCTGACTTGCTTTAGCTGAAGGAGACAGAGCAGCAGAAAACAGGAAACTCAAAGAATTCTTGGTGGATTTGTGGAAGTGCTACATGAGGGCTGAGTTGCACACGTTTTTATTCAGCCCTTCATTCCCAATTCAGACTTCTAGTTTGCTTTTTTAAGCCAAATAACAAAGATGGGTTCGTCAGATAAAGAATGGGAGGAGCAGAGGTGACAATGATACACTGGACAACTGCTGCCTCATGGACGTGACTGACAGAATAGGTGCCCAGGATGCCTGAGCTATGCCAGCCCCTAGCTCGTGAGTTGCTGGGGACCTGGAGGCCGCTGGGCGGCCTGTGACCAATGGGGCATAGGCCCTGGCTGTGGGAGGTGTGCGGCCCCAGGGTAGTGATTATTTTTCAACCAGCGTGGACCAATTGCAGTATTTTGGCAACAAGTGCAACTCCATCAGGGAGATACAAACCGGGCTCCGGCTGCAGAGAAGCCCTGGATGATGGGAGGCACTGGGCACTTGCTTCATTCTTCTAGTCCGTTCCGTAACTGGAGCTCTTTCCCTTTTTCAAATACTCAGGGTGAAAGGGGCTCGATTTGCCCCCTCAAAGAAGTCATGAAGGAGCATGAGAAGCCACTATCCTTTGATCTAATGTCTGTGGTCACTGTATAGAAGTAAAGGAAATTTGAATTTTCTGTAAGAAACAATTATTTGATACTTAAATCAAAAAATACTTTCATAAACATGTTTTCCTCAATACTTGTTAAAGTCAGAGATATCTTAACGTATCTTAGAGCCCATCAACAGTTATGCAGAATGCAAGTTAAATTCAGTGAACAAATGCATTGTAGAAGGCAGCATTATTTAGCTGTTGCTCTCAGTTCTATTACTTCAGGGTGTCGCAGGGAAAGAGCAGTGACAGTTTTCATGCTCCCTGGAGTCCCAAAAATGCTTTTAAAAATGCAACTTAATGGATATTTTTAATTGCAAGCAAATGGCCCTGTATGTTTCAGCTTTCTCATCTATAAAGCGGGGAAGCTAAAAATAGGTCCCTGTCCCCTCGGCTGGTAAAAGAAAAAGGATCACCTGTACGAAGTGCTGAGCACAAGGCCAGGACACAGGAGGTGATGAAAAGGAGCTGCTGCACTTATTAGTGACCCAGTGGTGGCTTTTAGAGCGCTGAATCAGCTTTGCTCAGCCGTGTGCTCAGAAATGGGGAGGCGGGAGAGACCGAGGCAGCCTGTGTCACTGGAAACCACTGGAGCCCACATGAATAAAACAGGAAGGAGACAGTAACAACCAGAGATCTGTGATACTGCCATGTAGTATATTTGCACTAAATCTCCATAGTATAAAAAGCTTTTCACGGACCACAATCAAAAAATATTCATCTTTCATGTGTAAAGAACATAGCAGGAAAAATGAAGTAGTTTATTTTTCACTCAATTCATATATGTGGTAATAAAGGAAATTATACAAAATTTAACATTTATAATGTCTTTTTAAAGTATTTGGCCTTTTATACGATCAAAGTATGTTATGTGGACATATAAAAAGTCACAATGAAACCCATTACTCTTTTTTTATTAATATGTACCAATAAAAATGATAAATAAAATATTTGGTCCTTAAACTTATATAGTATAATACACAAATTTCTTTTCTATTGCACACTTAATACATATATAATTTATGAGTTTCCTAATTGATTTGTTGATTTATAATTTGCAAGCATTTTCTGACTGACTGCAGCTTTTCACTTTTTAAAAATGGTTTTTGATGATCCTAATATTTACCTTTAATGAGGAAGTACTTACCAATACCTTCCTCTGCATAGGTAACATTGTACAACCTTTATGCTATCTCAAGGTAATACATGTTCCTGTATTTAGTCTAAAATTTTTGGAGGTTTACTTTCTGCATTTAAATCTTTATACACTGGGAATAAATTTTTGTGTGCTCTAAGCTGCAAACCCACCTTCTCCTCCATGGCCATCCAGTGAGACAGCAGTGCTGTTAGAAGGTCGTTCTTTCCTGCCAACCTGAAGCCACCTGCTAGACATCCAACTTCCATGTGTCCAGGGTTTCATGCTGGACTTTCTATTTGAGTCTGTAGATCGGTTTATCTATCCCTATGTCAATCCTGCTTCAACTTCACTTCTGTATTAAAATATTGGTTACACAAAAGATTTACTGCAAGGAGCCTTATAATGTTTAAATCTTCTATAGCAGCACTAACTTGGGGTGTGTATGTGTGTGTGTGTGTGTGTGTGTGTGTGTGTGTGTGTGTGGTACTGGGGAGTGAATCTAGCATTTTTCACTGAGCTACATCACCAGCCCTTTATTTATTTTTTAAATTATGAGGCAGGATCTCAGTAAGTCATGAAGGTGCTCAGGCTAGGCCTGAGCTTGCAATCCTGCCTTGGTCTACCAGAGTGCTGGGATTACAGGCCTGCATCATTAAATTCAGCAGTCAATAACAATTTGATAAGGTGAGATCCCATTTGTTGATTCTTTATACTATTTCCTTTGTGGTCTGGGTTTTGTTCATGAATTTTCTGCTTATACCTATGTCTTCAAGACTTCTATCTACTTTCTCTTCCAGTAAATTTAGTGGTTCTATTTTAATATTTAGATCCTTGACACATTTTGACTTTAGTTTAGTAAATGGTGATAGATATGTTTTAGTCTTCAGCATGCAGAAAGCCATTTTTCTAGTACCATTTATTAAAGAGACTGTCTTTCTTCCAGTGAACATGTTTGGCTCCTTTGTCAAAAACAAGGTGGCTGAGTGTGTTTTGGGATGCATCTGCATCTTTTATTCTGTTCCTCTGATACTCAGGCCTTTTTTTTGGCCAATGCCATGCTGATTTTATCACAGTAGCTTTGTAGTATAATTTCAGGTCTGGGATTATGTTGCCCCTGATTTGCCTTTGTTGCCCAGAATTGCTTTTGCTATTCTAGGTCTTTTCTGGTTCCAAATGAATTTCAGAAATGTTTTCTCTAGGCCTGTGAAGTATATTAATGCTATTTTCATTGAGATTGCTTTAAATCTGTATAGCAGTTTGGAGAGTGTGGCCATTCCACAGAGTGGGAAAAATTATGGCCAGTTGTCCCACAAGCAAAGGACTTATATCTAAAATATATAAAGAACTGAAAAAAATCAGACCCTCCCAAATTCAAAGACCTCATCCAACAGTGGGTATCAGAGATGAATAGACACTTTTCATATGAAGAAATACAAAAGGCAAATAAATATATGAAAAAATGTTCAACATCACTGGTCATTTGAGAGACACAAATTAAAAATAATGTTGAGATTTCATCTCACTCCAAAAAGAATGGGTGTTATCAAAAAATCAACCAATAACAAATGCTGGAGGGGTTGTGGAGAAAAAGAAACTCTTCTCCACTGTTGGTGGGAGTGTAGACTGGTGCAACTACTGTGGAAATCAGTGGGGAGATTCCTTTAAAAACTGGGGTTGGGGGCTGGGGATTTAGCTCAGTGGCAAAAGCGCCTGCCTGGCAAGCGCAAGGTCGTGAGTTCGGTTCCCGGTACCGGAGAAAAACCAAAAAAAAAAAAAAAACTGGGGTTGGAGGTCTTAATCAAACCAACTATTCCCTTTCGAATATCCTCCCAAAAGAATTAAAAACATCATACCACAGTGATATATGTGCACCCATGTTTATAGCAGCACAATTTGTAATAGCTAAATTTTGGAAACAACCCAGATGCCCATCAATCAAGGAATGGACAAAAAGATTTTTTTATATAATGGAGTACTACTCAGCCATAAAGGAGAATAAAATGGAGTCTTTTATAGATAAATGGGTGCAACTTGAGACCATACTCACAAGTGAAATAAATCAGACCCATATATGTAAGCATCATATTGTCTCACTAGTGTGAGAAAATGAACAAGTAAATAAGACCCAAAACGTACAATAGATAATGTGAATTGGAAAGAAACTATTCAAAAGAAAAGACAAACTGTGATGGAGGAAAGGGGAAGGGAGAAAGGAAAAAAGGGAAAAATATATGTGTACACAAGATACTTTAAAAAGTTATACATCTAGTTTCTCTTAGCTCATTAAACAGAAAGTTGTGTGCTAGTATTCTATAGACAAGATATCACACCTATATTTTATACTCTGAATAGCTACTAGGAAGACAACAGTGTGCAATGTGTCAACTATTGAACCCACTGAGGTGGAAACAAAGCCTCACAAAGCATTTCCAGAATACCCTCTGTCCCTGACTTAAAGTTCTTTTGGCATTAAAAGCTGTTTTTGAAAGTGTATATTACTCTCTGTGACTATTTTTGAACTTTTAACTATTCTGTGACTTCCTTTTTTGAAAATTACAAAATGTTAGGTTAATAACTGCAATGATATGCCATTGTAATGAGAGACTTTCCCACCCCAAAGAGAATCACGCATTACTAGGCCTTCCAGTGCTAGGAAAAGACATTAACAAGGATAATATCTAACACTTTAAAACTCTTTACTAGGCACAGACAGTGACATATAGTGTGGCTTATTAACTCCAAAATCCCAGGAAATAAGGCAGTATTATCTTTCCCATTTGACAGATACTGAAATGGAGGCTTACATGCCCCAAGCAACTTTCCTAAGTTTGTATTTCCAGTAAGGGCTTGGGGTGGAACTGGAATGAGGTTTGACTCCAACCTTACATGTTAAAAAACAAAAACTTGGTATGAGAAGCGTAGCAGCTATGGTAGCCAGCTCCTCCATAGATGAAGACTTCCTAATCTTCAGAACCAGTGAACACAATAACTACATGGAAAAGGGATTTGGAAGATGTGATTAAGGGTCTTGAGGGAGAGGATTCTCTGGGATTATCAAGCTGGGTCCAACAGAATCACAGAAGTCTGTGGACTTGAGGAGAGTGTCAGAGAGTGAGAGGTGGGTGGAGATATCGATGATGGAGGTACAGCCCACAGTGATGTGACCACAAACCAAGGGATGCAGGCAGCTTCCAGAAGCTGTGAAAAGGGAGAAACTTCTTCCCTGGAGGCATCAGAGGGACAGCTTATCTCAAACAACACCTCAAATTTAGCACCAGAAGATCCATTTTAGGCTTCTGATTTCCAGAACTATAAAATAATAACACTGTGCTGTTGTTTTAAAGCACCAAATGTGTCATAACTTGTTGTAGAAGAAACAGAAAACTAGTATAGTAGCCAAAGAGAATGACTGTCCACTCCCGAGCAACTCAGGATCCAATTTAATGTCTAGAAATACAAGTACTTAACAAATGTCTTTTAAATCGAACTGACAAGGTCCAATGTAGTTTAAACCCATAACATGAGCTGAATTATATCAGGGTTGGTGGCGATTTCTCGGGACTCCATGTTCTCCAAGCAGAATGACGTGCTTCTGCCAGAGTCTACTGGTGAGAGTCTGTTTACAGCGAGGCCATCAGCGGGCAAGGTAACGTCCACCTCAGGAAAGGCCACAGTGCGCACAGTTCTCGCGGCACAGTGAAGCCGCCCCATCCCTCGGTCCGCAGCGGAGAGCCAACAAGTCCTGCGTCAGCCGCTCCGGGCCACTCCCTGGGACCCTCAGCCTCCCCGCACCATCCCGTGTGCGCGACCTGAGCTACCCGCTTCCTGCTCTCACTGCGCCACAGGTGCTGCAGGTGAGGACCCTCGGGGTCAGCCACTAAGCCCTTGGGGGAGATTAGAAAATGCTTTGAGAAATGACCTAGAGATCATAAAGAGCAGGTGAGATCATTTACGCAATGTGACTGTAAAGGCAAAGCTTAAAGTCGTGTGAAGATACCATTATGTGAGCATGTAGGATGACCATCTTAGAAAACAGACCATTCCTGGAAGCTAAGCCGAGAGTCATTTTCTGCTTAAAGCCATTCAGTGCTTCCCTTTGCCTGTAGGACAATGTTACTCGCTCCGTTGCCTAGGCTGGGCTTGCACTTGAGATACTCCTGCCTCAGCGACCGGAGGGCTGGGTCTCGGGTATGCCTCGTAGCCGTCCACTTGAGGTCCCCGGTGCTCTGCCCCGCTCCTTCCCTGCCCCGCGCTCGTCGCCGCGCTAACGCTGCCGCTGCGGGCGCTGACTGTGCTGACTGCAGCCCGGGCTGCGCAGAGCGCTGCGGAAAAGAGAGCCGGGGCTGTGACTCTCAGGTTCCGCCGCTGTCGGACCCCCAAGCCCTCGGGGACCACTGAGGCTGACCCGGGGCGGTTGGGGTAACACGTCCAAGCAGCAGGGAGCGCTAAGGCTGAAGGTTTGGTCCCCCGAACTCCCACAAGGGGACCCTCATCTTCAGGGTGAGAGCACTTGGAGATGGGCTCTCTGTGGGTGACTGGGGTGGCGGTGGAGCCCGAGTGGGGTTGGTGCCTGTATGAGACGCATGGGCGGTGACCTCGCTTTCTCTCATCCAGGTGAAGACTCCACAGGAGGAGGACCTGTCAGGAAACAGCTGGTGCCCCGACTTGGAATTAGAGCCTCAGAACTCTGAGAAATAAATATCTGGTTTTCTGCCACGCTTTCCTGGGTATTTTTGTTATTGCAGCTCCAACAAACTGAGACACCGAGTCAGGAGAGAGCTGAGCCCACCCCGCTGTGCGTTCCCAGGGCAGTGCTGTCCACCTCAAGTTACAAAGGCGCTCTCCGCACCCCTGAAAGGCCTTGGGACCGAACCCCTCCCAACCCTGTGCACAGAGAGGGGCAGGGACCTTTTTATAACTCCTTTGCCCCATGGGTGACCCTGGGGTGATCCATCTGTCCCTAGGGAGAGCCTTGCTGAAAGTGGCCCAGGGGCCAGGCACCCACTCGCTAAGCCCTAGCAGATGGGGACGCTAGACACGTCCCCAGACCCTCCTGCCGCAGTGCGCTGTCGCATAGGCTTCTTTCCGGCCTGTGATGAGCCACACAGGACCACACAGAAAACGCTCAGAACTGTTTGCAACTCTGGTACTTAAAACAGCCAGGACCCCACGCTGCCGCTCTGTTTCTCAGAACGTACAGCTTAGGTCTCTTTTCCCAGAAGCCTTGTAGGGGTGCCAGGAGTCTCAGAGATGCCTTTTTCTTGCCTGTTCTGCTTCCATTTCTAAGTCTCCCCTTGCATACTGGGCCTTTGTGCATTCTGCCCTTCTAAGGCCCACTTGTAAAACTGCAGGACGCTGATTTCCTTACACATAATATAATTCTCACAATGGATATTTAAAATTTATGGCCAAATCTCCCACACGAAGGTGGTCTGGCAGCATAATTTTTTCCTTCTGTACATAAATGACTATTAACTTGTTGGCGTTTTGGAGACAGGTTTTGATGAACTATGATATTTTGCTTAAAATCATTCCAAGAATAATGTCAGACTTCATAATTGCCTTCCCCACGGCCACCAGCAGGCGAATGTCACCTCCAGCGTGCAGCGTGTTCAAAATGAATCAACAGCAGCCCCAGACAGGACTAGGCTCACAAGAGCTCTGGGCAGACAGCTCCTTTTTGAGAGGTTTCAGGACTGGACTTAGAAATGGCAGCGCTTAGGCTATAAATAGCAAAACTCAATTTCTGCGAGCACAGAAATCTGCCGTGAGAACGGCTTGTGTAGCCTTTTGCAGATTTGGAGAAGCTTGGCAGATGGTTAGATGAGGAAACACAGCAATGACAACATTCAGTCAGAGTGACAATGAAAATATTTCAATTTGTATTTGGGGGCTGTTCAAACCATTGTCCCCAAATGGTAGGCGATGGTAAGATGTCCCCTCATTCAGAGCGAAATCAGGCATATCAGTAACACTTGTGTGTATAACCGCAAATGTACGTATGCCAGGCTACACTGCCAACAGCCTTTCCTCATAAAGTTCAGTTCTCCTGCAATTATATCTTTTCAGTGGCACTGATGTTCTTTTGTATGTAATGATTTGTAGACATGTTCTTTTTTATGGAATGCTTTCTACGGTAGTTGATAGTTGTCAATTTGTACAAAGGCTAAAACTTGTCAACTTCTGAATTTTTTCCTAAAAATTTTAATCCTCAGGGCCAAAAGTTGACTGTGGGTCTCATGTTCCAGGTCTCTGATTTGTTCTCCTGTGTGCCAGACGAGGAGGACCGTGGCTGGGGCAGGACCCCGGACACACTCAGTCTTCGTGCAGATAGGTTTGCATGGAGAGCTATAAGCCGCCTCATGGAAGCCCACTGAGAAGTGTTACACAACTGCTTCCCATTGAAGAATCACGAAAAAGAGAAGGAAAGCAGAAGAATAAAAATCAGGCTCCCTGCGCAGAGTGCAGCTTCGTGGCACCGTCACACAGAGCCTCCGTGGCGCTGTGCATTACTTGTTGCCGCCACCCAGGCTGCCTTCCTGCACATACTTGACAGAGACCACTTCTGAGGCCCTTCACACTTGGGTGAAATTGCTTTTCCTAGACGGGTTTTCTGTCTTCAACTATAAAACAAGTGTTGGACTCATTCACCAAAGAACCTCCCAACACTAACATTACACACTTATTGGCTGCCTTAGCTTACAAGCAATACTCTGCTCCCTGAATAGCTGGCTAAGTGGGACGATCCGAGTGGAAGTCGGTGAACATTAAGGATTGCTAGCAGCCACATAAAGGGCCATATGCACCACACTGAAGATCTATTTTCGTGTATCTTGTTGCCCTTTTTTCTTAAAATTCTCCTTTCATTCTCTTCTTTATCTACTGAGTCCCCCTGCCCCCAGCTTTTCAGGATTGAATTAAGGGTCTCCCAGGGGCAGGGCAGGGCAGGGCATGGCATGCAAACGGACCTGCCCCTGCCAGGAAAGGTACAGCAGCATTGGCCCCCCACCCAACGGGCAGCCACTCTCTCCTCTGTGACAAGGTGGAGACCTGACCTTCTGGGTGTATAATCCTTATAACTGTAGTAGTTGCCACCTGTGTTTAACATTTTTTTTCATACTAGTGGCCACATACAGATTACAACGGGCCTGAGTGGTAGCGCATGCCTGTAATTCCAGCCCTCTGGGAGACTGAGGCAGGAAGATCACAAACTCAAGCCCAGCCCAGGAAACTTTACAACTTGGCAAGACCCTGCCTCAAAGTAAAAAATAAAAAATTAAAAGGTCAGGGATGTAGCTCAGTTAGAAGACTGTGGGTACTACGCGAGTACACACCACACAAAGATTATAATAGGTTAGCATATGCCTGTAATCCCAGCGCCTGGGAGGCGGAAACAGGATGGTTGTGAGTTCAAGGCCAGTCTGGGTTACACAGTGAGAACTTGTATCAAAAAAAAAAAAAAAAAAAATCACAATGTATAGGTAGACAAGCTGTTTGTTTGCAATTTTTGAAATAAAGCCTTTAAATTCTGAGAATCAAGGTTATATCCTATATCCCTGACTTATCTGTGCTCACAAAATACACATTCTTTTCATTACCCTCTCAGGACCAGCAAGTGGGTTGAACACTGTCAATTTCCAAAGACAGTCCTCAACCAACACAGGTTCCAATTCTGCCAGCTACCTTTGAGGGATATTTAACTATTTTGTTCCTTTCTTTTTTTTTTTTTCTGGTACCGGGAATCAAACTCAGGACCTCATGCTTGCCAGGCAGGTTCTGTGCCACCCCTGAAAGTCTTTCTGTTTGTATGCCATTCCTTTGTGTCATTCCGTATTTCAAAGGATGAGTTGAAAATGACTAATTCCCATTGCCAAAAATCTAACCTGAGTTAGAGAGAAATTTTAGTTGAAAAGAATGCGCACTCAGATGTTGTTTAGCTTTCAGATTTTTTTTGGCCTCACTTTCATCCCATATATAAAATCATACAACCTCCCTGTAGTGATACATAACTTTCCTGTTGGATAATTCAAAGGCTTGGGAAAGGATATGTTTTGACGGTTCTGTTTCAGTACCAACAGGGCCAATTTCAGTATCTGCAACCAGGAATCTCATCCGTTCTTCTGGTTAAACGTGAACAGCAGCAGCATCAGTAATGGAGAATAACCAGCACGAACTATCATAGCTGCCTCCTCTGCCCACACCCTGTGGTCCCAGTCCTAAGCTGCTAATAAGATCTGCTCTAATTTTGCTCTGGGCTACGTCCAGAGTGGAGGGAGAAACGCTCTGGCCTCAGTAAGGTAGAGAGCAGCCCTAGGAGTGTTTCTCGTCAAACCTCGCGTCAGTGATAAACCCTGCACTCCAGGAGATAATAACGCCGTCCTGCAGCAATCCATTTCAATATCTGTCCAGTGCGGGCCTCTCTAGAGATTTGTGTGCACTAAGTTCCCGTGATGTCACCCAGAGGTGGTGATCTGGAAGCAGAATGCGACGGAAGTGCTTGGAAGAATTATCCTGATAAATGATGGTCAGGGAGAGAGGAAAATGGGGAAGCAGCCCTGTGCAGCTGCTCCTAGCTGGGCCACATGATCAACTGATTGTTCTAACCTCCCAGAGCTTGTAAACCCCAGCCCTTCAAAGGGGTGAGTGTCCACGATGTACCTGCAGCCAAAAGGAACAAATATTATCTTAAGTATGAAACCTGCTATGTGTGCTTAGAGGGAACTGTCTGTGAAGCTTTGAAGCTTTGTTATGTGGCCAGAAAGTAGTTTGAAGAACACCATGAATGTTTTCTGTCTGGATGGCAACTCTGAAAGAAAAGGGCACAGGGGGTGGTCGGC
>NW_004955405.1:5224152-5325306 GCF_000276665.1 Chinchilla lanigera | reverse complement strand
GGGGCGCGGAAGCTGAGCGAGGTCTGCAGGGCAGGCCACACACTGCACTGGGTCAAGCTCTCCTTCCTCGTCACTGCCATTCCCCACGCTCTGAACGAACACATTCTGGATATTCCTAGGGCAGGCTGTGTAACCTTTAACCGCTATGTGTCCAGGGTAAAAATGGTATGGGTAGAAATATAAAGTGATTTCCCCAGCACTGTGCAGGTGAGAACAGGTGAGGATCACTTTACAATGAACAAACAAACAATACGCAAGTGTTTCACATTCTTAGCTTCAATTTCCACACACCTTTCTGGGGACAGTGTGCAGGAAGATGCCGTCACTGCCCTGTGCTGTGGAGTAGCCCATCTGCTGCTGCTGCACCCCAGCTGCTGAGGTCCAGCCCTCACCCTGCCTATCCTTTGGTCCCAAGCCCATCCCAGCTTCTACCAGGAAGCCGCTTCCTGCAGCCTGCGAGTGGATCTGAGTGAAGGACAGCCGAGGGCCCACCTCATGGCATCTCCCACCTGGAAGAAGGAGCACCTTTTGGGCCCAGAAACAGTGAGAAATAAGACAAGGAAAATTGAAGACTACTAAATTTTGTGTCACAGAAATTATGGGGAGTCTGGACTTGTGAAATTTCATCAAGATGAGCACTACATCATTTTTCTTACAGGCCCAAAATAGAGTGTTCAGGAAGCCCTGCCCTGTGAACAAGTCACAGGAAAAGTCAGGGGTGGTTAGTAATGTTACAGATATACTCAGCTTTTATTCATCAGGACACTGGTCGGTCGCCAGATGCCAAAGATCTGCCTCTGAAAGAAGGAGTCAGACAGACAGAAGGACAGACAGACAAAGAAAGAATTGCACACACCAACTTGAAGGACTCCGGGTTACAGTCAAGGCCAGAGTCCTCGCCGGCCCCTCCCACGGTCTCCTCCAGCCACGCCGGCTCTTGGCTCTTGGCTGTTCTTTGCGAGGCCAAGCTTCTGCCTGCCTGAGACAGACTCTCCCTGGCATCCACGCGGCCCCTCCGCCCTTCCTTCCGTTCGCTCAGCTTCCGCCCCTCAGCCTTACTTCTCAGCGCTCCATTTACCACCTGGTAGTCTTTGTATTATTCAGTTGTTCATTTGATTTTTGTGTCTCTAACTAAACGAAAGCCAGGAGTTTGGAGACTCCTGCTTTGTTGATGACTAAATCCCTAGTAGCTAGAATTGTACATGGGAAAGTTGAGGCACTCTGAGACATCTTCATTTGATAAATGAACACAGGAAAGGGTAGCTAAGGCACGGACATATGTGGCTTTTATTCTTCCTATCCCCTTGCACAAATGCATTTTGAGATGAGAGTTAACACTTTGCTCTTAGAAAGAACTGAAGGCTTTATACAAATAAGCATCCTCCTACCCAAGCTGAATTTCAAAATATGGGCCATTCTGTTACCCAACAGCTCTAGTATAAGGTTCAACCTAATAAATTCCTTCAAGAATCTAGGGCCTGGAGAGTTCCCTCAAGTAACACTTATTTGCTTCTCTTTAACCTGACTTGCAGAACACCCAAGACTTTTCTCTTAGCTGCCAGGAAAATAATACCCCTGTACTTACTAGGTCATGGAGAGAGAGTGTGTGTGTGCGTATGTGTGCGTGTGTGCGTGTGCGCCTGCACACGAGTGCTACACCCACAGGAAGCAGCTCTGATCAATGCTATCAGTGCTATCCTGGTGCCGCCATTACATGCATTCTTTCCCTCTTTAACACATTGCATGAAATTAGGAGTAATACATTTTACTGTTTCCTAGGAGACCTCCTACTCCTTAAAACTGCTTCAGAGTCCTCAGAGGTGGAGGACACTCAAAATAGAATCAAATATCATTGTATTAGAAAAAAGCAAATGGAGAGTTACCTCCCAGGGCGTGGGCAGACGGAGGGAGAGGTGGGAAATTAGAAGAGAAGAATGACCACGGAAGAGGAGGAATATTGCACTCAAAACCATTGCTCGGCGTCCTGGAATCCCCATTACTCGGTTGAGTGCAGCGTTCACATTGGCCTCTGTCCAAGCAGGTTTAGTGGGAAAAGTATTAATGCCTGCAAGGTGGTCCCACAGCAAGGCCCCTGAGGACAGAGTTTCCAGTGTAGCTGGGGGAAGGAGGAGGAGCAGGTCGGCTCCAGCCCCACAGAGGCTGCGCTCAGTGACGGGGCACTATATCATGTAACAAGCTGCAGCTCGAGAACGGGAGGTGGCGGAGGGATGATTGAAGCCCACAGGTCCCGCAGATGGACACGGAATGAGTGAGCAGGCTGTCCTGGGAGAGCATAATCTACATACCAGAACAGGCACGGGTTTGTTTAGGTCTAAGCCATGGCAACAAATTCGAGCTGTGCAGCTCTCCGAACAGCTGTGCCGCAGGGGCCACGGGCAAGGCGGGCCTTAGGGCTCCTGGACTCCCCACTCCGGGCTCTGTCTTATTACACCTTCAAACAGCATCCAAGTGTTAAACCTTCAGTTCATTTGCGCAGCACAGCTAAGAAAACAAAGCAACTCCCAGACCTCCCGAGTGGCTGAGGACAACCTTTCTTGTTACCCCCCACCCCCCCCACCCCCCGCTTTCAGACTCAGACAGTTTTCAGTAGTTGGCAAAAAACATTTTGAAAAATCAGCTTATTAGTTAAAGGGGAACGCACTGAGGAAACACACCAAACAGAAAATAACAATAACTGGCCTTCAAGAGCAGCCGGAGTCACTGGGGGAGCTTGAATGGATGTGCACTGAACAGCACAGGTCCGAGATCTGCCAGGCGGTTTCACGTTAGACTGGGAGAGCTTTAGCATTCCCTCCAGCTGAGTGGTTACAGATCTCGATTCGGAGGACCTGCGGGATCCGGAGCGCCTCCAGGGTTCTTGTGAGCTGGAAGCACCTTCTGCGGAAAAACAGCCCAGCGTGCACCTCGAGCCTGTCTCGCAAGTTGGGTTCTAAAGGTGACTAGAGCAATGCATGAAAACCGCCGGTCTAGTTAACTTTATAGAGAAGGACGCTCTGGTCAGAATTGGTTAACTGGCCGTTCGAGGGTCAGAGAAATAATTAGTGGCCCAAAGAATGCCTTACTCCTGGCTCCGCCCATGCTCTTCTCATTAGAAATGCAAATATATTTTGGCCCACACGTTAGGGAAATTAACACTCGTAGTCTGGAGTGATGCAAGTAATTTACCGTTTGAGCTTCACCTAACTAGCCTCACCTGCGGAGTTCCCAGAGGCCGCTGCCTTCAGCAGTCCAGGGTTACCTGCAGGGGCAGGATCTGGCGGGTCTGCTCCACCTTCTGCCGGTGTTGTGGTTGTCCTGAAAGAAAGCAAGGTGGAGAAGTCTTGCAAAATTCCCAGAATAGAACAGACGTTCTGTGAGTCTAGCTCCCAGAAAGCTCAGTATGATTCTCTGCTATTAAACACGAGAGGGGAAGGGAATGTCAGCCTCTACCTGTAGGCCCGGAAGATGCCTCGCCATTTTATTTCATGACATCTTGGCCAGAAAAACCCGCCTGAGCTGACCCCATTCCTACTCACCTGTCTCTGGAGGTAGCACCCCGACCCCTGAGCAGGAGCAGAGGCTTTGGTTCACATAATAAGGCAAGGCACACTGGTCTAGCTAGAGCCCCATTTTCCCAGAGTCTGGGCCCAGCACCTGCTGGGCTCAGCCTCTCCTCCTGGGACTGTGGCACAGAGGGAGATTTTCGTCTTGCCCGGGATGACTACATCAGAAACCTGGGTATGGTACCCAGCACAACTTGGGGTTCAGCGTCCAGTGAGTGTTGAGAAACCCTCCCGAATAATGGGCTGCACTCTAGAGTTTGAGAAGCACTGGTCTAAAATGTGAAGACAAGCATGACCTAGGACATTCACCGCCCCCAAAGAGAGAGGATAAGCAGGTGTTCCCAAATTGTACTACGCAGAACAGGTGTGATTTCAATAAACAGGTTCATGGTCAGATATATTTGGGAGGTACTGTTTGCATTTTTCACAGCAAGACTACTCTTAAATGTGCATTATGAATCTCTGAGGTAGTTGATAATTCTCAAATTTATGTTGGATCACTTAAGAGTTAAACTACAGAAATCCATTCACATTCACACATTCCATAATATATCTCAGTTCCTGAACTGGGGATTAGTCATGGTTTTATGAGAATTTTGTCTTCCAGAAGAGTGGGCTGGGTAGGTGGTTTGATGCATGGACAGGTACACTATCTCATCTAGGTGCTGTAACAATTCTCCAAGACACTGGGGATGTCGTTGAAGAGGGCCAAGGAGTACACCTGTGAGGAAGTACAGGCTCAACCACGTTCCAAGGCTTTTCCAGGGTCAGTAGTTTCCTAAATGCGGAGCTCCTGCTAAAGAAGCTGACCTACTGGGCAAACGCCCAAGGCACCAGTCCACAAGCAGCTCTGTAACATCACTGGAAACGGTAAGGGGTGAAAACAGTTACACTAGAGTGATTCTTGGGGAAAGCACTCCGTCGGGTTGGAGGAAAGACTTCCATAAACAGTTCGGAGTCAGGGACAGACAGACTCCTGAGGACTTGGGAAATCAGGCAAATCTCTGAGGGCCCCTCTGCGAGGGGGAGGTCAGGGCTCAGACCATCGTAAGAGGCCTGTTTCTGCATTCAGTTTCCTGCCACCTCTTTCTTCCTTTCGGAAAGTACTTAGTCTTCTCGCTGTGTGAATGTTGAGAAATAATGTTTGAAAGCAACACCACTGACCTGGAGGTAATTCTAACTGTTAGCCAGCCTGTGGCACCCCTATGTGTAAGTGCAAGCCGGGAGATGAAGGCTCATGCTCGCGAGCTCTCTCCAGTGCCAGCGCTTGTGTTTTAAAATGCTGGGGTCTTCCTTTAAGGCCCGAGCCGCATCCATTCACATGGAACTGCTGCACCCGGTTACTTCTGGCTAATGATTCTACGCTGACAACAGCTGAAGTTGGTCTGTCTTGAGAGAAACGGAACTGTACTGACTTCCCATCCTATTAGTGTGAGATTAGGTTTGTTACTACAAGAATACACCTTATAACAATACTTTAAGGAGATTCTTCAGTGATTTTTTTCGTTTTAAAAGTGTCACGTATCCAAATATTTTCAGAATTCTTCGTTACAGTTTGGGAGTCAAAGAAGCACTCTAAAGCCAAGTCACAGATCTCAGATGGTTTTCTGAAGCTTAGCAGATGTAACAGAGTCTAAAACACTCACTTCCATCAGTGTGATTTTAGTTTGAGCCAGTTGAGAGCCTAAACACTTAAGATTTAAGTCATAGCAGCCTATTCACATATTTCATAGTATGTCTCATTTTCTGAACAAAGGATTAACAACTTGAATGTAAGAAGCAGGTGTGAGAACTCTGCATAGGTCAAGTCCTTAACACAGCCCAGACACGTCTATAATTTCTGGGCATAGAACATGGCATGCGTGAATTTTGTTTCAATATGTTTTCCATAGCAATAGCTTAGAAAGTCACACAGCCATACCCTACCCAGACTCCCACTGCTGGTGGCACAAGTATTTGCCGATGATTGAAAGGTCATGCAGAACAGATGTCGGGGCAGCTGGAGTCTCTAGCTATGCTTCGGTTGACTTAGCAGTGGTGCCTGCCACTGCCAAATAGTGACGAGGTTTTGTTTCTGTCGAATGGGACCCCGCCTCTTCCGCAGCCATGTCATGTAACTGGGTGTACACATGGTTCCTCTGCTCTCAGTGAGCGCCCCTTTCCATCTTACTTTCTTCAGACTTACAGCTGGGACTAAATTCATCATCCCGAAAAGGCAACACCACTGGGGGTCAACCATTCTGACCTGTTTTCCAATATCTTATAAATAGGCATGATGGACCTATGAGTGTGGAAGTGACTTTAATTGCATTTCCTACAGTTTTAAAATTAGTTTAATAATCACTGTCTTAGTTACTTTTCTCACTGCTGAGACAAAATACCCAACTCCCGCAAATTAAGGGAGGAAAACTTTATTTAGCTCACGGTTTGTGGAGCTTTCAGTCCATAATCTGCTGGCTCCAAGGCAGGGTGGCGTGTCAGAGAGACACTGCAGAGGAGAAACGGTCCATTGTGGGCAGGAAGTAGTGAAGCAAGCATGGGACAAGACAAGCATCTTTCTGTCCTTCATATTATATACAGGCTACCAGTATTAGGGCCGTGCCAAACCAATCAGTGGACCAGTTTAGCAGTCACTCACCCTTAATCCCAGCATGCTTAACCCTAGCATTGCACCACGAATCAGTCACACACTCTAGATTCAGCCACCTCTGAATCCCTTCCCCAGGACTACTTTGGAGGAACATCTAGACATAAGCCATAACAATCACATTTGGTGTTACCTACTTTAAACCAATTTTTTTTCTCATGAGTCCTGTGGTTGTTTGTTTTATGTCCACAGCGCCTGGACTGTTAAGCATCGTGAAAACACAAAGAATAGCAAATGGCACATTGCACAGAGGACTGTCCCCTCACAAATACTCTGAGAGAACAGATGGTTCAGTTACAAACCTCCCAGAGATTGACATGTGTGGGGAAGGCAACTGCACAAGTCAGACAGATGCAGCTTTGAAGTTCTCCACTTTCCATCAAAAAGAAATAATTCCTAACACTGTCCTTTGCTAAATGAATACTGTGCGTGGGAGTTGGCCCAAACCCCAGAGGGACTCGAAGGGAATGTGGACAAAATACTAATTTTTTCCCTCGTCATGAGTAATTTGCCAGCCAATAGCCATTTATTTTTACAAAGTAGTTTTTATCTTCTTATCACTAAAATGTAGATTAAAAATACTTGACTGTCAGCATTTCTCCAATCATTAGAACTTTACAAGTGTACTGGCGTACCCAAAGGTAACGGATAATGTACAACACAAACTACAAAGGCCATCCCACGAGTCCAGGTTATTACTAAAAACCCACTAGCCTTGAGCCTTCCATACTTCACTGCAAAGGAGATATCTGCTTGCTTTCTGTCACTGAATATGAAAACGATTAATTTTCCTATATGACAGAGGATTGTTTATACACAATAACTTCTATAAACTGAAATTCCAACTAACTATCATAAGCCTCCAATTAAGAATGTTTTACCCCACTGTAAGAAAAGCATTACATTCCACGTCTGTGGCCATACCACCCTGAATACACCTGATCTAGGAAAAACATTACAGTAGAAGAAAATGAACTCATTTTAAAAAGCTCCTTTGGTTATATCCTAGTATATATCCAACTAAATCTCTTAAATATTCAGAACTATTCAGTTGTACTGGACACTTAAAGGGCAAACCTTGAAAAGCACAATTACTGTAACATTATATGTTAAAGGATATTAATCAAAAGATTTTTGACAGTAAAGAACACAGCATTTGTTTGGCTAATTGACTAAGAAATATTCTGCACAATGGAGACTTCAACCCAGTCAAGAATCTGAAGTTTTTGTATTGTGTCCAAGATGTCCAGTACTACTTTATTGCCTTCTAGTTCCAAGCTGCCCCTGCCCCTTCATACCACTCTGTGGTCGCAGACTGGACTCTAAGCCTTTCTCCTAGGTTGGGATCACGTGTTAGCTTTGCAGAAGGAACAGGCTTCCTTCCCTGTTCTCAGTGCTGCACTTTGCTTTTCGGTGCAGTCCATCCACTGCACACATGCTACGACATCTGCTGGTGCCTGGCCACACCTGCGGGCTCCCACACCGTGTCCCTAGCCTGGGTGTGGCCACCACCTTGCTGTCGCCTCACTGTGGGCCATGGACACTGTGCATACCAGGCTGTGCCGAGGAGCACCCAGCCCCCCTTGTGTGCCCACCCATCCAGGGAGCTGTTTCCTCGTGCTGGGCAGCTGCAGGCGGCTCTGTCCACTCTGCAGGCAAAGCCACCTTCTCTGGTAGCCCTGACCCGGAGCCGAGCGCCGTCTCCTTCTAAGGTTGTCTTCCTTGGGTCTTTTCTTGGAACTTGTGTACCCTTTAGAGATTTTTCTTTTCATCATTAACTCTGCTGTCTGGTGATGGATTAAGAATTCTTTATACTGAAGTTTTCCTAAGCCCCTGTGAGATTTCTGTCCTGATTCAGTAACCACATTTTTCTCCTAGTCCTAATTTATATTCTCTTATAACCTGTTGATACTGCTTAAGAGCATTATAAACCTAGGCAAAAAGTACTAGTAGATTCACAAGGATTTATCTTTTTCAGGGTCAAAGTGCAATACTGGGTTCTTTTCAGACCCACTCAAGCTACTTAAGTTCATTTTTATTCAGTGTTCATAATGGTACCAGAAAAACTATGCTGCATACTAAATGAATGCTGTTTTAGGTGGTGAAGTCAGAATTTAACTTACATTTCAAAGTTCATACTTGACAAGCTGCATGGATTCTTCTGCTGTTTTGAGACCTGAACCTGTCAGGGTTCTCAAGCAGAGGACAGAGCCATCAGGGTCAGATGACAACACAGGGTTACACCTAACCGGGCTCTTACTTATGCAAACACCAACACTACTATGATTCTGGAGCTCCACTTGCTTTCCCATGTACCAAGAGGACAGGTGGGCACAGTAGTTTTATTTTTCTCCCTGAGGTCAGTGTGCAGTGATTTTCTGACATGGAAATGCTTTATGGTTCTAAACAATGGCTCCAGCTTTATTTTGTGTGATTACATGCAGTTACAGACAGGGAAAAACTGCTTTATTGGCAAGATTTCATCCCATGGATTCGTTCCGTGGCTCAGGCATCAGGGCCAGTCACCAACCCCCTGGCTTTTTTCCAGCTCCACGTTCAAGATGTAGAGGGGCACACCTTTCTTGCGCATCACTCAGGCTGTCTCGCTACCTTCTGTTTCCAAACCATGCAGCCAGGAGTAAAAGCCCATACCCTACAAACCAGACATTTGTTCTAAATGCTTTTCAAAAAGTGAAGTTTGGGAACCATACACTTTTACATTAACAATATGCATTGCTCCTTAGAGTGACACCGACATAGGCTACTTCTGGGCTCGGTGCTTGCTGAGTTAACCCTCCCACTTGAGTAGCCTAAAACCTATCAGTCTGAGACTTGTTAGGCAGCCACAGCTCTGGCCCCTTTCCTGTTAGATTGTAAATACTGTACAGGCACCAGTTTCCCTAGGAGGCTCCTGCACGTGGGATGAACCCTTCCCCACGGAATTTCGGCACCCTATTAATTAGTGCTTATGAGTGGGAGCTGCTCTCTCTCAGCAACTCCTATTCTGCCATCAGTCAAGTGTGATTTTGTAATAAATTTCCACGAGGCCAACTATTTCTGGTAATTCTCCCTAATTAACACCAGACCTGCTAATAATACATCAGTACCTATGTGTTTCTGATATAACCAAGATCTTGTCTGAGAGTACTCAAGAAAGGAAACCTTCAACCTAAATTGAGCTTTTGCTGGCAAAAGGGTTTTATATGCCATTCTGTAAGAAAACCTTTGATAATCTTATATTGGGAACATTTCGACCAGAAAACACTGAACGGCAGGGAGGCCTGCTCTGGTTCGAGCACTGAATGGGGATTTATTGTGAACACACAGTTGAGACTTAAGCCTATAAATCTTGTACCGGATTACTGTTTCTTAACGAAGGAATGACAGATCTCTTATTCTGTCGGTGCATTTTAATGTGCAATGACGTGATTGATAGAAACCAAACAGCAACTATTAAAATGTCAGATGCAGACTTGATGCCCTTAAAAGGTTGGCTTCTGGAGTTTAATGTACTGTGAGCAAATGGACTTGAATTTCTCTTATTCCCAATGTACAGGCTGCAACAGAAACATTCTTCTTACCTTAACATAGCTGAAAAAAAACCTACTCCAGTCAGTAAACAAACAAGAGTGAGCCTACCTAGTTATACACAGTCAGCTAATGAGACCAGGATGAGTTATGCATGAAGTAATGTACCCTGGTTAATGCAAAATGTGAAAATGTAGACAAGGGTTTATGTTGTTGATTATGACCTATGAGAGATGTTTGATATGACAAGCTATTCTAATAAATAATTTCAGCAACAAACATTTAAAGATGCAATGTATCTACTAATTAACAAACACTGTGTACATTCTATTCACTGAGCCTAACAATGTGTAAAAGCAGAATAAATGTGACCTGATTTTCAAATGTTCTGCTTCTGGGAATTCTGATGGGCCAATAGAATATTCAAGGAATTATTACATCTTATCCTATCCTGTGAATATGAAACAGAATCCCCCCCCCCTCCATAATTCAATGGAAACCACTTCCTGCCCCCAAAGAAAAAGAGAGCTTATCTACATCATTGTAGTCATTTATTTATTGAGTATGTGCACATTAAGGTATCACTCTACTGATTATATTTCTCATGTGATTTTTCATTAGAAAATGCACCCAAAAGCAAAACAGCAGACATATACAAACTTAAAACTTAAACAAAGGACAGGTTAACAGACGGAGCAAATTATACATTAAGAATCCAACTCAAACACGTGGGGGTGAGGAGGACAAACTGAAGCCGGGTTAGATCTGTGTGACACCCTTCTGTATGCTTCTGGATAATTAATGCGGAATGCCTCAGAAATTCAAGTGCTGGATTCACACTTGAATAGGGGAAAGAAAGGAATTATTTCCTATACAGTGCTCCTAATATAGCACTCCTTAAAAATGGCACATTTTTGTTATGGAAAATTGTAAACATAATGCTACACTAACATTTTAAAGATTTTAGCTACTATGTCTTTGTTTGTATGTGACCAAATGATTAAACTCTAAATATAACCTTAATCAATAGAAAATATGTATGTTATTATAAATATGAGCAGAAGGGATAAGTTTTAATTTGCTACATCAGTGGGCAACATGTAAGTCTCAACTACAGAAATAATACACATCTGAAGCCACCACTAAAACTCTGAGAATGACAATTCGAGTGGGGTGATTTTAGTCATGTACTATGGTTTTCATGTTTGTTTTACCAAGTATGGCATCCCCAAATATACATCCAGAAAGACTAAGTGCTCCACAATGAAGAATAACAAAAATGTTGCTGACAGGATATTTATAATCAGAAAAATAAATACTTAAGGAGCCCACCAGAAGAATAAAGTGCTCTGCCAGTTATTAAAAGATTAATGCTGGTGAATTAAATATGGCATTCCCTACTAGAAAATACAGAGACTCTTCTGGAGTTGGTCAATATTTGTTTCACAGGATTAACTGCTTTAGGAAAAGATCGAAAGCCTTGCCACAAAAGAGATGGACAAAGCACCAGGAAAAGTGAGAAATTAGGAAGCAACCATTACAGGGATTCAAATGTGGAGCAATGCTTCATGAATAACATGTAGGATAAAGGGACTAATAAAAATGATATCCTTAAAGAAAGGTAACTTTACAGAAATCAGATCAAGTAGAATTCTTGGAAGTCAAATGCCATTAACTTACCAAATACTATCATGGCAAAACTAAACAAAAAACTCTATCATATCAAAACAAAACCACCAATATTTTGTAATGTATAAAGTAAAAGACTGACATTAAAATACACAACGATGCACATTAGCCAGCAAGTCAGCTGTAGGTGGTTTCAGCAGCAGTGAGATTGAATGCACAATTCAGTTCCAGCACTTTTTTAAAAGAAACTTCCTGCCTCCCTACATAATGCAGGGTGAGGAGGGAGTCAGGGTGCTACTGGATAAGCACTCAGGTTGCTACTCTGTGTCACCCTTTCTATTCTTTATTCCCAGTTAATTATTATCTGCATATAAAAGAAACTTGTCAGACCCTAAGCTAACAGCTCTCAGGACCCATGCCTTGCAAGTTCTTAGGGAGGTTAAATAAATACTGCAGCCGAAGCCTCCTCTATAACAAACACGCACACAATGGAAGTGAAGTTCTTGGTGAACAGAGGTGGGGAGGATTTGGGGGTTCCTCTGTACTTAAAGCACCACGCCCCAAGCAAGTTTAAGTTATAATACAGTGGGACCATGGGCTTTCCTCCATTCTAGAAAATGAAGAGAAATTATCAGATGCCATCTACAACCTGTTCTCTTCCTGGGCAAATATCAACACAGTCCACAGTTTTAGTAGAGCTGTTTCTATCTCCATATGGTGTTTATATAATTCTCTGCACAAAAGAGGAAAACAAATAGGCCAGTCTGAGTAATTAATCATATTTCCATTCTATGACCAACCCTCTGTGAATAAAACGTTTTCAGACTTCATGATCATATTTGGAAGTGGTTCATTTATCATTGAGAGAACCATCAAAAAGAAGTCTAGATTTTATCATAATCTCAACCCAATTCAAAATGTAGAATGAGGAAAAAATTCTGCAAACTCTCCAACTTTTGGTCAGTGGCACAACTCTAAAAATGATCTGATTTAATACCTGAAAAGGAGGAAATGTACTTTTGTTTGTATTTCTAAAGGTACAGTCCTCTCATTTACCATAATTCATAACCATGTCCTTTTTTATTTATACTTTTTAAAGAGAGAGAAACTGTTACAGCCCAAATTATTTCACTAGCTCTGTTTCAGTATGAGTGAAAGGAAAAACTGAAGTTTGACTAACACAGGTGATAAAGACTACACAATGACTGAAACAGTCCCATTTCAATAAAGGCAAACGTTTGGGATTTATAAACTCTATGGCAACCACTGAGAGGGGACAAGGGGAGAGCACAGCGCATCTTCAAGGCAGGACACATTCTGATCAAAAACCTCCCTGGCCCTTCTTTCTTTGTTTTTTTTTTGGTACCAGGAATAAAACTACAGACCTTGCACTTGCCAGGCAGGCACTGTGCTGCTGAGCTATATTCCTGGCTCCCTGGCCTTTCTTATTGCAGTGATCAACTGTAAGAAGCAAAAAAAAGAAAGAAAAAGAAAAAAAGCATATCCATTTGTTTAAAAACTGACACCTCCTACTTGCTATTTTAAAGACAACCTGTTTTTTTAAAAAAAAAGATTCTCTTATTAATAAAAGTTTAAGGAATTTTCATTGTCTTTTGTAGATTTACTCCTAACTACCTAGCAAGGAAAGAAAGTGTAATTATTTCAGATTAGAGGTTGGGGTTTTTAATTCTAAAATTTAATTCTTTGCTAATTTATTCTAAAATGAATTTAATAATCAACCAGGAAATTGATTTTTATAAAAGTTACTTTATGGGTGGAATATACAGGAAAAAGTAATAATAAATGCTAAACTTCCTCTTTCCTTTCCGAAGCCAAATACTTCATCATGAACTTGGTTCTTAATGTTGGAATTTATCCCTTCAGGGCCATTATTGTTTTTCAAAACTTCATATAAATATTACATCTAAAAATTAATTGGTAATTCAAATTTTCTTCTTTTTTTTCTTCAAATTTCTTCTCTTTCCCTATCTGCTGACTTTCAGAAATTCACAGAATGAGCGTGCTTCTTGCAGAGTGGCTTGTCTTTCTTGGAGAAAAATGTCTGTCCTTCCAAACTTTCACAACATACCTGAAAAAGAAGGTTATTTGAGAATATTTTTATTTGAATCAAGTATGCTAGCAAAGGGGGAGATGATTTTCCCCCTCAATGGATACTCTGACAAAGAACTCTGGATGGTTGTGTTTATACCCCGACATTTCATGATTACTATGACATTTTGTGTAATCTTTGAAAAGGAATGAAGAATGACTTTTTTCCTGGAATATATTTTAATTTATTTAAATCACCAATGATTACTTTTCTTTATTGGGAGGGAGTCCAATGAAAAAATTAATACAGTTAATAGTGTTCACATTAAATGTACTTTCTCTCCCCAGATTCTAAACAATGCTTTAAATCTGTTTCCTATTCTAGAGAACTAAAGCATTCAAAAGGAAACAACTCAACTGCTTTGACAAACATTCCCAGCCCATTTTAGCCTGCTGCCAAATATACACGCACACCTGAGATAGATTTTTAATTCCCTTTAATGAAATCATTAATTCATGAAAAATATTAATGAATTTCTTTAATTCACTTGTTTCTTCTAGTGAAAAACCTGGCCAATGCCAGGGTGCTGGGGGATTATGGTCAGCTAGCCACATGTACACCTTATCTTTCCTACTTTCTTTGTGAATTACAATGCCCATGAGCAGCTCTACCAGAGAACAGTTAGCAAGTCTGCTAAACGTTACTGTTTTTTATAGGTTTTCAAAAGATAGATGAGGTAAACAAGATAGGGTTTAAAGGTAATGTCTGAAGAAATCATTTAACTTTAATCAATATCACGTTTCCCCTTCATATAATGGGCACTGAATATTATTAGATCTAGTAAATCTAACTGAAAAAATCAAGTATTTAGAACTGGCCATTCTGCACTGCTTCAGCCAGGGAATTTCAGAGCTTACTTACTGAGCACACAAAGCAAGTGTCGTGCCAGGTGTAGCCGAGAGCTTCCAGAAACATGTCACCAGCTTCTATGGGGAATTCACATCCACGACAGATAGTGCCAAAAAGGGCATAATAATCTGTATTGGGGAGTAAGGGAGCAGGAGACATGTAATTTAAATGTGATGAAACCTTACAATGATAGTTCATGGAAAACAGAAACAAACCTGGAATTAAATGAGATGCTGAAGACACAGATAATAGTAATTAGAATTTTTTTCAGGAAAGAGCATAAAATTTGGTTTGTGATATATGTTTAAAAAGTTTCAGGTTTCTGAAACAGCATTTACACAATTTAACATTCTTTATCATATTTTTTCATGTTATGGTTCTTACTTTCCCCAACTATTTTATGGAAGATAAATAAAAAGAAGAATATTATTTCAAAAATAACAATAATAAAACTAACTAACTGAGAACAAATATCTGATATTAGCAAATTTCACAGAGTATCTGACCTGGTAAGAAAGACAAATATATTGCCAGGTGTGGTGGTACATGCCTATAATCCCAGCCCTCAGAGGCTGAGGCAGGAGGATCACCACAAGTTTGAGGCCAGCCTGGGATACATAGTGAGTTCAAGGTCAGCCTAATGTGCATAGAGAGACCCTGTCTCAAAAAACCAAAACGAAAAACCAAATATAGGAGTGCCATGGCTGAGTTTCTACCTGACTGCTTCACAACAATACTCCCCAAAATTTCTTTTAGTATGTTTTCCCTTTACTTATCACTAAATTCAAATGTTATCTGCGTTTTTATCTCCTTTTATGCAGCTATTCTCACCACTGTGGTGACACCAGGCTGGCCTTGGCTGAAGGGCAGGCAGGCTATAAATTCCTGGGAGCACCTTTCTCAGCCATCTTCGGTCACCTGTAGTGCCACGTGCTCAAGACGTGCCCAGAGTCCTGTTTGCCAGGCACCAGTCCAGGCATTCAGAGGCACAGTGGTGGAGATGACAGATACAAGTGCTTTCCTCATGGGGCTTATATTTCACTGAGAACAGGATGTCAGCATTTATTGAATATGGAAGATGAGTGGAAAGAAGTAATTTCAGAATGTGCTAAGGACCATGAAGGAAATAAAATCATATTATGATACAGAATAATTTGGGCATGTATGTTCACACTTCATAGGAAGGTCAGGACTGGAAAGGCTTTCTTGGGGGGGGTAACAGGTATACGTTAGGGGGAGGTAACAGGTTGAGCTTGAGTGTGATCTTCCTATCTCAGTCTCCCACCGTGCTGGAATTAGAGGCATGCATCACTACAATCGGATTCATATTTTAAAACATATTCCTGTAGTTTTTCTGTAGCTGCTCCTGGGGGATGAGGAATACACAGCTGAACTAGTGATTACAATGCCCAGGCAAAGAACGAGAGCAATTTGGATTTGGTGATGACAGCTGAGATGGAGGAAAATATATCAGTCCTCATTGCACAGAGGTGGAATGGCCAGTGCTCACTTAGTAGGCTGGATATGGGAAGAACAGGGCAAGGGGAGAATTCAAAGTGGCCTCCAGGGTGTTGGATACCAGACACGGGGGACAGTTGAGAACTAGCTTGAGAGGTTAAAGAAAAAGAAAAAAAATAGAGCACATTGGTTAGAAACAACATTAAATGTTCAATCATATTTTTCCATTTCTGTAAGAAATTCTAATACATTAAATATGATATTAAGGCTAGATAGCTTTCTTGTATGGTGGGTAGAGAGGGATTATCTGACAGTTGGTCAAAATGTCCTGCTTCTAAAGTAAGCAAATCAACCATCTAAACAAACAACCACCATCGTGAAAAGTAGGTCCTTCTTCAGAAAGATTAAGTGGAATTATAAAAAATGAAATATTGCTGGGGCTTTCTAGTGTACAAGCCAGAGTATATCCAAGCTGCTCTTATTTAAGGAGCCAGGAAAGGTGAAAATATGAGACTACCGAATGGGCAAAGGGTCAAGTCATGTGGATCGGTTCAGGTTAGAAACCAGCTACTTCTGGAACCTGACTGCCCTGGGGTATTCCCTTCTTCTAGCAACACACTTTTGAATTCAAGGTTAAGTAAAAGTTAAACTCAACAGTAGGAAGACAGCGGCAGTAAGCAGAGATATGGCTGAGGAAAAATGCTTCGTATTTTATAGTGTGTACTACAGTAGTCACACCTAAGTGAAGGGATTACTAACAAGTGCTGTGCAAGCTCACGTGCAGCTGTTGGGAAGGAGTTCAGGGAATAAGACAAATGGAGTTGCTCAGTTCTTAGAGCTTACTTTATTTATTCTTTTTAAAGAGAAAAAAACTTCTAAACAATAGAGTAACAATGGTTAATATACTGTGTATTGTTATCTTTAATTAGTTACTCAGAGTAGAAGATATAGGCAATTATCCAACAATATTGGCACAAACCTCCTTTCCATGAGCTAGGAGAAATTAGTAGCAGAACTATCTTAACTGTTGTGTATATATGTATATTTTTGCTTTTCCCTTCCTTCTTTTTGCCTTTTCTCCATCCCAGTTTCTCTTTCCTTTTGAAGTTTCTCCCCATTTTACAGTATCTCTGGTACATTTTGGATCTTATTTACTCTTTCAGCTCCTCACACTAGGGAGACAATATGATGTTTACACATGTGCATCTGAATTATTTCACTTCTAAGTATGGTCTTGAGTTGCATCCATTTACCTACAAAAGTCTTTAGTTTAGCCTTTTTTTATGGCTGAATAGTACTCTACTATATAAAAAGACCACATCTTTTTTATCCATTCCTCAGTTGACAGACATTTGGGTTGTTTCCAAGATTTAGCTATGACAAATTGGTCTGCTATAAACATGAGTGCACATATATCACTGTGGTATGATGCTTTTAATTCTTCTGGGAAGATACTCCTGGGAAGGGGAACCCCTATGTCAAATGGGACCTCCAATCCTAGTTAGAGCTTAGTTTATTAAAAAATAATTTTAAGAAGGGAGCAATCCAAGCCAGGATTACCCTCTCATTCAGCAAAAGTAACAAAAGATTTCAAGTTTATTTTCAAAGCAGTTGCCTTAAGCAGCAAACCAGTAATATATTCTAGAGTTGCATATTTCTGATGTTTATAACCACTTGAAATTCATTATTAGACCATAACAGGTAGTTTTAGGAACATGATTTGGCAGGACTTATATTCATAACCTACTGGATAGTTATGCAAAATATTTTTCCTACTAATACTAATGATTCTTAACTCTCGTAATGAAGTTGAGAATATGTTTTGACAAAGTCAACAAAAAGTTTTAATAATTTTTACCATATATTTAGAGTAACATTTAAATACTTTCAAAACAATTAGTAAGTCTACTTGGCGTAACATTTGTTTCAACTCTCCAGCAATATAAGGGTTAATGTTTGGCCTTTATTCAAAACTCAAGCAACTAATGGCTCACGGTCTTACCGGTCTCACAGTAGGGTTCACCATCCTCTAAGTGGAAAACATTATTACGAATGGGTTTTCCACAGGCCACACACACAAAACAGGAAACATGCCAAGTTTGTTTCAAAGCATTGATGACTTCCTGTTACAGAAAGGTAATTGGATTTAAAGAAAGATGAGAATAAATATAAACATGCTATTAAAAGCTTATTTGCTTCTAACACTCTTACTTGACTTTATCAATTAATCTGGAGTCCACAAAGCACATTTTATACACTAAAATGGTATTAGTGCATATGTTACTTAATTGTTGGTCATCATTCAGGAAGGTACAGGACGAACCATTCTCCTCTGTTCCCAGAATGCTGTATGCATTAATATGAAGTGTCTGCAAAGTTTTAGACCCATTTCAAATGCACTAAAAAACTCACACTAACTTTTCACACTGAAACTATGAGCTAGGACTCAGTAAAGCCACTTCCAACTTTTACATGAGGTTAGGAATCTTTGCTTCCTCTAAAAGTAAATTCTAGCCTCTGGTCACCCATAAGAAATGCCCATCCCTTATTTTGTGATTGGAACAGGACTTTCATTTATTCATCATTATTTATTAAGGATCTGATTCCTAAATTTTTTTTTGCAAAAAAAACTCTGTGATTGGAAATTTTTCTATTGCTTGCATGCCCTCATAAAACTGAAGTTACATTTTAAAACATTACATGCATTTGAGGAAAATGTATCAATTATAAGCCTCACAGTTTACATATTTTCTGAAGTCAGTGTCCTATGCTTAAACCCTGACAAGGGGGGGAATGCTGCTCTTATAAAAGCTATGGAATTTAATTTAAAGCAGTGAAAGTGTCAGTTCTGAGAACTCTGATGTGTGTGGCCCTGTGCGACCTCTTCATTCCTGAGCAAACAAGAGCCCTGTTGAGGTAGCACACCCACCGTGAATTATTTTTCCCCTGCAGTGGCTAGACTTTCACCACACAAGCCACACTCAGTAAGACAAAACCAAAGACAACCTAACCCCATGAGTCCGGTACGCTCCTAAAGAGGCCTATTTAGTTTGATTTACAATAATAAACAGTGATGAAAGGAGAGAATGTTGATAAAGCAAGAAGAAAATAAGAAGTTTCACAACAAAAAATACTTTGTTTTAAAACTCACTAAGAATAAAAAAAAAGCAGTTTCCAATACTTACTCCAAGGATCTTCCTTTGGCATCGACCACACTCAGGAGCGAAGAATTTCTCATAGCACAATTCACAATACAGCGCCCCCTTCTCCTCTACAAACCCAATGTAGGCCATTGTATTTTTGCAGTGAGCGCAGTTAAACTCTTCTGGGTGCCACGATTTCCCCAGTGCCACTAGAAATGGTCCCCTGCCAGCGGAAAACAGATCAATTCAGTTTAGGAGTTAAAGTAGCCACAGTATGCAATGTTTGAGGGGACTCGTATGCAACATCCACTGAAACCCAGTTCAGGCTTAGTTTTCCTTCTCAAGCACTGCGCGCAGGGACTGCGTTTATGTGGAGAGGAGAGGGGAGGGGAGAAGAGCCCTCTAGGTTCCTTTAAGAAAGGCCAGCAATCCCCTCTGTCTTCGGGGGACTCGGTGATGTGTTGCACTGAGCATAAGGGTGTCAATCTGTGCACTCCATCCTTAGTGTGGAGAACAAGGATGTTAACAGGGTAGAGGACAGAGCTACCTGAACAAGAACATACGCTTTCAGCAGAGACGAAAATTTGACATTTCTAAACAATGAATAAAAGCAAAATATTAATTTGTTAATGCCCGAGTCTTAAAAATAGCAATAGTAATAGAAAATGTTTTAGTCAGTTTCCCCTCTCCACACACTGTGTCATATGTTCATTTCTTAACTGTGTTAAACACATCAAATCTGCCTCCTCCAAAATGACTACAAAAACTATAAACTATATATAAACTAAACTTACTTAGAAAAGCTCTGCTTAATTCAAATATGCCTGTTTTTCAAGTTTTTCATTCTATTGTGGTATGAGCATTTAACATGAGACCCACTCAGCAGATGTGTAACTGTACAATATAGGACTGCTAGCCACAGGCCAATGTTACACAGTGGATCTTCAGCACCTACTCATCTTACACAACTGAAATTCACACCATTGCTTAACACCTCCCCTCTCCCCTTCCCTAAACACCACTGGCTTTTAATGCACGTTTGTATCAAGACAGCATGTCTGTAAGGGGCTTTCTTCTTCATTTATTCTATGTAGTGATGAACTGATGAAATGGGCTTGGTGCGCTTGACAGGAATCCACTATGAAGCTGTCTAGTCATGAAGCCTGCAGAGATGAGCCATTCTGGCCATTGGCTACCTCACACTGACTTCTATTCACAGTGGCTTTACCTGCAAGGCACTTTTACTGCATCTAATCTGTTCAGGAAACATTCCTGTGAGGTAGACCAGGGCAGTCATTATACTCAGTTTAATAAATGGAAAGGCTGAGATACAAAATGTTTAAAAGATATGACAAATGCCAGAAAATCAGACAAGGCCAAGGACAGAAGCCGAGTCTGCTGCTTTCTACTATACTACTCTACTCGATTATGATTTGGCCTTCAGTCTCACAACCACCAGCCACAATCATGGAGAGACTAGCAGGTAACTCTCAGTGTCAGAACCCGGACTTCTGGACAGATTATAAAGAGCAATGAGCATCACACAGAGCATTTTAAAACATTTGACAATAACATAAACATCACTCTTCCATAACTCTCTCGAACTGATAAATTCTTTGCAAAGAGACTGATGCCTTTTCAGAACTGGCACTCAATTCTGCAAGAGGAAAGAAAGGAGAAAGTTTCTTGATGAATGACTGAAATTTTTTTCTCGTGGGACATAACTGTATTTTTAGGCCCACTTTTTGTTAACTTATTTTTTTCTTTTTTTTTTTTTGAGACAGGGTCTCACTCTGTAATTGAGGCTGGCCTTGAACTCACTGTGTGGTCCAGGTTGGCCTTGAACTCTGGGTGATCCTCCTGCCTCAGCCTTCCAAGCGCTGGGATCATAGGCTTGCACAACCATGCCCAGCATGCTAACTTGTTTCTTAGTAACAATGTTATTTTGTATAAGCTGATGCATGCACCTTTCTTACATTTAAGATAATTCATTACTATTTTTCAAACTTTGGGATTCTATAGTTTTGTTACGACTAATAAGGAATGCTACAGATCACCCATTACTTTCTGTACTGTCTCTGCGTTTTTAACTGGCTTAGTCGTACTCAACACGTCCTTCTCAGTGTAGGTTTGGCAAGTAATTTACTTTCAAAGATAAATCAGGAAGTCACTCTGCTCAAACCTGGACGAAGTTTTACGAGTATTCTAAGCTCTTCTACCAGGTACCTATCTTGTTATATACACATAAAAATCTGCTAGGCTAAATTTATTGTGGCTATAACATAGAGTGTGACAGAAGGGTGGGGTTTATATTGCAATTTGTATGGATATTAAAAGAGATGCAAAATAATTTATGGTATGAAGCTGAACTTTCTATTAAGGCACATCTCAGCTCATCCACAAGGCTGGGTGGCCCTTGGAGGCCAGTGTGCCCATTTGGCTCCCCAGCTGTCAAAGGAAATCAGTCCAACCTCAAACTTCGCATTCTACTAAAGAATAAGTGTTGGTATACACCCGCAATAAAAATACCGTAAAAACTGCTCCTAAAATATGTCTGTAGAGCTACCAAATACTATTTGATGAAGTTCATGTAAGCAGAAAGACTTATTTAAGAATAACCGACTAGCTGGGTATGGTGGTGCATGCCTGTAATCCCAGCACTTGGGAGGCTGAAGTGGAAGGATCATTGAGAGTTTGAGACTAGCCTGGGCTACAAAGTGAGCTGGAGGCCGGCCTGAAGTGCGTGGTGAGACCCTGTCTCAAAAAGACAAAAAAAAAAAAAAAAAAAGGAAAAAAAGTATAACTGACTAAAGAACACACAAGCCATTGTCTACATTTTCTAAAATAAGTGTTGGGACCAAGTCAGATGGAGAGAGCTGGGCTCTAGGGGTCACATCATTGGGGTGTGGGCCACACTGCAGGGTTGTTCCTTTTAGGAACAGTGCTTGGGGAACAGCTCCACAACATTCACTTTTGCTCTTCCTGCAGGCTGCTGTGAAGAGTGTCCTCAGATCACACACATGCACTCCTTGGAAACATTCCTATCAGATTTTTGCATAGGAACAGTTTTGTTTCTCTTGAGCAGCAGTTTTATTTTATTGTACAGTGGACTGCAAAACAAGCTTTTTTTTTTTGGTTGAACCCTCGGCTGAACCCTCGGCAACTGTCCAGGTCACTGTTGAAGACACTGTCCCGTCTCCACACCAGAGTCATTAACGGCCCCGCCCCTTATCTTCATTCACCTGACCTTTCCTATAATGCAGAGGGTTACTTTATATTTTACATACTCTTAGAAATCTCTAAGAACACTATGGCATGAATTTTACTATTAATAAGTATATTCAGTAAAAGTATACTCAGTTAAGCGAATAAGGAATTCAAACATTTTCCTCTGCCTTTAAAGCAGGAGTTGAAAATGACCTTTGCTCTTGCTGATTGCACACAAGCACCCACAGGGCAACACTGGCCAATGTCATACTTTTTGCGGCACTGAAAGAGCACCTTTCCCACAACGCCCTGAAGTTCTGCATAAACAGTAAGAGCTTCTGCATATAACAAAGTGCCCTCTTCTGTGTCCACAAAGACTAGTTTAACAAATTCATTAACAGGGGATCAATGCTAAAGCTCTTCTTCCATGTGGGGTTGAGTTTCCATCTGTGAACTGCAACAACAGGCTTTGATAATGAAGAGGAGAATTAAATGTTCTGCTACCTTTTACTGCATCCCACGCCCTCAGCCCTTGCTAAAGACACGCTGACTGATGAAGGGAAGGCGGGGGCCAGTTAAAGCATTTGATTGGCTAGAAGACAGGAGCTACGGCATGAAATATTTTACCCTGTTTATTTTCTGTGACTTGAGTCAAAAGGAAAAATAAAGGGAGGGGCAGGAACAAGGATGCCAAGAAAGAGCTCAGAGAAGAAGAGCTTCCAAACAGAAAGGTGAAAGGAAATGCAAATTTCAACAGGCGCGATCTAGCAGGGACTGAGCTTCTAAGTCAAATGTTTCCTTCTTGCTTTGTTATTAAATTCTCCCAACAGCTCAGGGAAATTAATTTCATCACGTAGATGAAGAAAACACCAGAGAAGTCAGCCAACTTCCCGAAGACCCTGTGAATGACGAACAGCACAGCTAGAGTCTGCCAGACCCTGGCCACACAGGTTACAGCCTCTGTTTGGTTGAAGTTGTACACAGAGTAAGTAAAGACAAAGCTACACAGGTCATTAAAATCCCGGTGTGCTATGAACAGAATGGGACAGGACTTTCCACTTCATTCAATAATACAGATGTGTAACACAGATAACTTACTCCTGGTATAAACAACTTGCTCCACAAGAACGAACGAATGGATAGAGAGGGGAACAAAGAAGGTAATGTTTCTGGTTTTGTTTTGTGGGTTTTCTGCAGCTCTCTATGTAGCTCTGGCTGCCTTCACACTATGCAGCCCTGCATGGCTTCAAATCCACCACCCTCTTGCTTCAGTCTGTAGGGTTGGGACTGCAAGCATGTGCCACCATGCCTAGCTTATTATTGATAATTTTTAAAAAGTATTTTGGAGACAACTATAGCCAATTTTTTATGTTGAGATTATTATAAAATCAGAAAAGTAGAAGCAATGTGATTCTCTAAGTGAGATAAAATTTCAGTTCAACATACACATCCAAGAAATTTTCTGAAAAAGGTCATTCGTCAACTGAATAAATTTACTAAAATCAGTATGCGCTCGGTTTTGTTTTAGAACTGGAAAGATGGTAGGGTACAGGCTGGAAAAAGCCCTGCTTAGACGGAACTTACCTCCACTCTAATGTGGCGGGGAGCGGCAGTAAATGAAGTAAAACATTTGGTCTTATTCAAGAATTTAAGCGGTTTTCAGAGCCTTTAAAAAAGTATGGCCTTTAAATATGATAGTATATGGCCCTTACCATTAGATTATCTTTTATGACAAAAAAAGGATTATTATGCACATGTAATTTCACCCCCTAGTCAGTTCATATGACTCAATCAAAAGATACACTGTCCTGGCCCAGCCAGACCTACTCCAGTGAGGTTTTTAAAGTCAAAAGCAGCCAGACACAGTGGTGGACTCCCGCAGTCTCAGCTACTCAGGAGGCTGAAGCAGGAAAATCACAAGTTCAAGGTCAATCAGGGTAACTCATTCATTCATTCACAAACATGACCAGGGATGTAGCTCAGTGGTAGTAAGGCAGGAAATGAGGACATGGCATGGCAGGCTGGCTGGGAAAGTGAGTGTGTCCTGTGAACTGCAAAGTTCTTGGACACATGGACAAAACAATTCCCAAAGCACTGCATGTGGACTTCTCATGAGAATTCCAGCAGTTTTGGATAGGATGGCCTAGACCCGAGGAGTGAGTGATAAAAACAGAGACAGTTGCTGCAGACCTCAGGACTACTGCGCTCTCTCACAGTAGCCTGCTCTCACGATGTACAGCGTACTTCCTTTCCTACTTTTACTTGGCCCGAACTTTGCTATGGAGAGCATGGGTTTTTTCCCTGTCTTTAATAAATGTAAAATCTTGGTACCTTTTATACTGGTCTTGAAATATTCTTTGCTCTGCATACAAAGAACCTAGAAATCACCTCTAGGAGACTCCAGCACCCCAAAATCCACTTCATACTTGGTGAATTACCTAGGAAGTAAGGCCTTTGGGGCATGTTTTTTGTTTCTTTAAAGTCTACTGCTGACGTTTTTTTCTTTCCCTCTCTAGGCTGGGGACTGAGGGAGTTTTCTTACCGTGCCAGGAGCAGTTTCCTACGGTATCCTACGATGTGAAAGCGGGGAGAGGAAGCACACGGCCTCTGTGTTTTTCCCACAGTAAGATGCTTACAGGTCTACCTCAAGGTAATCTCCCCTTTTCTCTCCTCTTTCCCATTCTCAGTCACTCCCTGAGCGTACGAGTCAGTTAAGAGCTGCCAGAAAGCCTATTAAGACAGTCACACAGCAGACTGTTCAGGTTCCATGTGTACAACCTAAAACTGAGTGTGTCTTTTTGGCCTCATGTTTCTGTTTTCTGTGATAGCTTAGCTTTCTCGCTCTTTTGGGAAAAATAGCTATTGGTACCCTCGTCTCATGCTTAAGTAGTTGCCTACCCCACTTTACTCCTTTTAGGGCTCAAAGTCTTATCTGTGCTTTTCCCCTAGAAGGCCTTTTATTTCTGGGTATCCTTAGTCATTTTTTCAGGGTCTGGTTTCATCCCAGTGCACTTTTTCACCATATTTTTGGCCACTGTGCTTCACCCTGAGGGTTGGCCGCATAGATTTGGTCATGGTTGCCAGCCATTTTATTAGTCATGTGACTTGGTCACATGGTTCTGCTGTGCTTGTTTGCAATTTTTTTAACTGGCCTCATGATCATCAGGAAATCTCACCCTTATAAATAAGAGCTAAGCCTCCAATTTTGGGGAACATATGGGTCTCCTTCCCTCTCCTCTTTCTGAATCAGTTTAGATCCCCTCCTTTTTCTAGCAGAAACAGGCAATTTAGAAACATGCTGATGGCCTGAGCAGAACAAAGGAACAGCCAGATAGCTCAACTCTCACGGCTGTGAGTAAACAAATGGAGAGCCGCCCTTGTGAGAACTTTTTAAGGTTTTCTTGAGAGAGGATGGCAGTTTAAGTTACAATACTATTTTTCAGTTAGATCACTTCTACAGAAGGCAAGGAAGTAGGTGTGAAATCCCATATGGTCAGGCTTTTATGGCTCTTTATCTTTGGAAACACCCCAAACATAAGGTATTTAGAGTGGGCCTTGGGGAAGAAGGGAAGGGTATATTTGATGATACTACCCTTGGATGTTCACTTGTCTCTCAAGGAGGATTAGGGTCTCTCCCATCTACTGAATGAAGACAACCACACTAGGAGGTGGCCTTGACCCCCTCCTTTTTAGTCTGCAGGCCAATAATTATGTCCCATCCCCTCTGAGTGATTCGGAAACACTACTAGAGCCTAGCACCCCACAGGAAACCAGTTTCTCAGCCTCCTCATCATGCTCCTCAGACAGCTCTAAGCCACACAGGATATATTTGGAGTGGTGTTTTTTATTATTTTAATTTACAACTTGTCCTGCCCCTGAGAGAGGTCCCAGGCTCAGAGCAGACTTGAGTCCAGGTCTCTTTTTCAGTTCCAGATGTCCAACAATGTAAAGAATAGCTAGGCCAATTTTCAGAGGATCCTAGTAGGTTTATAAATGTGTTTCAAACTTTGACCCTTGCTTTTGACTCAGGATGAGATGTCTAATTCCTCTTGGCCACTTACTGTAAACAATCAGCCTTAAAAAGGGATGGAAACCACGCTGAAGAGGTTGTTATCCCTCTGAGAGAGTCCAACTGGACTATAATATTAGCAATGGGCTAAAAATGACATCTGACATGACAGCTGCTCTTTATCATGGGAATGAAAGGTGCATTAAGAAATTTGTTAGTGCGGATAAGGTGAGTGGTGTCATACATGGCAAAGAGGAAAATCCAGCTGTCTTCCACAGCTGACGCCTATGATCCAGTTTCTGGACACAGCCTTTTCTGTGTTCAATAATCAGAATCCAGATGAAGGTGAAAAGCGCCAGAATTCTAGCTGTCACAATTGGCAATGCTTTAAGCACATCCAAGTTATGCACAGGAAAACCCAGGGGCAATCAAGGCCTGCAAGAAGACTGGACACTGGGCACATGACTGTGTGAACCAAGATACTTCCCAGGGCCTGCTCTGAGTGTTAGGCAACTGACACACCTGACTCACGGCAGGAGGACTGACTGTCCCTGCTCCCAAAGAGGGGACAGGCCAACCAAAATCCTCACCTCTTGCTAAGACTGAAGGGGCCTGGGGAAACCTGCAGTGCCCTGTCCACAGACATCTCCATCTCCTGCAAGAGATCCTGGGAGACCTTGGATGTCATGGCTAAGCAAATTCAATTCTTATAGATCTGTTTGAACTTCCTTCTCTGCAAAACATTTCTCTAGATCTATAACCATAACTGGGGTTGAGTGGGGCCCTACTCAGAGCTTCTTTCCTTTCTCTCTAGGGGAGAGGGGAGAGGCAAAAGGAAAGAGGAGAGAGGGGAGGGGGAGAGAAGAGGGGGAGAGAGACTATCTTGAATTACTGTAAGGGAACTAAGTGCCTTTCATGGCATTTACTTTGTTACATTATCATCATTTGCACTAGGGTCTTAGCTTCTCTACTGGGTGATGAAATACATGAGGATACGGTGTCTCTTTATATACTGCGCAAAACTTTACCGATGGACACTTGCACATAAGTATTAATTTGCTAAGTATACTACTAATTGTTATTGCTTGACATTCCTTTCAAATAGAAGAAGTTAGTCTACTGAAATGAGATAACCCTTACTTCTCTTCACACAAATACAATCTTAGATGTGCCTCTGTTAGACGTACTGTATTAATTTGGCTGCTGATTTGCTTGTGTTTTTTGTTTGTTTGTTTGTTTTTACTAGTGATTGGTAGGGCTGTTGTAACAAAGTACCATACAGTGAATGGCTGAAAGAACAAGAATTTATGTTTTCATGGTTATGGAGGCTAGAAATCCAAGAGCAAGAGGTGGGCAGGGTTGGTTCCCTCTAAGGTCTCTGTCCTTGGTGTGCAGATGATCACCTTTTTCATGAGTCTTCACATGGTCATCACTCTGTGTGTCAGTGCCTTAATCACTTCTTATAATGGGTTAAGGCCTACCCTAATGATGTGTTATTGCCTCTTTATGGACCAAATGCCCTGCCAAATACAGTCACATTCTGAGGTGGTGAGAGTTAGGAACTCAACATATGAATTGAGGAAGACACAATTCAGTTCATTAGAATAACCCTGTGCAGGGAAGGGAGGATGTCTGCTATTTCTGTATCAGTGGCAGCTAAGGGGGAGAGCTGCTTATAGAATCAGTATAACCCTTTATCAGGTGAGAAACTGGGAGAGTGAGTCTTGGTGACCACTATGAGGCTAAGAAGTCTTTGCAGTTGACAGAAAATATTTCAGAGGGGAGGCAAGAATGTTCACTTGTTCGACATATTTATTATCTCTTCCTTCTTACATTAGGAACAAAGTAAACACTCTTAAGCTATGGCAGCTTTCCTAAAAACTGTTTTCCCTGACTCAGTACAGTAACACATATGATTCCATGTGTATATACTCATAACAGACACACATTTCGACACTCAAAGCTCAGAAAGTCAAAAGAAAACAGACTTGTCAAATCAACTTATCTAGAGATTATAACCACAAATTTTGGGGTATAGTTTCTTTCTACCTTTTTATAGAGCAAAGGCGCTTAAGTGTTGTGTATTATAATACTCTCAGGGGATAAAACTGCTTCTGGCACCTACTATGACCCTAAGGAAATATTTATTGCATTAATTACTGTATTTTAGAATCAAAAACACCTGGGTTCTGGTCCTGGCTCCACTACTTAATCAACTTTGTGACTCTGGCCAAATTAACCCAAGCTCTAGTTTTTCTATATTAAAAAATACTCATAAGAATAATACGAACTTCATGGAGTTATTCTGAAGATTTACTAGAATAATACAAATCAAGTTCTTGGCATGATAATATTAAATAATAGCTTTATTATCATGCTTAAATATGTATCTTGGTATGTATTTTCTTTATGTAAAATTGGAATTATACCTTAGAGGTCTATATTTCTTTTCACCATCTTAATTTAATACTATACAAATTTTCCGACGTAGTAGTAGTTAGAAAAGTTAGACCTTGATTCAAATTCACATACTACCATTGATTATACAACTTCCCACAAATATGCAACTTCTCTGTGCCTTAATTTTCTTATCTATGAAATGCAGTAAAAACAGGAACTGTCACTGGGCTTGGTGGTGCACACCTGTAATCCTAACACTTGGGAGGCTGAGACAGGAGGACTACTGTGAGCTCCAGGCCAGCCTGCAGTACGGAGTGAGACCCTGTCTCAAAATAACCAAAACCAAAACCAAACAACAACAACAACAACAGCAACAACAACAGGAACTGTCTTCAGAATTTAGGTAAAATTCCTAACATATTTGGAATATGCTAAGAACACACTAAACACTGGTTATTATGCAAACTTAGGCTCTTTTTTTTACTTTATAAAGTAAGTCTCTCTACTTACTGATGGGTTCTGTTACTGATACATTTAATTTAATTGATAGTCATAAGAAATTTTAGGAGTTGGTTGTCTGACAAAGTCTCTGTTGAGAACACAATCTAAAATACACACATATCATACATATCAAAGCAAAAACAGGATCTTAATGGCACCACCGTATTATATCAAATAGATGTTAAATATTTATGTTCTTGCCAATTTTTCACCATAGTAAATAGTAAATTCTTGGTCAACATCTTTAGTTGTTTCCTTAAATTCAGAGGCTAAACTCATTAAGCTAGGAAACCTTTTATTTTCAAATAATATCCTAACCAGTAAGAACAGTAAGTAAGACTGATAAGCATGAGATGCTCAGAGACTGGACTGGGTGGACACAGAGGCAAAAAGCTACGTTGGCTTCTCCTTGGGTAACTTGACACAGCTCTCCAGAAAAAGGTGGAAAATCATTGAGCAAACAAATGTATCAATAATATTAAAATTCTCTTTTACTGGAAATGAGCTAGCTGAATGTGATTGTTCTGGTGCTGTACTATAGACAAAGGCAGAGTAATGGTCTTTTTTTTTTTTAAAGAATTATACATGTAGGAAGAAATGTAAGGATCATAAATCCCTTCTTTCACAAAGACACTAAAAAGCTAAATACAAACACTTCAGTTAGCTCAGTGTAATACACATGACCAACAGATTTTAATGTCACTAGCTGTAATACTCAAGAAATAAGCCAGAATGTTCAGAAACATATTCCATAGAGAAATGAAAACTAGTTTTCACTCTGTTTGATTTTCTATGCTTCCTTATTATACCAGCACTCTAAAAGTCAATCCATTCATGGGGGTCAGAATTGAAGAAATGGCACTTCTATCACAGCTGGATTGAAAATGTTCCATAGCAAACTAAAGCTTCAGTGCAAGTCCCCCAGAATCTAACTCCTATACATGTGCAACTAGTTAAAAAAGTAAATGCCTTCATACCATAATATCATTTATGTAAAATATCCACCAACTTTTCAAGACTCAAATAAACCACAAGAACTTTAAACATTAGTGTGGAATAAAATTATGAAATTTTAAATTGAATACGTTCTATAAACTTATGCTAACCAGTTCAATAACAACATACAATCAAGTCTGCTAAAATAACCAAAACACTCAATAAAACAAAATATTTGCCTTAGTTTTTGCCTTTCCATAAATGTTTTGAAATTCTGAAATATTTAAAATAAAACAATATGAATTATAAGCAAATATATAATATAGTAGAAAATTAATGGTTGTAAAGTATGAAATATATTTTATACTTCCCAGACTTTTTCAGGGTATAACAGTGTGCGTTGAAAGTATTAAGCTTGCAACTGAAGCTCATTTTTAAACAGGTGTCCACGAGAATGTCACTTGATCTGACGCTTCCTTGCTTTAGTGAGCAACAGTGACATGGAGGCTAGGAGCTGGAATTATGCTGTGACGAGGCCTCACACTGCCACAAGCTGTCTGAGTATTTGAAGCACCAGGCAAATGTGCTATGTTAATTGTTGTTACACGATCTCAACATGAACTAATCTTCATTCCTATTAAGTTCCTTACTGAATGAATCTTTAATGTGCAATTGATAGTGCTGGATATTACAGAACAATATAAAATTTAACAGATGAAGGAGCAATAATGGATGGCCACTCACAAATATATAGAGCATAATCTATACTTCTTTCATATGGCAAGGTGTCTGTGCATTAAAGTTACATCCTGGCCTACCATTAAATTTAGAACCAAGGCATGCAGAGGTGGTGAATGATCTCCATATTTTCTGCCAATAAAGTTTTTCAGAAGTACTGGTAGTGGTGATTATAAGATGTCACAGAATTTGATAACAGATAATCAGATAGCATCAATCAGTAGGTGATATAGTCTGACATTTTTAAAAACTCATCCAGTAATTATTTGGTTACAAAAACACACAAATAAAAGCAGTGACTTCTCTTTCCATACAGTGTTTTTATTCAGAATATAATACCCAGAAACACCAGTGTAGGTAACCAAAATGCTGTAACTTACAGAAACTATTTAAAAGTCAAACCTTATTTTATTGGGATGAGGCAGCACCATACTAGATTTTATATCAGTTTATTTCTCTAAGACAGTAACCATATAGAGGTACTTTTAGGAAAGTGCTAAACCAAACTGACATTATAACCAAACAGAAGGAGCTATGACTGGGTTTTGAGACACACAACTGGTTCGGTTATACAACTATATTGTGTTCTGTGTGTTGGATACAATGCCAGACTTTGGAAACCTTTACTGATCTGTCCCTTCTCATAACCACTGTTTTGACCACCACTGCTACTGGATAACTTTCATTGGGCAGGTATTCATTCTGAATAATACAATTTCAGTAAAAAAATAACAGCTTTCAAAACATCATAATTCTATTTATATAAAATAATATCCATTGTACTTATGTATATATGTTTCAAAATTCTGAATTAAATACTAATAATGGTTGTTCTGGGAGGTGAGATTATGCATAAATATTTTTTGCTTTCCGTTTTTCTATATTTTTTAAGTGTTACTGTGAACACCACCTTTAATGTATTTTTTCTTTAATGTTAAAATATTATTTTGTTTTGAATCTTGTACTGTATGCTATGTTTTGAACATATTGTTTATTAAGTTAAGAAAGGGAGTATTATTTATATTTACTTCTTAAAGCATGAAGGTTCTTGAATTTTATTTTAAAGTATTACAAAGAAATATTATGCTAAGCATTATCTATGTAATAGATGAAAGAAAAATGTACATCTTAACCTTATACAACTTTAGAAAGCCACTGTTTCAACTATTTCTAAATAGGGTAAATTAAAAAAGAAGAGTGCATGAGCAACAATTTCAAATGCTTATTGCTACTGCCAATACGGCAACTTATGAAAGGCAACAAGGTCCTTCTGGAGTAAGTATTATACTTAGTATTCACACCACACCTCAGAACATTTTAAGTCAATTAAAGAACATGTTTGGAGATTTAATAGGTTCCAGCACAGTAAACTCAAGATCTATCAGTACTTTTTTCCTTCTTGGGAGTTTAAGAGAAAATAAATAGATCCGGACAAAAAATATTTTAAAGAAACAGAGGATAACCTGATTTCTTTCTCTGTCTCTCTATCTCTCAGTCTGGGTACTGGGGCTTGAACCCTGGGCCTTTGCACTAAAGTCTGTCCTCAGTATTTTCAATATTCTGTTAGAGGGTCTTACTAAGTGGCCAAGGTGGGCTTGAACTTGCAGTTCTTCTGCTTTAGCCTCCTAGAGTCTTGTCTAACATTTAAAGTATCTGTGACTAGATCTGCAGGTAATTAATAGGTTTTAATGATTAGGTATTTGAAAAACCAACTTTTCTCTGGGGCTCAAAGCTCTTTATCTTATAATGCTAAGTATTTTTTTAAAAATCTAAAAGTTCTCACTTTTATAATTTGTAAAATAATGAAGATAAGATAAATAATGTTCATGGTCCCTTCAAGTCTTAAAATTTTCTTATTCTCTGAAGGGCCACATTAATCACTATCTTTCTTTAGTTCTGATAGGAATTAGAAATGCATTTATTGGGCGTTTTTAGTTTTACTTTCACAAAGCCCACAATTACTTTTCATTAAAACAGAGTCCATGTAATCCCAGCACTTGGGAGGCTGATGCAGGATCGCCATGAGTTCGAGGCCAGCTTGGGCTACAGAGTCTAAGGTCAGCCTGAACTAGATAATGAGACCCTGTCTCAAAAAAACAAAACAAAACAAAACAAATCAACTCAGATTCTAAATGTATTTATTCACTGCAGTACTAGCCCATGGAATTATGACAATATTTTCCTAACGGAACTGTAAATGTTCTAGAATATTTTTTAAAAACTAACATTGGTAGTATGCAAGAAAATGTCAAAAAATGAATAACTAACCTGATGACCTGGTTACAATGGGCACACATTGGCGTTCGTTTCCCTGCTGGGATGTGCTCTGCTCTTTGCACTAAAGTATCCTGGTCACTTGGCTGGGGCTGCCCCACAACTGAGCTGGCTGGTGCCCCTGCTCCGGACAGTGTTGCACTGTTTGACATTTTTCCAGTAGAAGGTGCTGGAATTTAAACAAAGAAGAAGCACAGGGAGAATAAGTCAAATAGGTAGTTAACAAATTATGTACTCATTTGCTTACTTGCTCAGGTACATCATAAAGTCATGACCCAAACAATAAACTGTCATTACACAAAACAGAAAAGAAAATCAAGGATTACGACACAGTGCAAGAGTTAGGAAACATAGGCACTGGATGCTTCCTCTGCTTCCAGGAGGAGATAGGGATAATGAATACCAATAGTGATGTATTTTCAGTCATCCAGACATCTCTGAAAAGCATTCATTAGCTTTAATTCCAAATTATCATACACATATTAAAAATCTCAGCTGTGGAGGATAAAAACAAATTCCTTCTTTCTCTCTTGCTATCGGTATTCTCTAAGACTGTGTGGTTCACTGTGTAGGCATGCAAAGAAGCTGTCCAGAATCACCTCTGCTCCTACCCCTCCCTTCTCTTTGGTAATAGTATGTTCTGCTGACTTCAGATCACACGTGTTCTGGACTTTGTCCCTCTCTCCATTCCTATGATACTGTCTGGTTTAGATGTCCCATGTCTTCCCCAGGACTAGCTGCCAAATGTCTTATTTTCTTTAAATTCAGGCTCCCAACTGCCACCTCTGGCTGACATCTCACACAACTCTGAGTGAAGCTTTCCAAGGGTCTCCCTGTCCTGTAGTCAGCCAGGCTATCCACATCTCTAAGCACTATGCCAGTCCCTCCAGGGCTCCTTCCTGTGCCCCAGCCTCATCTTTCAGCACTCTGCCTTTCACCTGATGCTATAGCAACACCTGAATGTCACACTGTTTCTGAAAACGGGTCCACGTTTGCAGAGGCTGCCCTTGCTGTCAGTCGTCTCATTTCGCCTTCTTCCTATTTGCACAGTCACCACTATTTACTAGTTAAGGCTGAGCTCAGAAGTCAGCTGTTACAAAACCCTCCTTGAGCTACCTCTACCCATGGCTCTTCCACACAATGCAGATCATGTTTCTATCCCATGTCTCCATAGGTGAGTGTTAATCCTGACCTGTCAACTTCGTTGGAAATGCTCAGCAGATCAGAAAGCACTCTTCTGGGTCTGTCTGGGTCGCCATGGGTGCTATACACGTGGCCCCTGTCTATTCCGCTCCGGCACTGTCTATAGCTCTGCTTCCCAGCCATCAGGAGCTAAGCAGTTCTGCCCCACTGTGCCCTCCACCCTGAGGTCTCTGCCTTGGAGCCTGTGACTATGTCCTGATTCTTTAAGTTATGGGTACTGGGCACTGTGCCTCTGTGCTGGGAAGGCTGGCTAATACATCATACTTTTGTGAATGTCTTTATTATTGCTTCTACTACATCCTTTTGTCTTTTCTGCCCAAGCTAGTGAGTATGCTCCCAAGAATTATGTTTTATTCATCACCCTCACAATTAACACAGTGTCTGAAAACCATGAATGGGCTGGAATCAATATGTAACTGGATGAACACAAAAATCACAAGTTTGAAACTAACAAAAGACTTTCTTACCCTCAGGATATTAAAATATAATTGAAGAGAAAAGGATACATTAACATGGTTTAAGAAGAACAACATACGAAAATCTGACAAATAACACAAATTCACAGTGCGTGCATGTATGTGGGTGTCTACATATGTGCACACACAGGTCAACAGTATCTGTATTGAAGGCATGGTTAGAATTGGATAAGGTTAATTAAGACAGCTCTGAGGAGGACTCGTCACCATCAGAATAAAGCCTGTCTGCAATGATGCACATCTGCACTCACAGACACTGAGCATACCCCTCTCGAGACTATGCCTAAGCTCAGTCTGCGAAACAGCTCTCTGCTGCCAGGGAGCGCTACTGCTGCCCAGGTGTCACGCGGAGTCCTTTGGACTAGGAACATGTGCTCATCCTCCGAGATGTGCACTTCCTCTCACAGAAATGGAAAGAAAATCACTGCAGCATTCCCTTTGCCCAGCACCTTAGGTTACCCATTCTCTCCCACAGCACAGGATGCTTGTCTCTGCCTCTGCATCTCCTGCCCCAGATTGTCTCTAGGGCAGCAGACAAGGCTTTTCAAGGACATTTTCAACTCCAAATTCAGTTACTGTTTCACACGTGAGGCATGTGAAATAGGTTTCTCCTCTGGCACACACTGCCAGCTTCTCCAAAGAAGTCCTCTATTTTGAATTCTCCCCTCAGGTAGCATGGCGTTCTGCTTCCTCTGACTCTGTTCCCCGATGCTACACACCAGGCCCTAGCAATGGCTCCACAGGAAATGTTCTCAAGCCTGTTCTGCCTTTTGCATACAAACCCATGTAGCTACCATCTGAGTTCTGGTCTTGGGTCCCTCAAGTCTGGACTAATTACATCAATCTCCCAGCACCAGGCTCTTTTTAATCTATTCTGTAGACTACTTTTCCAGAATCATGACTCTGACAGCACCTCCTGCACACACAACTTCTGCAGCTCCTCAGTGCACGCTGTATGGGTCCTGACCACCCAGCCCCACAGTGAACACTCCACTGTTCGCAACCTTGTCATATATCACAGCCACCATCACACAAATTCTACTTATTTAATATTCAACTTGTACAATCGTTGCTCGAAGGCACTATTCCCAAATTCTTGCAGCAGCACTTTAGTATGATTAATACTGGAGCACAACAGTAAGTTCAGCATGATTAATACTACTTTTTTACTTTTTGAGAAATTGGGATAAAGAGAGGTTAAGAAACCTTCCAAAGTCACACAGTGAGAAAGGGGCAGCCCTGAACCTGGGTAGTCTGGCTTCTGAGTCTGTGTTTTGGACACTACGCTGGATTTTACTCACTGTCCCTGCAGTATGCCAGGCAGACCCTGCCTCTATGACCTCAGCCAAGGAAACGTTCCTTTCACCACTGCCAGCCATAGATTCTGGTTCTGTAAGGCTCACAGAAGTTCCATTTTCATCTCCAAGGCCTCCTCTGATCACCAGAGTCAGAAGTGTTTTCTTGCTCCTTTAACCTCTATTAACATTCTGCTTGTATAATTCACATACTATTTATCAATATGCTATTAACACGTTAATACAAACTGTGTAGCTGCATATACTACCAGAAAACTGCCTTATAAGTACATGAAAAAATAATTAAATGGAAAGGGTTTTTTGTTTGCCTTTTAAAACAGGAGTACAGAAACCAGACATGATGGTGCACACCCATAATCACAGCACCGTGGGAGGCCGAGGCAGGAAGACAGCAAGTTTGAGTTCATCTAGGCAACTTAGTGAGAACTTGTCTAGAAAAAAAAATTAAAAGGGGCTGGTTATCTCAGTGCCAAGGCCCTGGCTTGATCCTCAGTATCACAAAGAAGAAATAAAAACAAAAAACCCAAACTATAGGGATAGATATCTTAAAAAATGTGAATTGGGTTCAGGATTTTAAATTCTAGGGACATTCCAACTGGAAAATCTGAAAATCAGACTGCAAAGAAAGACAAATCCTTTCATCTTCCATATGCTTTTATCACTTATCTATGCATAAGCCCTAAAGTATTAAGTCACTAAGTGTTTAGCAATAAATGAGTGTAACAGTTCTCCTTCAGGCATTGTAAAGTGGAACGTAACCCATCTGACCATGTGTCAAGGAGAAGACAAACAGGGAACTAATATCTAACATGAGAAGCCATTCTTAAGCATGAAACATGTGCCTATATTTTAAGCACATGTAAAAGGCTCTAAGCTCTACTGCTGCTCCTTTCTTGGGAAGAAAAGCCTTGCTTTCTGTTATGGCCCCATTTAAACTACTTTGGATATGAGAGAAATTCTCACACCTCCACTTGTTGCTGTGTTGCTAACACATTGGCCCGCACACAAAACTACACCAGCCCTGTTCATTACTGAGTCCTATACATTTCCAAAGCTCAGTTATTTCCCATATAAATAAAGTGATGTTTTGTCCTTCGGACCGGATTTTTCACTACTCTTGGACAGAAATGGGCAGCCTTTGAACAGTCAGGTGCCAACACTCCTGGCCTTGGCTCACTTGGCAGTCTGGGGAGAGGGAGGTATAAGGAGGAGAGGTCCTAGGAGAGAACACCACAAAGTGAGCCCTGCTTCCACTGTAACTTTGTAGACCACCATATTATACAGAGAAAACTAGTCTTCTGATAGCGCAGGGATTGACACGCTTCAAATTTAAGGAACCCAGTGTAAAAATCTTCTACTTTATACAGAAAAAAAGGATCTGTTTAGTGACAGAGACGATGTCCAATTTGTTATAAAAGGTATGTATTTTTTTCTTTCAAGTTCTAGCAAGACCACTGAATCAGCTCCATTTTACAACATAGGAACCTAAGTCACAGAAAAGTGTGACTTACCCAGACTGAGTCAGGGCAGTGTCAGAATGAGAACACTGGCAGGAAGTAAGCTCTTCACTCGATTTCTTTTTCAACCTTAATCTTGAGCAACTTTCATTAAATTTGGCTTTTTTTGTCTGCAGGGACTGGTTTAAATTTTTTTTTCTTTTGTACTAAATATATTTCCGCATCACAAAACTCTTCTATAAATTCAAGGCTACTATCCAAACCAATAGTATTGGTGATATTCTCTCATGAATTTAAAAACTGTTATTTATAAGTCTTCCAAAGGAAAAGAACCAAGCTTTGACAACTGTATCCTTGTAAGGAACCACACCTCAGGTACATCCCACTCATTCCTCTGCCATTTCTGAACTGTTCTGAAGCAAATTCAAGATACATAATTTAATTCATAATATTCAGTATGACCTCTAAGAGTACTCTTCTAAAAAACATGCAAAATTATTACCGTACTTAAGCAATATTCTTTAATACCATAAAATAACCAGTCAATTATTCCCTGATTATTTCCTGTGTTAGTATTCTATTGCTTCTGTAACAAATTACCAACAACTTCTTGCTTAAAGACAGTACAGGGAATTACTTTTATAGTTCTCCTATAAAGACAACGATGGGTCAAAATTAAGTGTTGGCAGGACATTCTGTTTTTCCTGAAGGCTTCACGAAAACTTACATCCCTGCATTTCTTAGATTTTAGAGGCTACCCAAATTCCTTAGTTTATGGCCACTTCCATCACCTTTAAAGCCAACCCCATCCTCTCTGCAGGCTTTTCCCTCTTCCATTTTCGAAGACCCTATGATTTAAATTGATCTGCACCATAATACTCTTCCTATCTTAGTGCATCTGATAAACAATCCTGACTCCACCTGCATCCTAACTCTCCTTTGCCAGATAACACAAATGTTTGCAGGTTCTGTGCACTAGAACATGGGCATCTTCCGGGGGGGGGGGGATACATAGACCTTTCAACACAATCCTAATCAGAATCCAAAACAGGCTCATACATTATACTCAGTGGTATCTTTTAACTGTCTTCTAATCTATAATCTTTCCATTTCCTCATCCCTTGCAAAATACACACTGAGGAAACTAAATCACATATACTGATCATAACATGAATTCGTAACTGTCAAAACTTGATTCTTTCCCTTTATTAAATTTTGCTGGTTCTTAATATAATGAATTGGTTCCTTAAAATCTTCCAAACATGATCAATGTGTGCATGTGCATGTGTATATGTATGTATGTGAGCATTTTTCTATGGTAAAAAGAAAACAGAATAACTGGATTGGCTTACTGTTATAACAACATTAGTAAAGTGTTACTGTCACTATTTAACAGATCAAGAATATAAAATTCAGAAAGGATAAGTGACTCACCCAAGAGCCAGCTTGTAGGATAAAGAAATGAAGCAATTATCTTTTGAACAACTACTATGCACCAAGCCATGTGTGAGTTTTGTCACTATGAACAAGACCCATGACTGTCTTCAAGGAGGGGAAGGAAGGTTACAGACTGGTACACAGCAAACTGTATTACAGTGCTGTACTACACTCTGGATCCAGAAGGGCCCTCTTGGTCACAGAAGCATAGCCTTGGGGCCTCCATTTCCCAGTGCTGCTGAAACACAGTGGAACCAGTGAAAACGGGGCCTTGTGGGAGATCATAGGGGAGGACACTGAGGAATGTGGGATTCCGTCTCTTCCTCTCTTTCCTCTTGGCCATGCGGTGAATGGGCTTCCTCTGACACACACTCTGTGACAATGGATTCCTCTGCCACTAGCCCACATGCAAAGGCATCAATGGACAATGGTCCAAAACCTCCAGACTATGACCCAAAATAAAGCTGATCATATCAAGTATCTTGTTATAGTAAAGAAAGCTAACACATGGGGTAAGTTTTAAGAGTTGGAAAATACCTTAGTTTTATCTATATTTAATCACTCACCAGGTATACACCAAAAGCCTGTGACGTATTAGGCAGCATACTATGCATGGACATACAGTGGAGAATGGAGCATGCACAGTCTTCTGCTTCATGTAGTAGACTCTTTTTCTAGTCAGAGGTGCCTGTGGCTCATCTCCGTACAATCTAATTGAATATGTGAGCTCGGGAGAAATACCTGAGAGAAATGACTCAAGAGTCACCAGCATACTGTCGACATTTAGAGCGCGTCAATGAGTGAGACTGTTCAGAGGAAATATAGCATGGAAAGGGAAGAGCTTCTGAGGCAGAAAGCTAAGAACATGAACACCTATTAAGGAGTGAGAAGTAAGAGAAAAACTGGGAGAGTAGTCAGGGAAGCAAAGAAGGGAAGAGTGGAGAATTTGGGACCCCAAACCATGTCTGTCTTACACCAAAGCCTAACCCCTGTGCAGTCATTCATAAAAACCATTTTGTACTATGTACCAACCGTGTGCCCAGCTCTACCAGCAGCTGCCTTGGTCCATTATAATGTGAAGGCAGATCCCTGCAAATGTGACCTAAACTTGGAAGTCCTCACCAGCTCAGCACAGGGCCTGTGGTAATTGAGATTAATTTCTGCTGTTTTAATTTCCTTACTGGGCATACCAGCATAAAGTTAGTAATAACTGATAACTGCATTGTTTTTAGACTTTTTCCTTCTTAAATTTTGCTTTTTATTTATATCATGGGTCTTTGTTTATTTCTAGCCTAAGCACTGTGATTAAGAAGTTTCAGGATCTTAGCCTGTGTATTCTCTATGCTTTACTACTTTTTAAAAATTAATTTTATTGGTATATTTTAGATATGTACAATAACATTCATCAGGGGGAATTTATACTTATACAGGATATATCTTGATTCTTCTTTTTTCTCCAATCCCCTCTCCTCTCTTCAACCCTCCTCCCACCTTATTTACAAAAGCTTTGTTCGTATCTTTTTCCTCTCCCTTCCTCCCTGCCCTCTTCCCTTTCCCATCTGAACATTTCATTCCCATTTCCCAGCACCTGTTATACATCTTGGCCCTTACCCTTTGCACACCAGAGAAACCACACAATATTTAAATACGCAAATTTTCTTTCACATCATTCCTAACAGCTTACATTATCACCTCAAGCCCTTCATGTATTCTGTAAAAGATTAATTTTCTACAGGGATATTTCTTTCCATAAACCTAGCTAGTTATATTTTAAGCAATTATAATTACTGGATACAAAGTCCCTGAAAACATATGGATATAAAGCTGAATACTTCATGTTTTGAAATATATAAGAGAACAATGATTTTTAGATCTAACGTTTTGCAAAGGCCAAACAGGGTTCAAATACTAATTGCATTTTGTTGCACAAACTCCACTGACTGTAAATAATTCAACTACTACATTTGGGTCAAGATAAAACAATAAAGAAAGTTATGAGAGTAAATCCAGAGGAACTACTAAATAGTTTAAAAATCCTGTAACATTTCATTCTCATTGTCACAGGTCAGCCAGGCCAATATTGAAAATATCAGTGAACCAACCAGGTGTGGGAGGCTAAGGCAGCAGGATTCAAAGTTCGAATCCAGCCTGTGTACTGAGAGTCTTAGTAAGATCCTGTCTCAAAATAAAAAATTAAAAATGGGATAAATCTTCAGTACTGTGGGGAGGGGAAATTAATAAATATGAATGTCTTCCCCTTTCCCAATAAAATACCAAAGTTTTTTTTAGCTCCAACAAGGCAGAAATCATATGTCAGTTCATGGCATAAAAAGCAATTGGCTTAGCTGCAAGGGGTATTCCTGTTAAGAACACTACCGCTAGTGCTGTACTTGTATAAATAACTGGGCTACATCAAAGTGACATTCTGGCACTCCTGGGGCGACAAAGTATTGTAATTCAACATCTCAGAATGTTCTCAGAGGCATGGCAGAAATGTTACACATACTAAATTGGGTAGCAGTGAGGGCAACAAGCTTGCATATTACTGTCTGCAGCAAGTGCTTTCTTTTCTGCCCTTCCCCAAACATCTCAAGCAGATGGCGGCCAAGAGAAGCACAGGATCTGTGCATTTTGCCTGTAAGGTTCCTTTCCTGAAAGAATAAACAACAGTCTACTCTTTATAATCTAGGCATGAAATCATAGCCAACAGAAACGGAAGAAGTTAAGCCAAGATCTAAGATCTGAGAACATTCTGAAGATGTTTGTGCAATTTTTATTAAATGGAATAAAGGATTTTTAATTCAACGATTAAAAGCAAAATTGGACAGATTAACCTATTACCATTTCTCTAAGCAGTAGAGAATGCTGGTATGTATGACATAAAGAATTGGAACAGGTGCACCCAAGGCTAAGTATCAAGTGTTTCCGCAACTTCAGGAGGTTAGTTTCTTCCATTAGCAATTGGCCTTTCAACTTTATGAACCCAGATTAAACTGGATCTAGAATGCCTTAATTAAAGTGAGTTGGGGACTTGGATTAAGTTCAGCTCTCTTTTTAATCATATAGCACACATCATCAAAATTGGTACACAGAGACTTGCTCTTTTTTACAAACAGACCTTATGTAGAGACTTCCATTTGGCCAGAGTTACAAGTAAAAGAAACAGAGGATACACCCTGCAGATACAGATATGAAATGGTAACATATCCGGTTTTGCCACTGTTCAATTAAAGGCAACAAATTACTTTACTTACCACACACAATATATACAGGATTTTCTAAATAATCTCAGTATCACTGTTCCAATTTGTAATTTTATACTAGGAAGACTAGTCTGTATTTTAAATGTGGAATGCCAATGTGATTCACATTTTTTAAAAAAGGATTCATACAATATTTTAAAAAACAAAACTGAGGCATAATTCATAACTGCAGGATCACTGGTACACTTGTACAAATTCTATAAGCTAAGAATTTAAACTATTCAATTTGTAGAATTTTGATCATATTTGGATGAGAATACTTTAGGGACATACATTAAAGTTGTTTCATACTCACACGAACACGTTCCCGGGCAGTTTGTACAACTAGTGGTACAAGCGGTACAGTCAATGCATGGTACAACCATGCATGTACCACCAGTGGTTCAAGCTGTCTAGCCGTGAGATATATAAATTACAGTCCCATTATGAATGTGATAAATCGAGAGCCTTGACATGTTATTTCCAAAGTCACAGGAAACCAAAATGGGTTTGGCTTTTACCACTTTCCCATTAATTTCCATCTACTTATATAAATCAAAAAACAGCTTTATTTTAGAGATAAGGGAAGAAGATACTTACAGTTACTCAGGTAAGTAGAATTTTCAGCACATAGGCAAAAAATTGAAGCAGAAAGAAAAGAAAATTTAAGATTTTCCTATGCCACAAACAATAGCCGCAAATCTCCAATGATGAATGTAAGTTTCTGTAAAAATTTAAATTTAGGCTCCCATTTATATTTCTGTTTTTTTCTTTTGTTGTTAAAAAGACAATGTCTCACTATATTGTCCAGGCTAGTCTCAAACTAATGATCCTCCTGCCTCAGCCTCCTGAGTAGCTGGGATTACAGGCAGGTGCTGTTGTGCCCAGCTCTTACATTTCTATCACTATTACTAATTGTCTAAAATATATTTCTTATTGAAGTCATAGACCTCTGAAATAAAACTGCATTACCATTATCCAAAGTTATGTTTGTTTTTCATATCTTTTAAAAGTAGAGATCATTGCTCAGATGTTTAATATTGGAGGAAGCCATAATGTAGAATGATGACATAATGTTAAACACTTGGGCTTATAGTTCTGTTTTCAAGCTGTGACATTAGAAATGTCATAATTCTGGGTCTTTGTCTTTCTCACCTGTAAAGCAGCAATACCTACCTCAAAATGTAAGGAGACAAAATGAGGCAGTTCAAATAAAATACTTCTTTACAGCTTCTTAAATGTATAAATGATTCATAAATGCCAGTTATTATTACTACACTTTGACACAAGATCTTTCATGGTTAACATTTTTAAAGCACTACTCGGAGAATCCAAACAATGTTTAATTCTAGGAATTCTGGTATAAAAGATATATCCAAGGGAAATACTCTTGCTTCCAAGCAGTCTGCCTTTTGGAGGGTGATGTAGATAAGTACGTAGGCAACAGTATGTCTTAAGGTTAGTGATACACAGTGTACTTACATGCACCCAATAAAGCCCACATCTACTCTGCACAAATAACTAAGCAGTAAAAAATGTTCACATTCTTATGGTTCAAACTTAAGAGTTAAACTGTTTCATATTTTAGTACCAGGGACTGATCCCAGGCCCTTTTTACTGAGCTACATTCCCAGTCCCTATCTATCTATCCATCTATCTACCTACCTACCTACCTATGTATCTATCTATATTTGAGACAGGATCTTGCTAAGTCACTATACTTGCCAGGCTGGGCTAGGGCTTACAATCCTGCTACCTCTGCCTCCCAGAATGCTGGCTTTATAACTTTTAGACTCTTTTCTAACTGTTCAGCTCTACCATGGTAGTATAAAAGTAAGCATAAACCATAGGTGAAGCAATGAGCATGGCTGTGTTTCAATAAAACTTTTTTTATAAAAACAGGTAATGGGCCAGATATAACCAAGGATCCTATTTTTGCCAATACCTGATTTAAACTACATGCATCAATTAGTAAAATGCAACAACCCTTTTTGAAAAGCATTTAGTACAAATCTAGATATTTTCATTTATAAAAGGTTACTATGGGGGCTGGGGATTTAGCTAAGCGGCAAAGGCGCCTGCCTGGCAAGCGCAAGGTCGTGAGTTTGGTTCCCGGTACCGGAGGAAAAAAAAAAAAAAAGGTTACTATGCCAGTATCAGGATGGAAAGACTGGGGAGAAGAAAGAGCTTTCACAGATTTGCACTTATATCCCACTGAAGAGCTCCAAAACAGAAATAAATTAAAATGAAAGAACATTCAAAAGAAAAGAAAGTAGGCTATTAATGGCTGTTATTATTATTATTTTTTTCCTATCGGGGAATCATGATTTTAAACAAAAGTCTCCTTGCTGTGGAGGGAGAGAGAGCATGTTTATTTACGTGCTTCACAGCCCAGTTCTGACAATGGACAGCTCCCACTCAGGCCCTCATAGCAAGTGGACTGTTTAGTTTAATAATGTCAAAATGCAGGGAGCAGATGGCAGTAAAACATTATTAGAAGAGATGAAATACATGCAACTGGTAGCAGTTTACTTATTCATATAAAAATTTTAAAATGGAACCAATAAATCTATCCATCTCAGCTCAGCAAATCTAGTTATCTCAGTTTATTAGTGTAGCACAAAGCCTACAATGAAATTTGGGATGGTTGTAGAAACTGTAATTTCCTTTCTCACCCCTATCTCCTTTAGGCTTCAAATAAAAGATAGAATTTATATCCACTTACAATTGAGATGCCCATCATTCAGTCTTTGATCTAATCAAATCTCACAAACATATCTAAGTCTTCCTCAAAAAACGTAAAAAGGAGAAAGAAAAACAAAGAACATTGCAGATCCCTCTAAAAGCTCTACCCATAATGAAGTAAACAAGCTTTCATTTATTGTTAAAATGCAGCACACACCAGAGGATCTTAGCTAAATCATCTGAATTTAAAAATTAAGGTTTTGATGCAAAGAAAATGTTACCTGAAATACATCTTTGCAGTTGCCAGGCACTTAGTTTACTTTACCCATCCAGGCCAAACATCCTTTCTGTCCCATCCCTATGATATCTAGTTCCCCATAAATATATGCACTGATGTTATTTTTTGGCACAGGGAAATATACAATTTGGAGTCAAAAATAACTGGATTCACCTCACTATAGGACTCTGAACAACTCTTTTGCCTTCTAAGATTCTGTTACCTCACTGGTAAGATGAGTCTCATTTTAAATAGAGTAGCATTACTTAATGTGCACTCTGAATAAAGATAATTTTTAAATTGAAAATGCTATAAAACAATTATTACTATCAGCTAATGGTACCCACCTTTTTTTTTTTTCCCGGTACCAGGAATCGAACTCATGACCTTGCGCTTGCCAGGCAGGCGCTGTGCCGCTGAGCTAAATCCCCAGCCCCGGTACCCACCATTTTACTGTTACACGAGGCAATCTGTTCCCTTCTAGGCTGCCGATCATATTCAAGAGTTCCAAATTCCCAAACAGGGATGGTGAATACTTTTCAAGACAGAGTGCAAAGGGAGCTTAAAGCCAACTGAGTGTTTTGAAAAGTGAGTCTGTGCCCCCTCTTGTGTTACTGCGGACTATACCTAAAGTGTTTTCACTGAACTACATCCCCACCCCACCTCTTTTAGAGACAGGTTCTTGCTAAGTTGCTAAGGTTGGACTTCAACTTTCAGTACTCTTGCCTCAGCCTCCCAGAGTGCTGGGATTACAGATGTGTGCCACTGTGCCTGGCTTCCATTTGACCAAAAGAAATTTAGAAATTTACTGTCTCTAAAAGACCTTTAATTGATCAAACCTTTGTTCATATTTCTTGAAAACATAAAATAACTTATATGCCTTTAAAAAGCATCTGTTTTTATGTTTTTACATCACTGTCAATTAATCCTTTCCTTTATTACATATCACATCTTTTTGGTTCTATAAAGAAAAAAAATCACGAATAAAAAGCTTATCTACCAATCACCTGATTTACAGACAGAGAATGATATCTTAAGAATTTAGAAAAATTGGTATTTGCTCAATATAGAGTCAGAGGTTAAAAATTTTGAATACAGCCAGGTGTGATGGCTCATACCTATAATCCCAGCACTCAGGAGGGTGAGGCAAGAGGATCGCTGCAAGTTTGAGGCCAGACTGGCCTACACAAAATAAGTTCAAGGCCGATCTGAACTGCACAGTGGAAACCCTGTCTCAAAAAGACAAAAAAAATTTTTTTGAATATTAAGTGATATAATACTATGGTATATAGGTATGTTACCATAATGTCAACTAAATGCCTTTATTTTCTTCAGTAAAATGCCAGCCTTCATGGACACATTTAATACTAAAAGTAAAGAAAAGAAATCCCCTATTTTTTTTTTTACCAACATCAGGAGACATGAACATTAAGGGCTTTACTGGGAGCTGCTGTCTGTACAGGCGGAGAAAGCATGAAAGGGCGGCATTCCAACATGCTGCAAGAACTGCTAATGAAAACAGCAAACAAAACTCTCAGCAGCCAGACAACACTCTATGAAAGAAGGCATACAGCACTTCATTCAAATGGCTCACAAAATACAGTAACACTGTTTTCTATAGAAAATGGCAATATGAAATTAGCTAATATATAGTGCAATGATTTTCTGGGCAAGGAACCAAGTTATTTAGTATATATCATAGTGTTAATATATTTATTACCATTACAGAGCCTCTCACATAGTTTCAAAGAGAAAGAACACTTAGATAAAATCAGTGCACATATGAGGAAAAGCTGCATAAAGAGCATAATTCTGTTATAAAAGTAAACTTTAACTTATTTCGCAATTACAGTACAACATAGAGTCAATCTAGATTTATCTGGTGCAATGTGATATGTTCCTTAAAAGGAAAAAAGCTAGTACGTATTTCACTAATTTCTGGGCCAGAACCGGAATGCTCAGAACCCTCGGCACCCAAGAGAGACAGGGTCCCTGTGGGTACCAGAATCTGCTGATGCTCAAGTCCCTTACATGAAAAGGCATCAGATTTGCACATAACCAAAGCACATCTTCCCATGTATTTAAATCATTTCCAGACACTTTAACGAATAGTGTAAATAGTTGCTATAAAAAGCCTGTTTGTGTTCAGTACAGATGCAATTTTTCCCCAATATTATCTTTGCCATGACGCTAACTGAATCCCTGGAGGCAGAACCCTAGATATGGGGGCTAACTGTACAGTTTCTCTAAGCTGAATGCAATCCTCTACTGGTGTTTCAAGGAGGACAGGGAAGTCCTCCATGGGAAATCAAGCTCTCTGGGAAAGCAAAGGTTAAAATTTGCCTTCTAGTCAGGTCATAGTATAAGTTCCTTGCAGTTCTCTTCACCACAGAATTCTCCCCATTCCCACCGCCCAGGGGAATTAGCACCATCGCTATACTGGACTAGCTCAATCATTTCTGAAATGATACTCAGGACGCCAACCTTAGTCTACGTAGTGAAAGCAAAATGATCTCTTAAACACATTAGAACTATAATGCTCTTTTAATAATGTAAATCTGACTTTGCTACTACCTAGCGTACAAATCTTTTAATCCACTCTCTTATGTTCAAAGTCTTTCCTAACCTGGCCCCCCATTAACCTATTCAACATTCTCTCTTTCTGCTAGAAAGCCCTGAGTTATACATCTTTTCTTCAAGAAACCAGGCTCTCAAGAGCTTTATACACATTGTTCTGTCTCCAACTTGGTTTCTACCTGTGAATGTTCAGGTGACTGATGACATGTGATTCTGCCTTAGGCACAGCATTAAAATCTTATTCCCGAATGAGACTTCAGTACACATAAACACATATTCTATCTCAGAACTGTATCCTTGGAACTTTATCTTCTCTGTCCTCTTTTCATTAATCAGACCTCCACGCCTTCTAATGTGGGCCTTGTAACCTGATTTAACTTTGCTTTGCACATGTATTTATTTATTTATTTCTGATTTATATGTTGTATCTTGGTGGCTTACATCTAATTTGGTATTTTTTAATAATTGCCTTTGCAGATAGTGCTTCCACTGGCTGTTAATGGAACTGCAAGTTGGATGGGAGGATAGAACAATATCTTGGCAAACGAGTATTGTGCCCCCATAATTACAGGAAGTTTCCAAAATAAGAGAAACTGATCTAGCTACCTCTTGGGTACTCACTGACATTTACAATGGTAAAAGATACATACAAAAATAATTAAAATGAACATGATGAATGCTGCGATAAAGCTATCACCAAAGGTTAACAGGACAGGATGGCAACAAGCATGTTGTCAATGCTACCAGGAAAAGAATAAAAGGTAGGAATCTTAATGTTTCTCGAGAGCTGGTTTGGAGGTTATAGCAGGGGGGCACAGCTACTTGTATACCCCTGAACAAGGTAACAGTCCTCTACCCAGGGTGGCTGTCCTCTTCAACTGGGGCAGCTGCGAGAGGGATGCACATGGGATGGTGAGGGAGGAAGGGGACACCCACCCAGCCAGCCAGATCAGCAGAATCAACCCTGGCCATCAGTGGGTGACAGATGCTGCAGCCAGATTGCCCTCACAGCCAGAAACTTAACATTCCTTGAGTATTTCTACCCACTGGGCACTTTGATAGGTTATATCCGTTGGTCTTCACAACAATGTTAGAGTGGACTCTTTTTAGATCTTTATGTAGATGAGAAAACTGCAGGTTCAAAAATGCTAGTCTTCTAAAACTCATACCCTACAGGGCACACAATTCTATCTTCAGGACCATACCCATTGAAAATTGGACATATCTAGCAACACACTAATTACAGTCTAGCAACCGAATCATTTTCATTCTGTGTATGACTAAACTAAAATTAGAAAATTAAAAATGCCAACATATAGTGGCTGTTTGTTATGATTGGGTTTGTGAAAAATACTTTGCTATATTTGGTAACAGAGTAACTTTTAATATATATATTTTTTTCATCTAATGAGCTACATTTACCTAATTGGCTATCCATAACTTAACAAAAAATCTAGGAAACACATTAAATAGCAAATAGGTCACTTAATAAACGTGGAAATATATTTTTAGATTTTGCCAATAAACAAAGGTTTCAAAATCCTTATCAAACCATTTAATTATATATTATATAATAAAACTTTAATAAAAAACAAATACAATAAACTCAAATGTAAGCTGAAAGAAGTACAAATCCAAGATTCTAAAAAGTAACGACAAAAATCCCAACTTTTATATATTTTTCTAGATAAAAGGCAATGTTTCTAAAGCAACTATTACATCTCACTCATAGAAGGAGTGTTACAAGAACAGGGCACGTAGATAGTGGTACTGCTAGCTTACAGAAAACTGAAGCCTGGACTTTTACGGCTTTTGTACTTTTTGTTTTATTCAGACTATGAACTTTTGACCATTTTGTATCCTAAAATATTTACCTTTATGTGAGTTGCTACAAGCTTGTCTGTGTTGCATATATTAAACTATATGCCTGAGAAAAAGAAGATGATGCAATCTCAGCTGAAATGCTGTTATGCACACACCTAGTCCCTATTTACCAACTGGTATGGTATTACTGTGTTCTTGAAAGATTTCTGGGTAACACAGGCTATATAACACCACAAGTGAAACAATCTGAGACTTAAGAGTCAGAACCTCAGTGGATGTGAAAGAAATCCGTGACAGGCCCAGAACACACTGGTGTGTCTTAACATCTCAATCCACTCTTTCAGTGCAGTCTTCCCCCAACCCATTGTTTCAAACACACTTGCATCCCCGCTTGATAACAGAACTATGGCTGAAACTTTGTTAAATAAGTGAATTTCAGACTATTTTGTAAACTGTTTAACAGTAAGAAACAACTTTACCTTTTTACCCTAGACATATCTGCATGTATTTGCATATGAGTCTACTAAAACTCATTTTTTCATAAAATGATACCTATTCATGTTAAAAATATATGTTAAAATGTTGTATTTTTCTATTCCATGTCATTTTTTTTTAAAATTTGCTACACAAAAGAGTATAAAATTCTCAACAAATGATAACTAATGTTCGAAGAACTGGAAGTGCTTATTACTCTGACTTAACTATGACACTGTATACATGTACAGAATTAACCCAGTATATCCATAATGATATATAAATATTACATCTAAATTAAAAATAAAAATTAAGTGCTAGCCACAATCTATTAAAATGACTTCAGAATTAACAAGCTGGAACACTGACGGCAACTCAGTGATTCCAACCCCTTCTCTCCCATGAAGCTGTAGAGAATAACTGGTTCTTGTGATGTTCTGATGATCCATCAGTGAAGGGTCAGGAAGAAATCAAATCTAATTTCTCTCCCTTTTCCTAATGACAGTCAAGCACAGTCACAAACTTTCAAGAAAAAGCTGGAAGCTCTCAATGTGACGGAAGCAGTGTCACCTACCTATCTGTAATATCAGCACTCTAGGAGGCTGAGGCAGGAGGGCCAGGGTAAAGGGTAGCACTGCCCATCGTCTGTATCTTAGTTTCTATGAATGCTAGCACCTGAAATTGTGCAGCGTGCAAACTGTACAGCTGACTTGCGCAGCAATGCTTTACCTGAGCCCACCCCCACCTGGCAACTCAGGCTTCTAGCTTCTCCAGACATGCTGCCGCTGTCACTTCCACAAGGGGACTGTGAAGTCCGCCCGAGCCTGTGAGAAGACAGCTGCCACCTCCAGAACAGAAGGGCTTTACATCTGCAGTGGAGTCAGGCCTTAAAATTATCAAAAACTAAGTTTAAAAAAACAACATGTCTTCGGGTAGGGAAGAAAAGAATTTGAGATACTGGGAATTTTGTGTTTATTTTTAAATTTTACAAAAAAGTAAATTTCATAATATAACTTTGTAAATGCCTATTTGCAGCATCTAAAACAAAATACATAGCGGGGGCTCAGGAAATATATTCTGGTTTCAGTTAAGAATTATTATGTAATTCAATTATGACTTCACATGGGAAACACATTTTCTTTTTATAATAGTTTATACTGTTATATATACTATTTTAAACTGTTATACTTTTGTTCATATTAAATTGACATACATTACAAAAAACTCATGTTCTAAATATAACCATGTAGAATACTTGCTATTGTCCTTAGCTGTTTGATTAATCTGGCATTCTTGCCTCTGGTAATCTGAGCAACTTCGTTGAAGATAACAATATGTAGTACAATAACCATTGTTAATTCCTATCATCTTGTTTTGAAATCATGTATTATTTTTCTTGTATTATTTTGTTTTTGTCCTCACTGTTGTTATTTTGTTACTGTTCTTTTCTCTTTAAAATAAAAAAAATGATATAAATCATAATTGTTGTAGCTGCTGTGATTTGTCTGTTTTAGTTCAATGACTCTGAGAAGAAAGGATTCTATCGCCCTCTTACGGTAATTTTATTGTACTGCATTCTGCAGGAATTCAGTACCAACTGAAATTCTAACTGAAGCGGCAGAGAGGTTACTTTGATCATAAATTTCTGAATTTCCTAAAGCAGTACATACACTTTTGTCCTCTGCTGCACATACAGTTTCTGCCTTCCTTCCCATTTATACCTCACAAATGTAGTCCTTTCCTTGCGACCATATGCTATACTCTTTCTCCTACAACACAAATATAGCTAGGCTTTCCTATCTAATTTTCACATCGGGGGTGCGAACAACAGCAAATTGAAAATATCAGGGAAAAAAGAACTATATCGGTAGTGAACATGCATGGGCTTTTTATTGTCACTGTTCTCTAAATAATACAATGTAACAACTATTTATATAGCATTTACACTGCATCAGGTATCAGATGTAATCTAGAGATGATTTAAAGTACACAGGTGGCTGGGTGTGGCTTATATGCAAATACTGTTTTCAGAGGAGGGACTTGAGATGTGCAGATTTTAATCTTTCCCAGGAGTCCTGGCAGCAATCTTCTGTGGATATTGAGGTACCTGGACACTGAAGGAGCACTGTTAGCTTATTTGTGAAACGAGCAGCATGTAATATGCCACTATGAAAGGAACTCCAGAGAGAATGCTACAGTGAGGAATTGAGCTCAGGCAATGGTTCTGATGACAGAGGAGAGAAGAAATTTGAGAATATAGTGTTAGTTATTGCTACAGCAGGGGAATCAGGTCTAAAGTTTACATTTGCTTTTGCAGCTGAGTGGGTGTACCATCCAGAGACAGAAAATGGTATTTTTAAACCCCGCATTTGAGGTGCTCCAGGAGACAGCCTGGATTTGCGGGTATGGAGCTCAGCAGAGACAGGACTATAAATTATCAATGGTCAGGTAGCAAAACAAAGCAGGATGAGAATCATCCAGACAGCTTTTAAAAAGTGAGAGGAAATGAAGGTAGCTTGAGACTTGTTGAAGTTCACCTCCATCTCTCTCTTAACAGAGGAACTCTACACAGTCAAGCCCTGTTCATGTTGGTTGACACTGAAAATGAGTTAGAGTCTACGTTGTGGCCCAGAAAACTGAGGGTCAAAGAAGTTGAGTGACTTTTACTTATAGCTCTTATCTGCAGAAGTGACCAAGAACTCAGGCTTCCAATGGCACCAGAGGTGTTCCATCGCACCAGTCAAATATTCTTCCTAATGCTATTCTCTTTCTAATATCACTTCTTTTTCTGCTCCGTAATTCTTCAGAGAACAGGAAGTAAAAGACTCTTCAATAATTGTTTGACCACAATAGATGTTTTTGTACACATCATAAAGACCAAAATGTTACATTTCCAGGAATAATCTTGCAAGTATATAATTTGTTATGAAGTAAGACTCCAAATTTACCATTCAAAACATGCTTTTTGTGGACACTCTATAATTATGAATAGCAAATAACAACTGCATCAAAAACAGAATGTTTATCACTTCAAACAGCAAAATAGCTATAGTTTTTTGTAGTCCTTTTAAACTTTAAGTGGTTGAGAGTGGTTTTCACTAGTGAGTTCCACACATTCTTGTAACTGGTCAGTGGAAAAAAGCAAAGAGGAAGCAACTTCTCCGCAGTACCTGCTTGGCTCGGCGGCTGCCAGCTTGGAGACTTGATCGCGCTGGTGGAGCCTGCTGGCTTGAAGGCAGCAGCTGTTGTGAGGCCGGCCACCCCAGGCCTGCTGAGGCTGGCGCTCGCCACACTCTCCAGGCCACTCCGAGTTAAAGCTGCAGAGGAAGCCAACTGTTGAGAAGGCTCCCGGATACTACTGTAAAGGAAATAAAGGAAACAAAATGTAAATAGGAAAAAAATACAATGGAAAGAGGTAGCACTTGCTCCACACCTTGGGAATTCTTTTTAAAGATGTGCCACGAGAAACTGGGCTGCTGACAGTTTACACAAGTTTACCCTTTCAGTGCTAAACTCTTTTGCTTTCCCATCCTATCAACATTTCAGAAGAGCCCAGTGGATGGAAACAATAAAGTACTGGAGAATCCCTGACAATCTCTGAAATGGCACTGATGCTTTCCCTTTTGCCATTTTCCTGGTTACTTTATGAATTCAGTTTCTCTGACACCCCATCGGATATTCTTTCCACTTGAGCACTCACTCAGTAAATATGTAAACACCCACCACAGGCCAGATATTGTGCCACATGGTGATAAAGAAGAGACAACACCCCCCCGTTTAGCAGGATGTCTAGAGGCTGCACTACTATGATCCTCTTTCAGCCAGGGGTATTTAACAGGAGGTCTTATCTGTCCTAGTTTGGTGTAGAAGTCATATGGCTTATATTACCAAGTCACTTGTTATTTACATTTATATATACAACAGAAAGTAATAATTTGAGGTGGCACTAGTGATAGAACACGTACTTTCGAAAGCTACAATAAGGAAGTTACTTTTTCAAAAGTGAGTAAAAATAATTTCCCCAGTGCCTCTTCAATTTCAGGTGACTCCTAACACAGTAGGTATGTGACGAACTATCCTTACTAAGGTCAGCTTGCAAACTGACCTTTGCATGGCATGGAGGAATTTAGCTGATAAACTGTCCCTTGCAGTGATATAAAACTTTCTCTAAGAGATAAGAGTAGCTCCTGGTGCCTAAACTGTTTGTAGAGACAAGATAGTTTATACTGAATACTACTTTCCTTCTGAGAGTCTGGAATTTGGGTACAAACTGGGCACGGGGTGCCCATGTAAAAAGTCTGCACCCCACCCCCAATTTGGGTCCTCAGTCCCCAGTGAGCTCCTCTCGTATACAGCACTGCATACTCTGCCACAACGCTTTGCTGGAGGAATTTAACATGTCCACGTGACTCCTGAAAGAGAACTCTTGGAAATTTGTGCCTCATTTTTTCCAGGCTTGGTCCCATGCACTTTTTTGCTTTGTGGGTCCTGCTTTGTATTCTTTTGCTGTAGTAAATCTTAGTCTTGAGAACAACTATTTGCTGAATCCTTTAGGTGAGTCTAGTGAAACATGAAACTTGATGGTTGTCTTGGAGCACTTCAACACTAACCAGTTTTGAGAAATGAATTATAAATCTTTCACTTTCATGAAATACTGCTTCTTGTGCTTGTCCTTTCAAATTCAAATGAAACAAAACCATCATCTCTTACTATTTCTGATCAGTTTATTGAGAAACAAAACCCTGCTTGATATTGAAAAACACAATGAAATGCGTAACACTTTAAACATTTCCATCATAAATAAAAAGTATAAAACTGCTTACTTAATGGGAATGTTGAAAAAAACTATCACTAAAAGCAACACAAAAAGCATTAATGGAAACAGAGTTCCAACTTAGTGCATAGTGGTTAAGTGAGCACCTCTTAAGAGCTCTGTAACAAAATTACTTTCCTTCTCCAAGTCTCAGTTACCTAAATTTTAGATGAGGACAAAAGTTTGCTGGTAAGATTTCCATGAGGCTTAAATAGGATGATTATGTATGTCTACTATAAGGCACAGAACACAAACATATGAAAAGGATAATTAATATATTCAAATATTAAGTCCTGTTTCCAATGTTTTTGCTCATTACAAATAAATAATTCTAAAATAATTATGTACAAATCATTCTTGTTCTAAGATTAAATTCCTTGTGATGATTTGTTAAAAGTAACTAATAATCCAGGAAGAAAACTATGACCAAGCAATATTATAAGGTATAAGTGAAACAAAAATCAAATTTAGAAGAAAAACCATCCTCATTTAATGTTTAGTAATCTGAAGGAATTAAAACTTAATTCCCGGGTAGTCTCCAGACAAACTTACTTAGAGTAAGCAGGACGGTAGGAATTCAATGCCGCGCCCAGTGAAATCTGGTTGTGGGAATTGGCAGCACTCAGGGAAGCGTGAGATCAGCCCTCACATGTCTGACACATGGACCTACTCCAGGGGGTTACTTCTGTCTGTCTAACATTAGAGAACTGAATCTACAGATTTGGTGCAGCAAAAGGAGGTGCTTCCTAATAGGAAAACTTGTCCAAAGGAAAAATTCTGTTCCTTGTAATGCTTTTCATGAAAGCCCTGGCACCTAAAGGTACTTAATTAACTCTGCGTGAAGGATGGAAAGGTACAGTTCAGAACAGCATTCAAAGCCTTGTAAAATAAAGTCATGACCTACCTGCCTGACCATATCACCTCTCACTGTCACAGGAACCCCACTCCGGCCACTCCTATTTTCTGTTCCAAACCGCATGTCTTTCAGGCTTTACGTACTACATACATTCCCTTCCCTCTCTCTGCACGCCATCCAAATCCTATTCATGATTTACAGAAATAATAATATCCATCTCGCACTGTGTTTCACACTAAGCAAGTAACAAATATCACTTAACTACTCAAGTTTTTAGAAGAAGAGCCATTCCTTTTAACTCACGGCACTTATTAATAGAATCAAATGTAATTTTACACTAATTTATAATAACTGTCTTTAAATTATTAATAGAAACTTCTTTACGTATCTTATCTCCTTTACTACATTATAAACTACCCAGGCTTGGGGAATTTACTGTGACTTTGGGTGTGTAACTTAAACTAGGTTAATTTCCTCATTCATAAAATGGTGTTGAAATGCTGCCTATATTCCAAGGTTATTTTAACGATGAAATTAAATTCTAGAGAGGACTTAGCACAATGGCCAGCGCAGAGTACAGACAACAGCAAGGAAAGGGATTATGTTACTATTTCTAAACCCTATATCTAGTTCAGAGTTGATAGGTACTTTTACTAAATAATCACTTAACAATTTTGCTTCTAAATGTATTTGTGAGTAGTTTTAACAATATCTTTTTTTTTCCTGTGGGTAGTTTTGAATCTAGGATCTTAATGCGAGATATAATGTTGTTTTCTCAACTCAATTTTAAATAACATAATACTTCTTAGATTCCTATGCAGTAAGTATCACATGGGGTAAAACTTTTAATTTTGATTATATCCTTTGAACACAGCTATGTTAGTTACTGTTTCATCTCTGGGATAAAATACCCAACACCCCCAGCTTAGCCTCACAGACTTCCTGCATGGTCGACAAGCTTAGGCAAAACGGGATTGCAGAGGGGCTCGATGGGGGAAAAGGAGTTCAGTTCATGGAAGATGAAAAGCAGAAAAGAAGGGAAGAGGCAGAAGGAAGACATCCCTTCAGGTCAGGCTCCACGTCAGGCCCCAGGCGCTCCACTTCCTCACCTCACCTTCACTCTGAACTGCGCCCCCAGGATCCAAAAGCCCCACCCCTGAACACAGGCTCCTTTGGGGTCAGCACAGCGCGTGACACTGAACCAATGATACACATGCCATAGGTTTGCTACACTGTTCTAGACCTAAACCACCATGACAAGCTTGTATGCATTCTCTTCCCCAAAGCGAGATGTGTAAATCTTTTTAGATATAAAGTGCTTGAAGCAGATTATAAAAAACTATAAAACCGAGTTATAAGCAAGAAAGTTGTTCCATTTTTAGGCTTAAATTGGGAATTGATCAGCAGTTCAATTTTCTCTGAGGAAATAAGATTCTTATTTAAAATATTTAATGTAGTAATGAATGAATATTAATCTAGATAATCACATATCTAAGTATATGATGTCCAAGATTCTAAAAATCTTAACTTGTCCTTTTTCTAACTGACTACTATTGACTACTATTTAAAGAAAACATACAAATATTAGATAAAATGTACTAAAGCCAAAAGGATTAATAAGGACATTAGCCACACTATTTTATGTCTGGAAATAAAATGTTATGAATGATCCCTAACAGGAAAATATGCTAAAATTAGTGACTAATCTGTTAATATAGCATGGTGACTACTTAGACTGCTATGTTATTTCTGAACTCAGTATTTAAATATATTTTTAAAATTTAAAGTTGCTTAAGGTATACCAAAGTAATAAACAAAATAAAATTCTAAGGGATTCTAATAAGGAAATCAGTATAAATCCACAAAGACCTTCTGATAATACCAGAGATGCTGAACATCAAATATGGTCGTTTTCACAAGTCTGCCAAATAAATAAAGACTAAAATGAAATAATAAATTAATATGACTCTCACTAAAGTATGTCATGGTTTTTGTTTCATGTTTCAGAAACTGAAAATGTAGAAAAGTGTACTAGCAGAGTACAGAATTCTTTTCAAAATTTAGCTAATGATGAAAAAAGAAAAAGGAACAAGAGTTAACGTTCCATGTCTGCAACCGGTTATCCTGGGTCCACACTCTTCTCCCATACTGTCTCACTATTACAACAAATACAGTTTTAGTTACAGATCAGGACCAGCTGGCAATTTTATGTCTATTATCAAAGGGAAAACTGTTTGAACAGTAAGTAATTACATGTTTATATAAGGAAAGAGCCATCTGTGTATCACAGGTTTAATAATCAGTGTCTAAACTAAATAGTTTTTAGCTAAAGTCTTACCAACAATATTATATACTAGTATTCACACACTGAAATGGCAGGCAAGGAGAATTTGGTATTGGCACTAACTACAAGGAATGTGGTATTTTATAGAATTCTTCCATGAGAATTTTATAAAAGGACCTGGATGTACAGGGGTTCATTTGTGTCCTTCCTTCCAGGAATTTGTGTTTACAGTAAAACTTTTATATTTTCCTAAGCAAAATTCTGACAGTCTTTGCACCAAAGCTCACAGTACTAAACATGTTATAATGGAAAGAAAGCAGTTTGGTATTACACTGTACCTATAATTTTAAAGGTTGTCACACAAAAGCGAAGAGATAAAACACCTCTGACACCTGTCATCTGTCCTTTTGGGCAACCCTCTAAATTAACAAGGGCTTTCTTGAAACCCATGTCCCTGCTTTTCAGAATGCCAACTCATCTACCTTGTCAGGAACTGCTTTCCTTTCTCAATATCAAATATGCTTTGTCTGTACTCTATTGCTATTAATAAAAAACAAAGACAATGGCTACTAACACTTGCTCTAGAAGTGGGTTGATGAGTAACTTCACCAGTCCTCACTTACATACTCCAGATAATCTACGTATGGGCATAGGCACTTTTCTGGAGAGAAGATCTACAGCAGTGGTGGTAAGCCTCTGGCACCCATGCCACAATGGGCTGTTCGCATGACAGAAAGCTCTAAAAGAGTCTCCATCGCTGGTCTGTAGTGTTCCTTCGGGTTCTCAGAGTATGGAAGTGTGGTCAGTAACCTAGCTCTGTACAAACTTAGCCCTGACAAGGCAAGACTTCTGCTCATTTAACGCTCACAATTCAGTAACATAATGTAATTATGAGTAATTTTTTCCCTTAAACCATGATGTTTCTCCTGGTTTACCTCATGTAAAAGTAACCCTAAAGTTAAAATCAAACATCTTGAAAACCTCTCTAACACTGGGTAGGACACAAGTACTAACAGATAGCCTGGTTATATCAAGCTATTACTGGTGACAGTTCTATATTCTGCCATTGATTTCATGTCTGTCAAAAATGGTTTTATACAAAATTTTTAAAGAAGTAAAATAAATAATTTTATACAGTTAACACATTGAGATGACACATTTAGTGAACACTTGGGGTGTTTTTGTTTTTTACATTATGGCTAAAAGTTCTGGCCTAACCACAAAGTCAAGAGAAAATACAACTTGCTGAGGTTTCTACCGCTGTGGCTTGGATCTGGTGCATCCCGCAAGAGTCTCTACTGCCCAGCCCATGGCCTGACTGGGAGGCAGTGGGACCTGCAGGAGGTGAGGAGCAGTGCAGGAAGTAGGTCGGGGCGGGTGCATCCGAGAAGGGCTAATAGGCCTCAGCCCCCTCTCCCTCTGCTCCCCTGTCCCTTGTGATCTGAGCAGCTCTGTTCCACTGCACACTTGCCACAATGATCTCTGTCTTGCCACAGGTCCAGAACAACACAGCCATCTGACTATGGCCTGAAACCTCTGCAACAAAACAACCTTTCCACCAAGTGTGGTGACACATGCCTATAATCCCTGCATTTGGGAGGCAGAGGCAGGAGGATTGCTATTAGTTCAAGGCCAGTGTAGCCTATCTAGTGAGTTCAAGGCAAGCCTGAAAGGTAGAGTAAAACTATGTCTCAAAAAAACAAAAACAAAACAAAAGAACAAAAGGCACAAAAAACCTAACCTTTCCCTCCTTATAAGATGTTTTCTTCAGGTGTTCTGTCATAGTGATGGAAAGCTTACTAATACAAACATTTCTCAGAAACAGGGATAAGTTAAGTTGATTTCTCAAGCAAAACCCTCATGTTTAAGAACTACTATGCTAGCAGCCAATCAAAATCAACTATTATGCCTTTTTTTCAAAAGATACATTTTACTAAGATATGTGCATGTAATATAAGGCAGAATTCCACTATAATTTAAATTCTGGCACACTTACTCATAACAAACATCAAATGTGCTAATTAAAAATGTCACAAGGAATTAAAAGGTGAGTTAATAGCTTAAAAAACATAAAAGATAACAGGCCTGTGCATGAGCACTGCACTGAAATTATAGTTAACTAAAAACCATGTAAAAAATAAGCTCTAGGATTTCTCATTGGCCTGTTGCTATGGTGACAAGTGTTAAAGAAAGCAGTACCCTTACAGCAAGCCACCACTTGCTGCACCCACTCCCATAGTACCTTGCTTTCTTAGCGGGGACAGAGCCAGCTGATTTCCGGGAGGCCTGGAGATAGGAGAAAGCTACAGGTGTGGACACAGGGCAGGTGCACAGAGCACCCAAGAGGGAGTGGTATGTTTCAGGACTGCAGAGCCTGGCAAGCATTTAGAAAGAGTTTTGAGTTAAAAAGAAAAAAATGCACACTACCAGCAGTAAACAGTAGTCTGAAGTCCATGATTAGAGACCTTCCCTTTGAGAGTGAGCAGAGGAGAGGGAAGGGAAGCACAAAACAGCGAAAGAGCATGAAGAGAAGGACTGTGAGTCTGTTACTCTACTCATAATACAAAATTGACTAGACTTTAACCAAAGGTGGGCAAGCTAGTCCTTTAGAAAGCATTTAAACCTATAAAGATTAAAGAAATTATATGAAAACAAAATGAAACCCTACAAAACAAATTTTCTTTGTAAGCAGGAGGAAGGGGTGTTTCAGCAAGTAGTTAGGCTATAGGACAAGATAATGTCAACAGGATCTTAATTTCTACTTGATTCTGTTTCAAATACAAAAACTGAAAATTACAACAGTCCTAAAGTCAGTAACTACATGACATGGATCCACACAAGTGAGAAGTGCACACAAATGCTATCAATGGAAAGAGGTTGAAGGATGATTTTTTAAGACAACAGTAACAAACACTGTGGGAGCTGCCCATGGCTTAGAGAATAGAGCTAATAGACATTAAAGAGGTCATCGTAGAGCTGTGACTTTTTCAAACAGTTTCTTTGAATGACTGGCGGATGGTGAGAGTGCTGGGGTCACGTTGGACAGACACCACACACATACTTAGTTCACCTGGTTTTTGCAGCAATGACAGCAGATACTGTGGCAGCCGCACTACTCAGAACTGCAGCACTGTATCTAGCAGGAGGAGAGAAGGCAGAAAAGTTTCGAAAACCTCCCACATTTCTTGTGGAGCTGTTTAAACTGATGAGTAGAAGAGAAAGGAAAGGAATACAAAAGTAAGGAAAAGTAGCACAATAAATACAAGAGAGCAATCTTTCTATATTAATTTTCAGATATTATAAATGTATGCAATACCCAAGATGCAGGAGGAGTTCAAATTATTTATTTACTACAACTGTGATTTTTCTGAGAAATTAAAATTGGATGTACAATTCTACATAAAACTAAGTTTTACATAGAAATATTCCAGAATGTTCAAGGTCTCTAGTTCTATTTAAAAAGTTCCATTTTAAGTGGAAATCATAAACATGCACTTGAAGACTTATCTGCCAACAAATAGGAACTAAGTCTACATATAAAGCTGAATTTTTATAAGCAAAGAAAGGTAAGTGGATTGTCCTGAAAGATGCTTATATGAAGAATGTTACCGTAGAGATGATATATACCAATAATGTGACATTTTAATGAGATCTGTACAGCTGGCTGCTTGTTCAGAAACAGCAATATGTATTAACATGAACAAGAAATGACTGTTTAAAGTACTGAGAGTAGAGCTCTTTGGAGGGGGCAGAAACCTTTGCAAAAACCAACAGTATTTATAGCGAATGTGACCAAAACATGACCTTCTTTGCAAAGTTCCATATTACTATTTTCATGTAGCTCTGCAAAGATTTTGAAATGAAGATTTTGAAAGGGATTAAACTTCATGTTCAGAACTGTTATTACTTAATAATTTTTTTCATCATTTAGAAAAAGTTAAATATTTAGTATTACAACTACAGTGCTTTTAAAATTGGTTATCATAAGCAAAATAATCTCAAATACATTGTGTGAAATTTGTCTCTCTTCTTTATTTATGGGTGTAAGTTACTAACCAGGACCATCACTACGGGATGACTACTTTTTTCAGACGTTTGTAGTAGTGACCACCTGCCACAGAAAGTACTTATTTGCCAGACTTAATAATGGTGAGAGCTCAGACATCTAAAACTGTTGAGACTGAACATAAGTCCTGTCTCCCTGTCAGAAGAATTAGATATATTATTAAATCTAGTTCTATACCGTATAGCTGTACAAACCACTGGGCAGAAAATTACAGAAACAGCAGCCAAAAAAATTATAAAGAACTGTTAACTCTGCGTAAGTCTGTGCAGGTCTACCCAGTAAACTGAACTGTACTGTTATGTTTTAACAACTGTGTGAATGATCAGAACAGAATAATAGGAGCTGGAGAGAGAAAAGAAAGATGTTACCAATGGCAGAGCAGGGTGATAAGTGCTAAGGTAAAGAATAACATAACTGAGAGACTGACTTTTTGAGTTTCTTAAAAACTTTGCATCTCTGAGGAAATGGTTACTATTTAGAGGAAAACAGTGGCAAATAATAAAAACTATAGATTTAGGTATAAAAATATACCTGAAATACCAGCTAAATCATCCTTCCCCAGTAAGAAAAGGAAACTAATGTACTTCTTCCATCATAGTGCATCACAAATAATAATATAAAAGGACTCACAACAGCAGAGTCTAGAAATTTTTTAGAAGTGGCATTATTTATCTGAATGTACTTAGAGTATGTTGAGGTACTTGGCAACATATTATGACCTTTTCTCTCTTTAAGGGCTAAAAGGTCTAATTCAGAAGACCAAGCTTATAAGAAACTCAGAAAGTTGAGTTTGCAAATTATAACGTGAGTAAATAAAAGAGTAGATTTCCTAATTCTATGTTAGAGGTTGGAAACCCAAGCCCCAGCATGCACACAGCACAAAAGCAATGTGCGGTAGAGGGCCAGGCATTTCCCTCTGTATGCTAATGTCAGGTCTGTAAATGATGACCACGTTTTATTTTTTAGTCAGTTTTAGTTTTTAGGTTTACTACCAGCACTGAAATCTAGACATACGAAGAAGGAAATACCCCACCTAGAATAAGTAGCTGCTGCTTTAGAAAGTGTGGCTACTGGGCTACCAATATTTAACACTTGAGGAGTTGCCGGTGGGTGAGGTCCACTCTTAGGTAGGTCTTCCAGAAAACCGTCAAACCTAAGTTTTCAGAGGTGAATTGAACAAGGCAGAGGAAACATTAATTAAAAGTACAGAAAGCATTTATCATCTACACCATCTTTTAAATGTACATTAATTCAATTCCGAGACTATTGCCAGGTGGTTGTTTTAAAACTTTGCAAGAGGCTAAAACCAGAATCAGCACTCTCAAACACCACAAAATATGAGCTGTTCTCCCCCCAGTCCTTAACATGGCTATTTCCGTCTGATAAAAGATTATGCATACAGGGGAAATCTCATTCACTGAACATGTATTGTAAACGCTTTAAGAAAACTGTGACTCTAAGAAACGAAGGTGCTGTTTTCACAACATAATTCTCTCCACCACTTGGTGGTGCAGCTGCCCAAATACTAAATGACAAGAAAGCAACCAGAAATTCCCTCCAAGTCAGAATGCTGCCTCTGCAGATCTGAAACTGTGTGGATGTTGCTCATCTTTATGGGAACCAAGTATTGTATCCAGTCACACAGTATATGGTGTTACAGGCAACTGTAGTGCTCTGAGTATATTTCACTTGGTTTTTCTGATACCTATACCTTTTTTTCTTCAGAATAATAGAATTACCTCTGAATTATTACTAAGTAAAGAAAAGAGGAAAAAGTGTCAGTTTCCAAGAAGATAGCAACAAATATAACATTGGGGGGTGTTAAACAGGAAAAATGCAAAATCACCTATTATTTTCTTTAAAAGCCTCTGGATAAAAAAATAGGATAAGTCATATTACATTGATTTTTAAATGGAAAAATACAATACTAAGGTGAAGAAACATGAAAGGAGAGCCTGTAGTCCCATTTTTCATTTAAAACTGCTCATACCTTCACTAAAATACTAAAGGAAATATACACGGTGTAAGAGAAGTATCACGGGAGAACTATAATATCTCTTAAGAGGTAGAAAGAGAAAGTTAAAACAAATATTCTGCAACATGAGTCAGCAAATCATGGACTAAAGGCCAAATACGACCTGCCATCTGTTTTTGTACAACAAGAGCTAAGAATGGTTTTCGTATTTTTAAACCAAAAGAATAGTTCACATAATTTCACACATGGAAAAACAAAAAAACTTCTAATCTCAGCACCCATAACTAATGCTTTATCTGAACAACGTTAAGGTGATTCACTTACATTGCATAACTACTTTCATACTACAGAGTTGAGGCATCATGACACACACATTGGAGGTATTTTAATACCTGGGCTTTGCAGGAAAAAAAGCTGCTGAGCCTCATCCTCCAGAAAAACCTCCCCAAACAGCTATCAGAATAAATGTTCATAAATACAGATTTTGTTGACTGTTGCTAGAACGTCAAGCACTGCTGAGGATAACCGTGTGTTCTCCCATGTCTCACATAGCTCTTCCTCTCTCTCTTGCTCCAGTGCACTGGCCTCCCTCTTGAAATAGATTCCAGAGCTTCCCACCACGGACTCCAGAGTCTCCTGCCTCTTGTTTTCTAAACTCCTGGCCTCCCACACCTGCACTAAGCAGCCCCTGGGCCTCGGTGTCAATGTCCCCGCCTCTGTGAGGGTTTCACAGCTGCCCACACCACCTGGGGTTGTCACATACTTGCACAGTAGTTTCATATGCTGTATCCATGTTGGTTAGAAGCAGCTCTGATTAATAATGTGTCTACAACAGCCCAACTTGCTTCTCTGTTGCTTAAGTCAATTTTCATTTCTCATCAGAGAGATATGAAGGTATGAAGACTTTCTCCTTCCCAGATGTCCAGACTGGGCTTGCAGTTTGTTGGCCTGCTTTTCTTAAAAAATGAACAAAGAGCTATGTGTGTATTGTGTCTTTCTCTGCACTGTGGCTACACTTTTCAACATGGACCCACGTTAACAATCTGTTTAGGCAAATCAGCATGATGTCATCTTAATAACTCACTATCTCTACCATTGTCCGAGACTAAGTGAGAGGGATTTTTTCTATCCCCCAGTCCTGACAGTTGCCAAATAATATTTGTACACTATGCACTCTAGCTCCTCCCTTTTCTGGAACTGTGTCAATTGACTTCTCTCTCTTTCTGTATCCTCATTAGGAAATGCTGTAGAGTCTTAAAAACAAACTATGTTTACTTTCTATTTTCCTATTCCCCTTAAGAACCAAATTGTGAACTCACAGTATACCACCAACCTGTTATACTGCAACCATCTCAACTGTGCTTTATGCTTCAACACTCCATAAAACCATGTTCGCATCAAGGTCACTGGTGACCTCTCTGTGGATAAATCTGATTAAAAAGGAATATTCATCATTTTTTACTGTGGTAAAAAAACCTCCATGTATCAAAGAACTTAACTATCCCAATCATTTTAAGTGTACTTCCCAGTTAAGCATACAAGCACATTCATGTTACTGTGAAAGAGAACTCCAGCACCATTTCATCTTGCAAGTGTAAGATGAAAGCCCCATATGCAAGCCCCTGTGTTATCTGGCATGGCCTAGCACAGCCATAGTGCCTTAAGAAAAAGTGTTTTCTCATTAAGATTTAGAAGCCATCTAAAATCCAATAAATTCACAGTGAATTAGAATTATCCTCAGCAATTTGCTAATGTGATTAACTTACTCTATGGAAGAGCCACTCTATTGCCAACAATGGTGAGAATAGCGCCAGTGGAGGGCAGAGGACAGAAACTGGGTTGCCGGGTGTTAAAATTCTTCTATCAGTAATATTTCTACATATTCATTTGCCTCATCCAGATTTTATAGCATGTCAAAGTGGAAATTAACAAATTGTCCTTGGTATTTTCAATTTTCCATACAGCAAATTTTCATGTAGTAATCTGCTAAAGCAGAAACTAGAAATGTATCAAGGTTATAGTTGGATTCTGCCTTTCAGGAGTTCAATGACATATAAAAGCTATTTATTTTAACCAAAGAAACCGGTAGTCATCTGGAAAAATGAGTATCTTCTAATGGCTTCCTTACAATAAATAAGCTGTGGTCACTTATAACCAAGATCTCCCTTCTGGAAAATTAAATCAATGAAAACTCAGGTGTGAAGTTCTGTCACTCTGAATTACAGCTAAACTTATTAACTGATTTCAATCAACTATGTGCTTTGGATGTGGTAGGGGAAAGATTATGTGCTTGGGATTAAAAGGTCATGAAGTAAATTAGCAAACATGAAAATACCATCTAAAATCACATTTTTTTGAGAGCAAATAGAGACCCAAAAAATTCTCTCCCTCCTTCCCTCCCAGTGTTGAGAGTGGAACCCAGCCTCATGCATTGTGGATAAGAGCTCTACCACTGAGCTATATATATCCCTAGGCCAAAGAATTACTATTCTAGGAGCTTCACACTTACTGAAGCAGGAAAAGGTAGGAAAGCAAAAAGGGATATTGCAGAAGGAACTGGAACTATTTGTTGCTATGTACTCAACTTTGTGCTTTGCCCCCAAGTTCGTATGTTAAAATCCTGAAGCCCCATGTGATATTAGGAAGTGGGTGACCAGGTCATTGGAATGGGAATGGAATTAGCTTTTCTTATTTGTTTATTATTGGTGTTTTGGGTATTAATTTATTGTTTTTAGTACTGAGTATTCAATCTAGGGCCTTGAGCATGTTACACAAGTGCTCTACCACCTCATTCCCTGCACCAGATTAGGACACATAAAGGGATACCTTAAAGCTCCCTAGTCCTTCCGCCACATAAGGACACAGAAGACAGCATTCTATGAACCAGGAAGCTTCCAAAACCATGAAAAATAAATATGTGTTTTTTTTGTCAATTATGTAGAATTTATTATTTCTCAGTAGTGGTAAAAAGCTATATTCAGAAATGACCCTCGAGAATCAGTATATCCTGAGAAACATCATAGGGTATGGGGATGGGGATGAAGATTCCAGAATAAGATGCAGGTCCTCTGGAAATCTTCACTGTGAAACAAGTGCATGAAAAGGAGTAGGCCGTGACAGCAGAAAACTATACAGGCATGGGTGGCCCAAATTTACGTATTACTGCAAAGTTCATTGCCACTATTAGCTCCAAGGCCTTCCTTTATCAAGCTATTAAGCATCTTCCCCAACCCCAATGGGGGAAAAGAACTAGACTGAAGTCAGCAAATAGCCTGCCAAACTTTGAAGAGTTGAGATGGACATAAATTCTCCTGTAAAGACAGATGATAGAGAAAATAAAACTCTGTGTGACATTTAAGTCACTCAGGTTGATAACTTTTGTTGCAACAGACTGAAGACACTGACACTGGGGGCAGACTTTTCTCTTGGTGAGTATGTTCAGCTTTCTCCTACCTTTGAGACACTGTCCTAACTCCTTACTGTGTCTGCTGTTGTTCTCTAAAGTAGTTTCCCATTAAGTGTCCGGTCTTAACATTTTGTGAACTCAACTAGAATTATCTTTATTATTCCTTGATCTCTATAGAAAAAATGTTCTATGAGGTCTAAAGGCAAAACTGGTAAAGATGAACATACAGTATATGTATAAAAATATAATACACAGATTTTAACGTACACTAGCAACTTAAAAACCATTTGGAGCAGTCCTGATAGAAGCCTGATTTCATGAACTGGGGCCCTTACGCTCCCCTCACCCCCTCTGCATCATCAGTTCTTCCCTGGATCATTGCTCCAAGTAAGTTCAAAGACTTATTAGAGATAAGTTAGATATTAGTTAGAGATAGCTTTGCATGGGCAAAAATTTCCTACTTTTTAGTTTCAAACTACCAAAATACTTTTTGGTTTCAATATAAAAATTTGTATCTGACTCAGGATAAAACATATATTTGGTGGCATGAATCAGTCTGTCATCTGTTCGAAAATATAAGTAAATCTGCCCAGATTCCTCACATTCAAAAGTGCTCGGAGAGGCCCCGGCAGCACCCCAAGCTCCAGTGAGTGTCCTGACAGCAGCAGAGAACAGCCAAGTGGGACTCTCTCTAGCTCAAGCTAGACACAGCAACAAACAACTACCAACAAAAAACCATCAACAACAAAAATCACTACCTGAATTTCTACTTTTGTGCCAGGGTACCTGCACATGATTCTGTGCCCAGTTTATTTTCCCCTCAAAGAGCTTATATTCTAGTATCTTATTTCATCTAACGGATCCTAAAGATTAATTCCATCTCCTTAGCATCTTTGTTTACCTACTGCACCCTTATAAGCAAATCCCTTCAGAAATCCCTCATTTCCTGGACTCTTGTATCTTTACTGCTTTGAGCATTTACGCATCAGTTCCTGTCCTGCTCAGCTCCTACACACTGTCACTCTCCGGTGTCCTTTACCATTGATGCTTTCTGTGCCATCCCTTCAGAGGCTTTTCTCTAACACCTCACATTCTTACAGTGCTCATCTGACAATGAGAAGCACGTGTCCTCGTCACTGTTTCTAACAGTCATCATCCGTACTCATAACCCCAGATGCTAAAGCTGCCTGGTCTCACCACTCCCTACTGACCCACCTCACTGTCCTGTCTCTGCCTCCCTCCCCATTTGCTCCAGGTCCTGGCTCGCTGCCTTCCTCCTGAAAGCCTGCAATGCCATCATGTTAAATCACTGAAAAACCAACTCAGCTATGAATTCTTTGATTTCTTCACTTTAGTGATGTATTTTCTGAAGGTTAATCCTTAGACCATGATCACTTCAGCCATGCACTCCAGCCATGCACTACCTTTACCTTTTCCTCCAACAAGTAAAATATATCTAAAACCTCTCCCCCACTCTTCTTTCTTGATTTTATTAGCTTTATTCACGGAACTGACCCTTACCAATTGAATTAATTTCTACCAAATTCAATGATTATCAATTGTCTACTCTCCAATCTATTTCTACAACTCTGCCACCTCTCCCTCTAAAATACAGATCCACTCAATTCTTTTCATTTCCACTGGCTTAAGACACTATCACGTCTGGCCTAAACTGGGAACACTTACTCAGAACAGTCTCCCGCTTCCCTTACTCCCCTGTTACAATTAACTTTCCACAATATTCAGAGGGGCCTTTTAGAAACACATAGCAGATGTTACTGTCATGATTACAATCCTGTAGTGTTCTTCTCACTTAACTGGGAAAAAAATCTAAATTCTGTAACACAACTTTCCAGGCAATAAAGGATCCGGCTCCAGCTACTTCCCTCTCTTGTTTACCAGGCTCCATTCATAGCCCCTTCCTTAAGTTCCTCAAACACCAATGCCCAGCTCAGAAGCTGTGCTGTCCCCTGGGCCTGGAGAATAGAGCTCCTCCATATCTGAATGACTAATGCACTCAGATCATTCATGTTTTAGTGCAAATATCCTCTTTTTCCCTGACTAGCATCCAATGATTTTATTTTACATCCCTTCATTATAATTATATCGCTTTTTCTTTATAAAATGTATCACAATCTAAAACTATATTTCCTTTTTTGTTGTACATTTGCTCCTCCAGACTGTGAATCCACAACAGTACCCTGACTCACCTATAAACTAGCACCCAGCCAGACGTGGTAGCACATGCCTTATCCTCCCTCATCCAGGTGTTAGAACATTTTCATTCAAATTGCACATAATTATATTGCACTGTCTCATTTTTCTTTTTTACTAGATTTGGTTCACTTTCCTAAATTACCAATAGATTTTTGAAGGATGATCTGATTAGAGAATGTATATGCTACAGTTTCCTGCTTTATATTTCCTATAAATACAGGCAGCAGGTTGTAACGGTCTTCAGGCACCAACTAATTCTTTAGACAGAATCTTTTGGTTAAATTCCTCAACCTGTTATGAATCTAAAAACTTGATGATCATTGACCTCATTTCATTATTCAATTCAAAAGGATCTCAAGAGCTTTTCTTTGATGACTTGTTAAAATTAGTATTTCCCTCAATCATCCAAAATGTTAAGTTGGATGTAATCTGCCTCTGAGAACTTATTCTGGGTCTTGGCAATTCTGTCTCCTTTTCCTTGGAATTTACTCCCTATGCCTTTAAGAACGCCTTCTCATTTTTTCCAAGTGACCTCAAATTCAAGTGGTTTACAATTTACAAGTTTTTGGTTCTGTGAAAAGCAGTACGTTTGCCTCTCCCATCTCTTTTGTTTCCCATTCTCCAGGATTGAAGAAGTGTGGTTTGACTTAGCAAATTTCATCTGCCAGTCCCCTGAGTATTCTGGGCTGTAAATCATTTAAGAAGACCAGAGAGAACCACATAGACTGGGAACAAGGCTTTTGTAGATAAGGAAGGGATGAGGGGTTGAAGGGAGGGTAGGGGAATGGGGAAAAAAAAAGAATCAAGTTATATCTTGCACAGGTACAAATTTCCTATAATGAATGTGATCATTATGCATACCTAAAATGTACCAATAAATATAATTTTTAAAAAGAATCACTTTCTGTCTTATGTAATTCCCTTCAGGATGTACAGCAATCACACTTTTTCAGTATTTGTCCCTGCATTTGGGTTTCCTGACAAAGTCCTTCAACAATGAACATTATTTCACAATCACTACTGACAACACCACATCTGTGTTTTACCTTTTTTAATCTCTTGAGTTAACGTTAGGTAGTTTTAGTCAAATATTAAAAGAATGTTTTTTTTTTTTTTTGGTACCAGAAATTGGACTCATGACCTCACACTTGCTAGGCAGGCACTGTGCCGTTGAGCTATATCCCCAGCTAAAAGGATTTTTTTGAGAGGGAAAGTGACAGATGCATACTTTCTGAACATCAAGTGATGCGCCACCAACATCCCTACTATGTACGTAACTGATTTTAACAAAATGTATCTGAGTCCACCAATACAACCTGAAGATAAATTTGATTCCATTAAGTTTGTTTAAAAAGCGTTGCTTCTCTGTATTAAAACCTCAAATTCATCCTTTGTCTAACCAATGATACACAGCTACACGAAGCCCTTAAAATCTTTCAGAAATTCCTAAATTTTTTATGAATTACTAGAATATAAAAACAAAGTATACAAGAAGGGTATGTAGCACTAACAATTTTATATTTCCTTCTTTAAAAGTGAAAATGGAAAGACTCTAAACAGCATCATAAAAAAAGAGTCACTGCTCTGATAAAATTCTGCTTCTAAGGGACTTAGTGCATATTTTGGATTATGAAAATCAATTTTACATATTACAAACACTGACTTCTGTAAATACAAGATCTCTGTAAGTGGAAATAATCCAAGTTTAATTTAGTAGAAGCATACACGAAATGCAAGAATTAAATACAAAGTTAAACAATATGGGCGTGAAAACAAAGAACAGTTAGGAACTTATGTCTTTGCCGCATCATTTTCAAGTACTTAGCTGGGAAATCAAGTGTAGTAACTGCTTGCGTTCAACAGATGGCAATGTTGACACTACAGTTACAAACCAGTATCTGAATAAAACAGTAAGATCCAGCAGCAGAAAATGAAATCAAATCAAGTACAAATGTTCCATATTTTACAATGGACATAAATTACATCCTATATCCTATATTTGGACCTATGATCTTTTTCCTAGTTGACAATTTTTGTGGAAATATGTATGACATCAGCTGAGAGTCTACCCAGCTTTTTTAAAAAATAATTTTTAAAATTTAAGAATATGCTGTGGAGGTTCTTGGTGCTTTTAGGGAAAGTATGACTGTTAATTCTTATGTTATAAAAATGTGTGAATAGCAGACTAGGGTACCATTACTGCTTTCTCTGCATAGCTTATGAGGAACTGGGTAATAACTATATTAAGACATTTGGAGAACTGAAGAAAAAGGCAATTACATACAATTAGTAACTTGTGCCAAATATGGCAGGAGATACTGAAATGTTTTCATAAAACATGGAGACAGACACCCAAAGTGGAAAAGGAAGCACTACAACAACAGAGGTAACAGCAATGCTGCCAGTTGGGTCCAATGCACTGATTCTACCTAAGAATGGCTTTCTTAAATGCTCATCTGTCGAATTAGTGTCAGTAGGAAGGCAGATGGGTATGTTATGGGCTGAATGTGCCCCCCACCCAATCCTCAGTGTACTGAATTTGAAGACAGGATCTTTGAAGTTGTAATGAAAGTGAAAAGAGGTCTTAGTGGTCAGACCCCAATTCAATATGGTTAGAATCTATATGAGCGGAAGAGAAAAGGAAAATGAAGATTAAGACGCTGAGAGTACCCTTCTCAGTGGCTGCCTTATGCCACCCTTTCCTGTGAGCTCACACAATGAGGGGTGGCCTTCGGCAAGCCAGGAACGGAGACTTGGTCAGAAACCAACTTCAGTGCTGGCACTGTGACCTAGGACTTGCAGCCTCCAGAACTAGGAGAAAAATAAATGTCCATTGTTTAAGCCACCCAGTCTGTGTACCTTGTGACAGAGATGCCCTGTACAGTATTATCCTAGTTTAAGAAGTAGATTAGCAGAGAGGAGTTGTGCAATCATAACACCCACCTTCAAGATGAGTCACTTCTTTTAACACACACGCCTTTACTTACAGTTACAGCTGCATCCAGGAAAAACAGTACTGTGCTTATTACAGGGCCTTTTCTTTATTCAGAGTTCACACTACTGACATGTGGACCAATATCCATAACACAAATTACAGAAGGAGACACCACAACAGAGGTAAAATCGTCTAGCAGTTTGTTAGTTACCAAGTGAGATATTCCCACTGTGAGCAGTTGCTGGTGGTGGGAAGGGTGCCCTGCCGGGAAGGGTATGTAGCTCGAGTTAGGAGAAGGAATGAAAGCCCTTGCAAGAGGGTGTGCACTCAGCCCAGGCACTCTCAGGAGTGCACCAAGGCATTCTGGCCTGTGGGATGAACTCGGTGAGCTCCAGGACACTTAGCACTCTCAGCCCCGCAGCAGCACCCTCCTTACTCACACAGCTACATCACTGCCCAACACTTCCTGAGGGTACTCAGCAGCAGTATCTCTCCCAGCAGAGAACTGAGGATTGTTTTTTCCAGTACTGGGACTGAACTCAGGGCTTTCCCATTGAGCTATATCTCCAGCCACCCTCCAAGCCTTTTATTTTTTGAGACAGGGACTCTCTGAGTTACCAGGTACTCAGGCTGGGCTGAAACTTTTGATCCTTCTGCCTCAGCCTCCCAGAGTTCTGGGATTACCATGGTAATCCACCATGCTCAGTTCAGGAACTTTTAAGAATGTAAAGAAAACAGCAGATGCAATAAAAGAAAATTTATGAAGTGACAAATTAAACAATATGTATTGGAATGCTACATATGGAAAATTCTAACATGCAAACTACAATAATATTTTGAGAGCTGCTCTATTTATTTCAAGTGGTCACTATTATATTTCCTCAGTCCTCATTCTCATCTCCTAGAGCTTCTCATTTCACTGTTTCATTGATACAGCTCTCACTATATTTGATTTCTAATTACCTTTACCTACTCTTTTCTTCACAGTGGCCTCAGATGTGAGCAACAAAGAAAAACTCTTCACTTGAGGCAAAGACGAGTAAATGCATCTTTGACTTTCCTGTACTTTCCTAAATGGTGTGGTAACAGTTTGTGTTAAAGATTTAAGGAGGAGGGACGGGAACAGCAAAAACAGGAAAAATGATGACATGAAGAAAAGGACCATAATGAGGAGAACCTGTGTAACTATGGTCTAAATCAGGATGTAAAATATGATGATTCTGTTGTGGGTCAGATTCTCCAGAACACAGACCCAAAGACAGAATTTGGCATGGAGGCTGCTTATCAAGAAGAACTTCTAGGCCAGGCATGGTGGCACATGACTGTGCTCACAACACTGTAGAGGCTGAGGCAGGAGGACTGCCATGAGTTCAAGGCCAGCCTAGGACACATAAGAGAGTTCAAGGCTAGCCTGCATTACACAGTGAGACCCTGTCTCAAAGTAAAATAAATTAAATTAAAACTTAAAATTTTTTTAAAAAGGAAGTACTTCTAGGATTAAGGGACTTGAAAGAGTGGCTGGGTAGTAGAAGTGGGCAGATACTAAGTTGTCTGTCACTCAGGACCTAGGAGAGCCTCAGCCAAGCCCACTGCAGCTCTGCAGCTGGAACTGCCATTCCGAGGGTGCCTAATTGGGCTGCAACAGCCAGACTTTTCACTTCCCCTTGACGCTACAGAACAGAAATGCAACAGCTCATGAGGGTGGGCAGCTGAGGTGCTCTGTGAAGGCTGTCTGCCCACCACATGACCAGCAGCAGTGGTATCACGACCTCCCCTCGATGGCTGGGCAGGTATCACAGTGTCTACTACAGATTTAATGTCATATTTTAAACAAGCAGAAACTTAGGAAAGAATGATCAAGGAAATATTTAATTTACTTGGTTAAAAAATTTTCTTGAATGGGATAAATTTCATCACAAATCGTGCATTATATAGGAAATTTTCAGACATCCACATTTCATTTTTGCATGACACCATACGTGCTCTACAGTGTTTCTGTCTGTGCTTTTGTTCCCTTATCTATATTGCAAACGCCGTAATACTTATGCCTCCCTTTTCTGGGCCTCTTGAATCTCAACAGGAAAAACACTGAACTGATTGTAATCAAGGCTGGCATAATAGTTATGCACTTTATTTAGAATGTTGGCAAACCTCTCTGGTTCTTCATTATCTAATTTTACTTGAAAGTGAGTGGTTAGATGTGGTAATTTCCCACCACGAATGCTGAGGATACCTAAGAATCATGACTGTACATCATACTGCTTGTCCTACACACTCAGCACACACCGAGCTGTGCCCGCCACACTCCTCCCACCTGCTTCCTCTGTGCCAACACTGCCCTCATCATCACACAGCTGACATCTGTTCATCTCCTCACAAGCCCACATAATTACACTAATCCTGCCCCGATAAGCCACATTTCTCTCACATTAACCTACTTTATTACCTTGGTAACAAAACTACCTCAGATCATCTTGTTTATATATTTATCTGTTACTCACTGTTATATCCTTAAGCACATAGATTAGCACCTGACATTCAAGTATTTAGTAATTACTCACTTTAAAGAACGAATATAGACAAAGAGTGGATATTTATGATTCATATGATTTTGAATAAACATTACAAACACAGTAACTGAAAAATTATTTGTACAGGCAAAACCATTTCATTCTCTACTTTCTAGATAATTCTGAGTGATAGAAGGGGCTGCAAGTCTGTATCCTGAGATAATTCTTATTAAATAAGCTCTAAGGTATCTATATATCTGAGCCTTCCTAAACAGCATAATGATGTACAAAATAAGTATGTTTCTGTTGCCACAAATAATGTGATTTTTGAGGTAGCAAAAATATATTTAACTGTGTGTGAAATACATTCTATCTTATGATTGGTAAAACACAACCCCTAAAAGTTAAAATTTCCTAAGGGTAACTTCCTGATTTCATATAATAAGCCTATGATAAGGTCTGCATAGAAGAGACAAACAAAAATAAACCATAAATTAAGTCGTTAGACTTAACAATAACATTTCTGCGTGAAGCTTTTACAGTTTTTGGCTAGCTTTTTAGCTATGAATATAAGATGTCCCAAAAGATTCACTGGGCTCAGGAATTCAGCTTCTGGCAGGGTCAAATGGAATGTCCTCCGTGATCCTGGTTGATGTCACCCTTATACTCAAACACGGATTGTTTCAAGTCCACCCTTCCACAACATTAAATACTTTAATTAAGAAAATATCAAGTTCTTATTTTCAACTGGACCTATTTGAATATACAAAGTTCTATACACGTTCTCTTGTCTGTAGTAAGGAAAATGCTTTCATTTACTTAAAATTAGTTCTTTCAGCTCTATGGTTATTTTAGAAACTTCATTCTTGGTGGAAAATAACAAGTTTACCACATCATCTGCTTTTGTGTGACTTTAATTTGACTTTTTTTCAGGCATTATCTTTTGAGATCAAGAAAGAATTACTAGGCCTAGGAAATCCTTGTCTAAGAAAACAGATTTTCTTGCAAAGGCCAGAGACACAGTAATAACTGGGATTGATATCAGGATCATAAAAGCACTAGCAGGCAAGATCTCTCAGCATCCAAAGATCTGGCGCAATAGAGGAAAGACATTAACACATTACGAAGCATTGTGCATTTTAGATAAATTCTAGAATTATTTTTAAATGCATTTGGCAGGCCAATTTTTAAACAGCAATGAATTGGCAACTGAAATTAATATTAGTTTCTCCAAGATATCAGACAGTTCTAGTCTGGTAACATTAAAGTGTAGAATGCCTGGAAAAATAAAAATGAATCCTTCAATATAGGCAAGAAATTTCAGTAATCATTTTCACACAAAGAATGCTTTAATGGTGCACCACAGTCTACCTGGGTCTTACATACCAATCACACAGAATGTCACTTTAAATAATGTAACAATTCAGGAGAAGAACAAAACAAACATGGGCTTTTGCCAGGTTTTATACACACATTTCAGTAACCCCATCAAATTAAAAATGTCCAAGTGAAATGTCAAGATAATTATTTTACCTAAGTGATACTGTAACAAGTCCTGGATGGCACAGTTAACAGCCTCAAGGAAACAGAACAAGTATAAAACTAAGTTAAAGGCAACTTTATTACAATACTTTTCCAAACTTCAAAATGCATTTATTATTGAATTTAGATCTAATATATAATACATTATATTACAAGGCAGAAAGCATTTCTGGTCAGATATTTAGCTTCCATGTATTGCCCATAAAACAGCTTCCTAGGCATAGCAGCAACACATGTACTTTATAACATGAAGTAAAGCATTTCTCTGGTATCTCAGAATCATTCATATCACAATTTATTTTATGTTATTTTCCTCTGACTTAAAAACTAAGCAAAGCTATCTTTCCATATCTTACTAGTTAACATCTGAAATTCACCTATACCACAAAAATAGTCAATAGTTTACATATAGTTCCTTTGGTAGAAAACAGGATTTTGAATCTAACCAGACTAAAAGAATACTGTCATTTTCTCATTGCAAACAGCAGAGTTCTCTTCTCTCCTTTAGGGACCATATATCTGAGCCTCCTCCTCTTCATACAGCCATCCTGAACAGAATCTGCTTTAAAAGATACCCAAACCTACAATGGATTTCCACTAAGAAAAACCTTCTTTTTAGTCTTGTCTCCTTGTATTTGCTTACATAAAATCATTTGCAATCAATTCCAAACAATCCATAGTAATAAACTGAAAAGTGATCTTGGGAAATGTAATAACATAAAGGACATATTTTCCAAATTAGATAAAGATATTATTTGTTCATCTACCCTTGCTTCAATGAATCAAAGAAATTCAACTTACAAAAATTCCTTTCCCAATGTTATTACCATAATAACAATGGAAACACGTAAAACCAATGAATAGATCTAGTCCCTTCATTTTCTTTCTTTGGTTTCATATTTGTGAGATACCCAACTAGCACAAAAACATTCATCAGTTTCACAATAGGTAATTGTTAGAAAAGTATGGCATAGAAAAGGTTCTATTTTTCCACAAGGCAAATTAATACAGATCTTGCTATGAAGTTGAAAAAGAAAAAGTGAATGAAAAGGTGTGTGCTGGCTGCTTGGGGGCAAAGCTCATAAATCACTGTACGTTAAGAGCACGAGCTGAAACTTCATGGTGCCAGTCACGTAATTTTGTGTATTTGGGACTAAAGACGTGAAGGGGTATCTTTTCCCTGTGGAAATAAAAAGAGTGACAGAAGGGTCATAAGAAACAGAAAGAAAAGCTTCTATACCAACTCCATCATGCAGAAAACATGCCTTATAGAAGCTTAATTTCATGTAGCTGTCTTGTTAAATAGCAAAGATTTTAAAGGTAGAACAGTTTTAGAAATACAGAAATTAATCTAAACAGCCCTCTGGAAATAACCATTTTATGCCCAAATAAAGTCACTGCAAGATAACACAGCTCATTCACAGAGAGATTTTCTGTTAGCAAAGCACCCAGGCCCTCTGCCCAATTCTTACTTCAGTACTAAGGAAGATAAAATAGATACAAAGTTTGGATAATTTACTAACTACACTCATACATTTAGGTCATACTAAAGGCACCATGGTTAAATGCCTAGCATCTATCCGCAAAGACAAAATGCCCAACCATTGTACTTGAAAATTTGACAAACCAAACTCAGACATTCATGAAAGGAAAACATTTAATCCACAAACAAATAAAACTTACTTTGCCTTCTTTGTATTATCAGTTTCAGATTCTTGCACTGAAATATAATAATACCCTACATTAGTTATTTTTCTAACTTCAAAATCATTTCAACAATGACATGCATCAATCATTATCAAATGTTCAAGGTTCATAGGGCTACTAAGAAAAATTCCATGCAACACGGTTTTGGCTATATACCACAGTCAGTACTCTTCTCCTGCCCAATGTGATTCTCTAGGACTGACATTTTATTTATAGTGTCCATGTTGTACACAGCTTACTTTAAAAGTGCACTCTCTTAGGCTTGTTTTGCAATAACTGCTAATATGTCTAAGAACTACTCTTTAGGGCACAGAACATTCAACCATTAGGATCCTTAGAAATTCACTCATGGGGCTGGGGATTTAGCTCAGCGGCAAAAGCGCTTGCCTGGCAAGCGCAAGGTCGTGAGTTCGGTTCCTGGTACCAGAGAAAAAAACCAAAAAAAAAAAAAAAAAAGAAATTCACTCACAATGTTCAGTCCCAGTGATCTGGGCAAGGATGCGGAAAGAGCGAGACTGAGTTGTTCCGGTCCTTGGACGCCAGTCTTCGGTATCCTCCATCAGCCTCTTCTTGCTGGCATCACTGTGAGTAGGTATGTGATAAAACTCTGTATTGCGCTCCACGATGTGTTTCCTTGGTGGGCTACAAACAAGAAAAAAACCAATTAAAACATTTTAAATTTTATTAAAAGGATAAAATATCTTCTAGTAACTTATTTGTATTTTATACATTTAAGCCTCAAATATAGAAATTCATGGAGACAACTTGCACATACATATATATTCAGCTTCATTTTTGTTTAAATAACACCTTTCTAAAGTAGGTTACAGTTTTCTTTATTTAGCAAAAAAATACATTAATAATGTTAATATAAACTACCAGTATAAGAATGCATTCAATAGGGAGATTACCGTTTAGGTGGGAATTTCCTTTTAATTGACAGAAGAAGGCAGCAGAAAGATTTCCAACATGAAGAAAAGGAAAGGAAAAGAATAAGAAAAAAGAACACTAAAAAATGAAAAATCTACAGTAGTCAAATACAATGATTTGAAATTACTTGTATCCCCTCATCAGATGCCCCATAAAACAAAGGTAAGAACTATGATTTAACCACAATTAAGTACTGTATCCATATGCTACTAGAATGTACTGGCTTTCACAAAATTAAGTAACTGTATTGCTTCCTAGACCCAGGAACAGGCTAAACTGGCAATTCCAAACACAATTTTGAAAAGAGTCAGAATTCTTGCTTTCTACAGTTTTCTCACTCATGTATACAGATATCCTTATCCTAAGTAGAGATGTCATACAGAATCAGCACAGTGAAGATCTGTGGGAGATTAGCAAACACTGATATATTTATCAGAAGAGTAAGGCTAAAATCTTGGCCTTATCACTTTTTAGATGTGTGATTTTAGACAAGTCAATTACATTGAGCCTTAGTTTTTTTCATTTATAAAAAAGCAAGAATATCACACACAAAGTGTGTTCCTCTGAGGATCAAATGCCAAATTACACGTCAAAGAAATGTGTATACTACAGAGTTCAAGAACTTCGACTTTGCTAAAAGCATTTACACATTTAAAAACATTTTTATTAATAAAACATAAATATTAAATAATTTGCCATATACATTATTTTAACACCTGAAGATCTACTGAACATAATAAATATTCTCCCCTTCTCTCTTCTCAAAAAAGGATAAATGCATACTGTTGGAGAATAGCCATGAGTTTCATTTCCGAAGAGAAAAAAGGAATGTGACTTGCAGACTACCAGCATGAGACTTGAGAGGTGTTGTAAATGTGGTCAGATCTGATTGATGAACACTCCTAACACTTCCATACCAACTTATTTCATGGGTGATACACGCAAGATCAGGTGGCTGTACCACCCGATAAGACTGTCCCATGGCACCTGATGGGACAGTCATGCATGTGGTTCAGAGTCGCCCAGCAGCAAGACAGACAAATTACAGCCCCATCATGATCTCGTTAACTAGCTCCTAAAAAAATCACAGTGTTCTCACATGGCTGTTATAATTTCAATAGTTATGCCATGAAAACTGCCTCAGTACATGCAAGGTTTTTCCCAATGAAGAAGATGGCAGAATTAAAGTTACTAACACTGGTTTTGGAGTCAAACAGTTTCCAACACTACATCTTCCACTCAGTGAATATGTAATGTAAGTCACTTCTCTAAGCCTCCATTTCCCCTTGGAGCAATGGAAATATATCTTAAAGGTTATCCTCAAGAATAAATAAGATAGATAATGCATTCAAAGTGCTCTCCACAGTTCAAATCTACAATTTGTTCTTTTATGATGACTAGAAATACACTTGCAATGCCATCTTATAAAACTAATGGGTTACTGGCACATAAAAAAAACAGAATCAAGGGGTCAGGAATATAGCTCAGCAGCACAAGCGCCTGCCTGGCAAGCATCAAGGTCCTGAGTTTGATTCCCAGTACCAAAACAAAGCAAAACAAAACAATCAACACTATAGATGCACAAAATAGCAAGACATTATAATTTATAGTAAAATTATTTAAAAGGCCTTTACTAATAGTTTAATCTTTTTAAAAATAGACAAAAAATTTTAAAACTAGGCAACAGGCTGAGACTATTTCATAAACATCTTTTTGACACAAGAGAAAAAGCTCTTTACCATCTGTAAGTACTTAAAAAACTTTATATCCAGGTATTAAGCATAGTTTTCAATTTCTCTACAATTAGTACTGTAATTTACTATTTAATAGTGCCCATTACATGCAAAAGATTTGTATATAAAAATACAAAATAACAGTGGAAAAGTTAAGACAATAAGGATACTATTTTTAAAAAATTGTACAAAAGGGAGGCCCAAACTACACCTTTAAATCCAGTGTACAAAATCTGTAATTCTTGCTTATCCCCCTGAAGTTAGCTTAGTAAGCTTTTCCACTGCAGAAGTGAAGGCATTCCAAACACACCCACTGACTCATATAAAGTTCTCTAGCATGAAAAGCATGTTTCTTGTGCTCCTTAACATTTTTGAGAATTCTTACAATGAGACGATACTAATAAGATTTGCTGGTAGTGATACGGTGAAAGCAAGATGAAGAGTTACAGAGAATCAATGATGAAAACTGCAAAACAAACCACTAGTTAAGTACTTACACAGTGCCAGGGTTACTGAAGAAGGAATAATATACACAAGAAAGACGTGATAGAGAAGACATTAACGTTCCCCAGGATGATGGAAAATAAGAGATGAGGGGGGGAAAAAAAGAAAACAATGAAATAGCAAAATTCAAAGCAATGAATTTAAGTGAAGATGTTACACAAACACCATGCTTCAAAATAGTCCTATAAATAAACACAGACAACTAAAAAGGCACAAATGTTAGTCAAAGTTTTGTTACACGATTAGGACAACAGTTTTACCTGTTTGTTATCCTGAAAACACTGAAAACTATTTTATCTATTAATGCTAGCTCAAGTCTCAAGTCACTGAATACCAAGAAAAGATCTACCAGTTTTCTAGAAAGTGTAAGTTTTTATAAAATTCACATTCTTATTATGTTCCTAACAAAAGGCACAGAGTAATGTATTTTGATGTAATATATAGAAATGGATTAGTTTAGAATCATTTTTAAAATAAAAATTTTCTAGTGTCACATGATAAAAGTATATTAACAGCACACATAACTTACGTAATGTAAATTAGCATGATCATATAAGAGAATGTTATATAAAATTTTTTTTTTCTTAAAATGTAGTGATTATGCTGCAAATGTAAGAGGAACAGAGGATCATTATAATGGGCTCTCTCCCAATTTTCATACCTCTCCCTGTCTCTCACTACTACCATTCATATGTTATTCCCAGTAACGTTAGGACCGGGATGCAGGACTCCACAGTTCTGTTTTGCAGATGACATAATTACTGTCCAGAAAGATGTATCTGGTTTGACATAGGAAAGGAACTTCATTAATAATATCTGAAGAACTTTGAAACAAAATGCATTCACATGGCCTACTATCAGTAGGATTATTTAAAACAAATGCATTTGTTTTCCATCATGTATAGTGAAAAAGTATAGCTTGGCAAAGAACATGCTGTAGGGTTCCTGAATTCTACAAATAACTTTATTCACAGTAAATAATAATTCATTATAAACGTAGTGAGAAAACTGCTTTCTGATTTAACAGTAAGTCTGCTGAGTGTTACTATAGGCGTATGTCGAAGTCAGTTTCATAAACTCTAAAGAGGGCAGGGTTTTACAGAACAAGGGTGGAAACTGTTCTCAACACTGTCTGTATTTATTTTTCTCTATTCACAATGTAAAGCAGTCTTCCTGTGCCTTGTTATTTTAACTAGCAGGGAAATAATTTTGCAAAATAACTTCTCTTGATCAGTTAAACATTTTAAAGTTGAGAGAAAACGTTTTATGTTAATATGAAGCTGGGGCAAAAATGTAGTGTGGTAAAAAGGATCAACTGGATCTGTTTCCACACAAAGATGCCAATTTAAATATGTCAGACAAATATTTTCATGTATTTTAGAAAATGTGCTCAAATGGAACACCCCATCATGTACATTAGCATCAGATACACCAACGTGATAGCCGGATGACCTGCCCCTGTTATGCTGCCCACTACTCTGAGCCCTGCACAAGCTGCAATCTGTGTGAGCTTGTTTTCTTCAAAGGTAAAATGGACTGCAATTTATCTGCTTCGGACTTTTGTTTGTTCTGGTGTTGTCTTTTTTGTTTGCTTGTTTTTTTGCTTTATACTTCTGTAAGAACTTAAGCTGAAGACATCTGAAGGCACGCTGAAAACTAAGTAAACACTAGTTTGCTGTGGGGCTAGAGCTCCCGACTACTCAGAAAAGGTGCTTTTCTGAGACCACTGTAGTTTATGCACATCAGCCTACTCACATAGTCTCTATTAAACTCTAGTCATTAAAAACAGAGACAAAGTCGAAGTCATAGAAAAATATAGATGATATAGAGGAATGCACACCAAAATTTGATTTCAAAAGACCTAGCTTGAAATCTTAACTCTACAATTACAAAAATGCATGACTTGAGAAAATTATGCAATCTCTCAGCATTCTGATTAAATGAGAATTGGATCAAATAATACATTTATAAACACAGCACAATATATAACAATAACTAATTCCAGCTTAACACATACTAATGCTTAATACATTAATGAATCTAAATATTGGGTTTAAAAATATTTAACAAAAATGCTTAAATTATTTCTTCAAATCCCATTTTGACCTTTTTTCAAATTAAATTGTTACACTAGAATCTAGTAACTGGTCAAAGTTTTTATTACTGTCTCTTTATAGAGACAATAAGTCAAGGTTTCAGGATGTTTTACTAACACATTGGTCTGTAGTATTCCTATACATATATAATATAAACTACAAAATCAGTGAGATCACTGCCAATCAGAAAGAGATTACTCTAGTAATTCAACAGTTAATTCTTTTGGATGTCTCCCAAGACAGATATTCCGTATTTTCAACTCTATAGTGTAACAGTAAGCCTATTTCAGAGCACATTCAAAATAATCATAACTTAGTAAGATTATTTTAAATATTTATGCAATGTGATTTTTATCTAGTTTTAAAACTCATAATCGCTAATCAGTTTAATATCAATATGAACAAAATACAAAAGTAAGATTAAAAAACTACACAATAGTGACTTTCAATGCCTTCACCAACTGTGGCATTTAATAAGCTGGTGATTATTTCTCTTAACTAATTTCAAAGTGCATGGAATTTGTATCACACATGTACAACTGTACATACAGAAGTGTAAACCTGCCAGCAACACTGAATTAAAACTCTCCAGAAAAATCACAAGTTTCTTAGAGAACTTCAGAGGAAACACTAGTTTCTCATGAATTTATAAATCAATTCAGTTTTACTAATACTATTCACTAATGGTACAAATGCCAATGCTTTTCTTGTGTTTGTGTCTTTGTTTTGTAATAGTCATGATTAACATAAATTACATTCCCCAAGCAATGCTTCTTTTCAACCATTACACAGCAAGCCCCACACATATTTTATGACATAACTTAAATTTTACTGTTTATTATTAGAAAGCAAGTCACCACAACACAGCAATGCAAACCAAACTTATTGTGTTCATTCTAAAGTATAATTCATTTGCAAAATTAACTTAATTTTGCAAAAAATGGGCGTTCATGCTGTTTACTCATATATAAATCACCATATTTCCTCTCCAGTCATATGGATACTAACTTTGTCACGTGTGTTTTCTGCAAAGAAAAAAGCATTTTAATATATTACTGCTACACTATTAATTTTTCAGATCTTCTATGACCAGGTTTTTCAACATAGGAACTGTGACAAGAAATGCAGTCCAAAACAACTGAAATACAGGATACTAAATAGACTTACCTCCTAAAAGCAGTGGCACATTATAATGCAAAGACATAAGGAAAGAAAAAAAGATAAGAGGTTAAACTACTTGATGTAAAACAGCTTCCTTTCTGGCCTGGACTATGAAGTCCCCTTCTGCTCTTTATAGAATAAGGAAAGCACAGAAAACAGCATGCCAAGACCAATAATTTGTACATGTAGAAGATTTAAATTTCTTAAAGTGTCTTATTCATTATTAATTGTAAGGAGTAAGACAGTTTATACAGTATTAAATTTTCTGAAACTATCAATATAATTTCTGTATTTTAGACTATTAGATGAGAAGTATAGCTAATAATTTTTTAGTAATGATGTTTAATTAAGTTCTTGTTTGTGTCTTATTTATTAATTCTACACAAATTTAGGTGAGATGGCTATCAAATTAGCAAACTAGCCATTTTACATCCATTAAAAACTAAGTCTTTCATGTACTTTGAAGAAAAACACAACTTAGGTATTCAACTTACTCTTGTTCTAAACAAGGTTATCTTTAAAAAAAAAACTAATGAAAAGCGACAATTCTCAACTTTCAAGAGCTTTGTTTTTGCCAGTATTATACAATCCTGAGAAATGGAACAGTAAAAAGTTTGACAGGAAAGCAGTTTGATAACTGATGCAGAAAAAGCATTCATCAATACCAGAAAATGCCTACTCTTCCTGGTGATAAATTCCTCAACTAGTTACATGTGGGATTTATTTTTATCATCTAAATATAATGAGAGAGCATTACAAATTTGTCTTAGAATCTCACAGACACTACAATGTTTTCAGAGTAGTAAAGTTTTCATTGTCCTAACATCTGGACAACATCTGAAATCAACCTATTTTTAAAGACTTCTTTGCAAATGCAAAGCAGTTACTTGCTTGTTAATGATGTGAAACATGTAACAACCCCTTTGCTCCTAAATTATGCACAGCGCTGAGCTTAATAAACACTTGCTGATTGATTAAGAAGCTACAGAAAGGCCTAGGAACTACAGCACTACCTAGTTTCAGCTTGAAAATAATAAACTTTAAATCATCTGGAGTTTAACCACCAAAGTTGTGCTTATAAAACAGAAAGGTGAAGCTCATTTTAAAACCAGTACTTTTCCATCACCTCAGTTTATTTTTACCTGTACAATTTTCCATTGAAAAAATGTGTCTTACAAAAAAGTATTAGGAGAAAAGATTTAGTTAAACATTGACTACCTCCAGTGGACTTTTTCCTCTACTGAGCCTGAAATTTAATAAACACAGTAAACTTCTGTTTCAGCCTTAGGTGGGGCTAGTGTGTGACAGGTAGCCTCTTTCTTTTCAGGTTACCTATTCTGATTACTTTAAAATCTATTATCTTAAAATAGGTACACAGAAAAAAATTACAACCAAACACACCTCAACACTACATACTATTTCTCCTCCTCACATGAAAGAATACTACTCTTTGAGGTACACAGTTTTCCTTCACATACACATGTAAACTTTAAAAAGCCACCCCCACCCATAAAGCCACATGTACAGGCCAGTAGCTGCTCTTGCACAGCTCTGCCCCTGCTCTCAGCAGCCTGGAGCCTTGCCACCTTCTCTGTCAGAGCCTCACAGTTGCCATGACAGCAGTGCTACAGAAAGCACAGCCTCTTTTTCATGTGAACTGGCATTCGGAAGGGATTATGTCTCAGAAAGGACATATCCACACAATTATTTTAACTACAATTTCTTGGGAATGGGCATTGAAGAAAACCATGTGCGATTATTTCTCTTTTTCTTTTTTAAAATCTCTTTCTTTTAAGGTATAATTTATCTCGATAAATCCAATCAAAACAATTTTATATAAATGATTTTGCCTGTTAAAGTATCTTCACTGAGTTCCCAAAGAAATAAAATGAGCATCTATAAATGAAGGCTGCTGAAAATTAATGTATAATCTTGCAACCGTGGGGTTCAACAGGCTTTTAAATGTAACCCCTAAAAGGAAAAATTATAAGTGAATTTTCAAAAATTTCTGCTAACATTATATGTTAAATGTCCACTCATTCTAGGAAAATCTCTGTAGTTCTGGTGCTATAAACATGCGTTATTGTTTTTATTACTGCTGTGCACTTCTAAAAAGTAAATCCTAGCCTAAGTTTATCTGAAAAGAATGTTATCTGCTTTAAGCTAATGCTTCACCCAGACATGAGTCAAAAACTGATGTTTTCTAGACTACTTCCTAGAAAAAAAAATCTGACGAATTCTTCCTTTTCTTCCGCCTTTCATTGACATATGTAAGCCAAAAAGCCTATATCCCACTGTTTAAACCTCTAGAGGCCAATAGAAGGATGGAAATTTTGAGGAAGAAAAATCCAAGATCTGCCTTGCATTATAAGTGCCAGCTGCTCAATACTGCCAAGAGTTGGAGAAAAAGAGTTACAGAGTATGCTATTGGCTCATAACACATCAAAATGCATAATTAGATTTTGACTGCTTTGGAGAAACTGCTATGTGTATATAAGGCGACATGTTAATAAAGCAAATATAACTTCTTCCTGCAAAGAACAACTGATTAGAGGGGATGTACAGAAGTTTCCTGGAAATAACCTGAAAGAAGAGTTCTGAGAAGAGCAGAAAGCACCCTTGGCCACCTACCCATTTTGCTGTTTACTGTCACCCTGGGGTCCTCTTCTCTGTCCCTCTGCTAGCTCCTGAGCAGTCTCGGAACACACGCTGGTGACTGTGGGCTGCCGTGGGACATTAACTGCAGCTTTACCAGCGCTCAGTGCAGGTGAGCACTGGTCAGCACTAAGTTGGGCAGTAACATGCAGTCCAGATGCAGAGGATGGGGGAGGGGTGACAGCAGCCACAGGCGGAAGGGAGGCGTGTGATGAAGTGGTTGCATGGGCTGGGGTGAAGGCGGACGATGGTGATGGGATGGATGTGACTTTTGGTGAAGACACAGAACCAAAGGGCCGTGGTGCCTTATTGTAGGCCATGTTGGTGGTGAAAGTGACTTTGGACACAGCAGGAGATGTAATGGGCACAGGTTTAACTACTTCTTTAGGTTCTCCCTATGTGAAATAAAAATAAACATACACAAAAACACACCAAATACATGCAAAATATATCCACTAAAAAAAGCACACAACTGACTTTTAAAAAGACAAACATAATCACGTTAGCAGCTCAAATGTCACGTTTCCAGTGATACAGGGTAACATGCATGCTAACTGGTCCCAACATGCATAACTGTGCATAATAAGCATATTTTTATTTATGAAAATGAAAGGAGTTTCAAAATATTTAGAAAACAGCAGAAAAACCATCAAACAGCTTAAAGGCTGTAAGTATTTAGATAGGTTTCCCAAAGTAGAAGTTCTGAAATATCCCTACAATAAATGAACATTGCTAAATAAAATTTATTTTAAAGTACTCAGGGCCTCAAGTGTAATTCTATCTTTCGAACATGTTTAATTTTTCTCCACGGTGCAACTATGATTCATGTAGAAGCACTAGAACATTTTAAATTCAATTGAAAAAAAGCATGGGGAACAAGATAATTTTCATCTAACTCAGAAATGTGTACATTATCTAGAGTCAGGAATTTGAAAAGAAAAAATTTACATAAACAAAACCAAATCAATCCTTTCTTTCTCCTACAACTCATTACTGTTTCTCTATGAATGTTTTAAGATATGATTGAGAGAGAGAATAAAATTGTTCCCCTTTTCAAAAATAAGTATTTAATAGCTTCACGAGGGAGAAAATGCTTAGATAGTTCCATATTGCCAGAAACAGGAGAAAAATTAACTAGTATGAGTACTTCCTCTTAAAATTACCAGAATTGTGGTAAATTGTGTTTGTAAATCCTTCCACAAAGTTTAGTTTAAAAGAATCAGATTAAGCTTTATATAATGATATTCAAAATAAAACCCTATTCACTCTACCATCCCAGAAGAAAAATAGTCAACTTTTTAAGAAAACTTACAAGGGTAACTCTGTTTTTTTTAAGTACTTATAGAACATTATAGAACATTAAGTACTTATAGAACATTATAGAATATTAAGTACTTATAGAACATTACAGAAATAAGAAAACTGAGGGAAAATAAGTCACTTAAAATGCTAAACACATCAATATAATAAATTAATAAAAGTACAAGAAAAGATAACATACAAGAATAAAGGGACCGTGGCCAATAACCTATGACACACAATTCCTAGATATTATTAAGGACATACTGTAGATTCGTTTTAGGTAAGAATTTACATATTATTTTTAAATACATGAATAAAGGTAGAAAAATTAGAAATAAATATAAAAGAAGAAAACTGGACATAAATTACTGATAATCTATGGTTTTAGAAATTTTTTATAATACAGGTATAACTACAATGGTAATTCTGTTTGTGCTGATTTCTCTTCATATTTTGTGGAAAAGAATTACGAGAAAAAATTACACTGAGATTCTAAATAAAATACTCACACTGCCTGAGAGAGAAACAGAAATTACAGGTGACTCAGGAGAGACAAGCAAATGGTAATTCAGTGATGCTAGATTAGAAACGCACCTTTTGAACAGAAATTGGCTCCGGCTTGGGTGTGGCAGATGCTCTAGGGGAAAAAAAAAGAAAAAAACCATTAATGTTTAGAAACTGATGAGCTTAATGGAATTTTTATGTTACATACCTTAACACTAAATCAGAATTTAAATTTGATAATTCATAGATCAGAATGTTCACAATCATCCAATCTTCTAATTATTTCATGTAAACGAAATGCTGCAAAACCCATACTAGGTATTATATACTAGGTATTCATTAGCAGTCTCTGGTTCCCTACAAACACAAATGAAGAAAGACGAACACCAATCCTACTTGTTAATGCATCCATTTTTAATCTTTAAGGCTATTCTCTACCTTAAAGGGCAAAGTAAAACAAACACTGCTTCCTGATCCCTCAGAGTTTCCTCAATCATATAACCCAGTTTTCAATCTACTAACTTCTGCCTTTTCTCCTAATATCTATGATCACATCCATGGGGTACTAGGTCTCTTTGTGAAGAAACTATATACAAGTATACCTTATATAAAAACTTGTATATTCTGGTCGAATTGAGTCCCTGAGAGTACTTTGTGCTTATATTCTTAAGTGTGTATAAATAATGTATTTGGTATGCTAAAAACTGTAAGTTTTTACTCTAGGCCAGTAATGGCGAAGCTTTTAAGAGCTTTCAGTGATAACAGCTGGCTGTGGTATGCACGCCATAGGTCTGCCACCTCTGTACTAGGCTACACTTTCAGTAAAGGCAATGACTACTGTCCCATTAGTATCTTTGTCTTAGCAAAGTTGCTGATACTTAACAGATCATCTATAATGAATGTGAGAGAGAATAAGGAAGAATAGGCAAAAATTGATGCATACAAACCTATTTACAATTTCAAATGAATTTTTAATACTTTTTTTTTTTTTGCACTATGTGCCTTCTGATTAGTATCTACTAAACTGTAACAGTAATTGGTTTGGAGCATTTAGCCCATATAATCATGACAATAATAAAAGTGAAATGTTCAAATGAGGAACTTCAAAGTTCAACTAACTGCTTAGGAGGGAGCTGAGGCCTCCTGTTGTTACACATTATAAGATACTAATAAAATAATTGGGAAAGCCTTTGATGCTTTAAATGTCATTTACTCAATATTAAGGCACATGTTATTTTCAATATGCAAGATGCAGCATGGTTCCTCTCAGATCACTCCCGCCTAAGGATAAGCCATCAAGTGCAGAATCCAAGACATATAAGCACAGCAGGAAGAGAGTGAGTGATACTAATTTTATTCTACAAACCATGAGATTGTTTTATTGACAAAGATAACACAAATAGAAGACACTGACATAGGATACTGGGTCTCTATAAGCATAATCTAGTAATAAAATCTGATCAACATTTTTAGCAGCAACTGAATTTTCCAGTAACAGATAATTTTGTTAGCTATGGCAGGCACTGACAGAAAACTGGCTACCCTAATGAAAGGCCACAATGGATGCTAATATCTGGTTACTGGAATACAGGTTATATACCCTGTAGAGTTGCAAAACTTTCCATGTGTACTCTCCAACTGACAATTTCTCTTTTAGCTTATAGGGTTATTAAACAAGCAAAGGAAACAAGTTTAAGAACAGAACAGGGGAATCTTCCTTTTACTGAAATTTCACAGTAAGATGTAATCACAAAAGATCTACTTATTAAAAACCACCCAATACACAATGGAAAGTTTGCCAAAATAGAGAAGCCAATTTTCTTTTGGATCTGGATACTTGTAGGTCCATGGAACAATTCTAGTAACTAAAAAACAAGTCATAAAAAAGAACATGGTATTTAACAGTCATTAAGTTTTCAAACTTAGGATAAAATGTATATATCTTATGTCTGTGAGATCAAGTCCCTCAGTTTCTTTATAGGTGTGTTAGTTCTAATTGAAAAGCATTAGCAGCAACAAAGCCACAGAATGGTTAGTTTTTCCAATCTTATTTTGTTGGGAACTCCTAGAACAACAAGCCTCAACATACTTTTATAATTGAATGTCCCATACAAAATATTGTTTGAAAGTCTGAATTCCCACAGAAATTGAAACATGAAATTTGAATGTTTATCTTCCAATAAAATCTCTCAAATGCAGTGAGACAAATTAAGTAACCCGGGAAAAGAGGAGTAACAAGTCTTCAAAATTCAAGGGTTGAATCCATTATACAAACAGCCTTGAGGGAAAGGGGATAGACTGGCTTATAATTAAATGTCAAATAAAATGGTTAACACTAGATGTAATAAATTAGTTCCTTACTTTAAATGCTAACCACCAAATGAGTCACAGAATCATTAAACCCTGAAATAAGGTTTCTTACTTTTCTGTGTGTCAAATGAGGTAGCCTGGCTTCTGCTTGAGTATTTACATAAATTCATAATTTCAGCAAAAATTTGAACTCTTTTGTTAAGTGGTAGTGTTTTGCTTTGTTTTTTTTGAATAAACAAAAATCAAGCATTCACATTAAAAATATTTTTAAAAGCATGTTAATACAGGGTAGATGTACATAAAATCTGTAAAATCTATTGGCTACATTTTAAATCAATAGAATACCAAAATTCTATACATAAGTGAAATTATATCTTTTCAGTACCGGAGATTAAACCCAGAAGCTATGCACCGAGCTACATCCCCTGCCCTTTTATTTATTTATTTATTTATTTATTTATTTTTTGTTAGACAAAATCTCACTAAGTCACCCAGGCTGTGTTAGAACTTGTAATTGTCCTTCAGCTTCCAAGAGTTCTGGTATTATAGATGTGTTCTGCCAAGCTACCAATTACATATTCTTACAATATGGTTTGGGAAACTTAAAATACACATGACAAGTAAAATCTACAAAACAGACAACTGATTTTTTAAAAAGCAAGTGTTACTAATTACAAAAGAAGAGAATGAAAATATATACCACCTTTTCTGTGTAATCGTGCAAAGATTTTTTTTTAAATGCTATTTTAAAATGCTGAATAATGTTTCTGGGAGATCTATATATTAGTACAGCTCTTTTGGAAAACACTCAGTATTAAAAGCCTTGAACAAAGCTCATGTTCCCTGACATAATCAACTTTTAGGAATCATAAGGAAATAAGCTGAAGTATGAGATGACTATGCATAAAAATTAATGTACTAATGCAAAATCGAAAATAATAAATATGCAGTGAGTAAATGGTTAATTGTAACAAGCACATGATGAAACACTGTGTAACAATTACAATCATTCTTAGAATTCTGCACTACATGATAAAATGCTTCCTCTATGATACCAAGCATACACAGCATGATTAGTCTATGGAAAAAAAGTGACTGGAAACACACCAACTTTATGTGTTGTAAGATACTCAAAGTTTATAAATATAATTTAACCAATGTTTAAGGAAGAAAATTCCCTTTCCTTCATCTTTTTTTCTTTTGTCTTTTTGAGACAGGGTCTCATTATGCAGTTCAGGCTGGCCTTGAGCTCACTTTGTAGCCCAGGTTGGTCTCGAATTCACAATGATCCTCCTGCATCAGCCTCCCAAGTGCTGGGATTACAGGCATGTGCCACCACACCTGGCTGGGATTACAGGCATGTGCCACCACCCCTGGCTTTTCAATGTTTTCCAGAGGAAAAATCCTAACATATGAATAAGGAAAGAAGCTGGGGATATAGCTCAGCGGCACAGGCACCTGCCTGAATAAGGAAACAAAAAATTAAATCTGTTATAATTATCTTTTATTTAAACAAATATTATATTGAGGCTTACATGCAAAAGAATAAATCTTAAAAGATCAGTAAGTGAATAACTAAAAGCTGAGGTACAGTTTTAAAAAGCCCTATTTCTATATTTTTCTCTTTAAATCACAATAGGATAATCTATCTCCTTTGGAACTACAGCAATCATCGTAAGTCACTTTTGTGAGTTTCAAATTAGAAGAGATCCCAGCAATGGCTTGGGGTCAGGGGCTCAACAATCTGCTTATTGTTCTCTCTCCCTTCCTGAAGAGCCACTATACAGGAGGAAGCCATGATGATGGGACACCAGGGCCTCGGCTCAGTACCCGCCACAGCTTGTGCGACTTAAAGAGGAAGCACTCAGGTTGGAGCAGTGTAGTTGAAAGCTGGCTGGTTTTTATAAAAGTAGAAATGGAATTAAAAGATCCCTGATGCATTAACATCAGTTTCAGAACTTCTAACTAAACAGCTGAAAGTAGTTCTAACAGAGTTATGAAAAACTGTGGTATACTGGTCAGAACAATGAACAGAAAAAAATGTCTTACTTAAATTAGTAACAGCTCTAACATAAATTAGATTCAAAGGAATCAAGCAAAACTGCATCTTATGGACACCCAATGAATGGTGCTATTATTAAATTATGATTTTAACTAATTGATGCATTTTTCTAACACTGTTTTACAAAGTAATGTATTTTTTGGCCAATAAAGTAGCCACAAAATTTCATGTTAGTCTTTAAGAATGAGAAATCAGGAAACAGAGCACACTGTAATTCACAACACTTACTCAGACTCATGACTCCTTCAACCATATCTAACATATATACAATGGCACCAAAAAAATTAAGGGTTTTGGCTCCTCTTCTGTGACATTGGTTCTATGTAAGCATCCCACAGCCCGACCACCTTTGGGCCCACTGACCCTAGGACCCACAAACACTTGGGCACATCATTAATCACTTAAACTGCAAAGTTGTCAATTTGCAATAACAAAGCAACTCCGGGAAAAACAGTGAGCGCTCAAGACAGCAGATGATGTCTCCTTACAGTTTCCCCACACTTCATTGTGCTTTTAGGCTAGGGTCCTCAAAACTCCAACACTTAGCTCACCTACGACAATCTCTCCATGGTTTTTTATAAATGATTTGAGATCATGTAAATATTATATTTATCTAGTACTTGTTTGGGCTTTAAATCTGGTTTGGCTCATATATATTGAGAATATGCAGTGACCAGTTGGCAATTACTTCTTTATGACAGTGTGAATGCTTCTGTCATCATAATCCTTTTCAAGTGGCCACAGTTGTTGAATAAGGTGTAAGAAGAACTATTCATCAATCAGTTACAAATTAAGCCACAGAGCTGATGGACAGATGCAGGAAGAAAGGGAGGGAGGGAGTAAAGGAGCGAGGGAGTGGTGGAAGGGAAATCAGTTCTACTAGGTTCCCTGACCCAAATGGTTACACCACTTTTAAGGCGGAAGAGTGGAACATTAGGCTAAATCTTAAAAATTTAAATAAGTATTTGCTATTATTATAAATAACAAGAGTGTCAAAGTCAGCATTACAGCCACCATTTAAATGGTGTCTTATGCTTTGGAAAGAAAGCCTGGAGTATTAAAATAACTTGGAATGCTAGTAACTTTAATACTGGCCAGGGAGATAGCTCAGCAGCACAAGCGCCTGCCTGGCAAGTGCAAGGTCCTGAGTTTGATTCCTGGTACAGAAAAAAAAAAGTTTAATACCAATATCCATATTTTCTCCTCTTTCATACAGCAACTTCAAGCTAAACACATGCTAGTTCCTTAATAAATATTTATTTCATAGTATACTGCTTTATTTTCTATGATTGAAACTGAATTCAATGCTACGTTTTGAAATGCAACCTGCATACTTATCAGCTCAAATAACTAGCTTTAGTGATGGTTTTATATGTCCCTTAACATCTTTCATTTGATACCATCTTTTATCAATCTACTTATCAAATATGTTTTGAGCCTCAGGCACAGTTCCAAGGTTTGGAAATACTGTACAAAGGTAAACAAGTCAAAGGAGGTCCTGCCTTGCATCTACATTCTAATAAGGGAAACAGATAGTAAGCAAGTCAATAAAGATATTAAGTAACATGTGCTACGAAAATAATGATAGCACTATCAGAGTGTGAGTGACAGCATATCAACTTGCTAAAGTTAATATTTTTTAAAAACTTAATGTCTAAATACCTAAAAATCTCTAATAAAGAAAGTATTTTTCAAAGTAGCAATTCAAGTAAATTTAAATAGTGTAAGAGGAACTGTAGACTGAAAAATAAGAGCCACCTTAAATTTATTATAACAACTTAATTCATTACAATTCCATGATATAGGCATTATGGTCTCATTTTACAGATGACACACTGGAACCCAGATGGGCAAAATAGCTTTCCTCAGTCATCCACCTGGTTAGGAGGGGGCGACGAGTTACCCTCCAGGTATCTCCGAAGATTTTGCTCTTTAGCACAAAATAAACTGCTTTCATTTCTAAATTCAGAACCAACCCAAGCAAAAAGGCTTTGTAGAAATACCCACTCTTCCAACCCCTCACTATGAAGGAGAAGCACATCATGGATATGGGTACAGACTATCTCCAAAGATAACCATATCCAAGATATACAGAACACTATCCTGGAAGAAAAAGAATCAACTCTAATGCCATCTACTCAATGGGGAGGAGATTCAGAACAAAACTAACTGGGGCATGCCCCAAATCAATTTGGTTGATATTTCACACAAATGGGATTGGCGACAACTGAAATCTCCAGAGTAACCTAACAAAGGTGCATCAATTTGTTATTCTTAGGTACATTAATGTAAGTATTACACATTATTTTAAGAATATGGACTTTTCTATATTCTGTAATGTCTGTACACCTTTCTCAAAAGTATTTTCAAATATGTGCAAAATTTCACAAGATTGCACTTAATTTTAGAAGGAGGATATTTATTTTTTTGCTCTACATTTATTTCAATAATATTTCATGGGAGGAAATATCTATTCTTTACATCTCATATCCACACTCAAAAAAAAAAAAAAAAAAACAAACTTTAGACTAAGGGGGAAAAACTGCATTTTTCTAACTACTAGTATTCATGAAGTTACATAAAAGAAGATTGGAAAGACTGTGTAGTATATTAGATGTACTCAAATTCAAAATAATTCAATTTTACTGTGAGTAAAATTTCATTATAGTAAAAATATTTTTAAAAAGGGTTTATATAAAGAATATATGCTCTAGTAAATAATTTAGGCTTTGTGGGCCACATGGCTCTTATACTTGGCACTGTCCCTATAGGAAGAAAAAAGACATAGACAAGACCTAAATGAGTAGAGATGGCTGTCAAGTGGTAGGCTAGATTTGACATGTAGGCCACAGTTTGCTAATCTCTGGGTTAGATCATTTCTATAGTTTCATTATAACAAACTTTCTAGGAAGTAATTCTAGATGACAATAGGTCTTTTGAGCTCTAAATCTCAGAATCTACTGGGTTTATGTCTGACTCTGGACACACAGTAAGTAGTAACTCGGTCATAGTTAATCTCGATTGTCATGATTAGATTAAGGCATGCACAGGATATTAGTAAAGCATGCTTCTTGTGCGTCTGCTAGGCTACTTCCAGACATGACTGGCATGTGGAACAGCAAACTGAGGTGGGAGACCCACCCTGAATGTGGGCAGCATAATAGGCTGGGTAGCCAGATGGAACAGAATCAGAAGGAGGAAGTAGAGCATCATCAGCTTTTTTTTTCCCTCCTTCTCTCTCTCTCTCTCTCTCTCTCTCTCTCTCTCTCTCTCTCTCTGCTTCCTAGTTGCCAGGTGAGTAGCCTTCCTTTATTACGTCCTTCTGTTAGGGTGTTCTGGCCACACCACATGCCAAAAAACAATGGAGATAGTTGACCATGGACTGAAACTGTGATCCAAAATAAATCTTTTCTCTTTTATGTTGTCATTCTCTGGTATTTTGTCATAGTAATGCAAATGACTAATACAAACTTTCACTTAATGTATCTTTTGGTTTTAATCAGGTAGAGAAAAAAATATTTTAAGCCACAAACTACTTCATTACCAATTTGAAAGTAACAGAATTTGTAAAGCAAATACTTGCCTGTGAAAAATTAATGCCTCTTGTATTTCTATATCTAACTGGGCCAACTGTGACACAACAACAATGCCTTTAACAAAACCATATTCATAACTGTATTTTCAAGCAACATTAACTGCTTCAAGAAAACCATGGTTTAAGAATCAGATACTAGGTAAGGGTCATATGTAGGATAAAAATATTATATACAGGAACAATTCATAATCTGAAATCTACTTATTTTTTTCCTTCCTTCTAGGAAAATATAGAGCCTAAGGAGATGGAGATATCTCAGTTTTCATATCCAGGCCACATCTTATCAAGTTCATCCATGATTAACTCTTTGAGAGACAGGGTAAACAGTTAAATGAAAGTTACAAGTCTAAGTTACTAACAAAAGAAATCAGACAACCTACAACACCTTCACTGGCATAATGAGGCTAAAGCTACCTCTCCTGCCGAGCTGTTTTGAGGGTGGAATGAGGTCATCTATGTAACACACCTATAGAACGCATGGAATGAAGTAAGCACTAGCAGGTGTTTCTTTTCCCCCAGGAACATTGGTCCTTGAGTTCTGGAAATCGTTCTGTATCTGACTATATACTGCTATAATCGAATTATCTATAAGCATAAATTTCAAGAGTAAACAACAATGAAAAACAGAGATGTGCAAAAAAACATCATTTGTTAGTACTGCCAAATGCCAATTTCAATTAGCTTATTATGTAAATTATCACATTTAAACACAGAGGGCAGCTCAGATTAGCTAAGTAATTTGATCACAATTTAGAATCTGAAAGTAGCAAAACCAGAATTTGAACAAAGTCTTCTAGATGCCTTTATCCAACTCCACATTCTGCCTTCTAGGAATAATACCACACAGTGAAAACCACTTTGGTAAAGAACTTCAGAGTATGATTGCAAACAATGATACCTACTTTTTATTAACCAGTAACGTCACTTTCAATCACATGCCATTTAAAGAATGCCCCCTTTGCTTTAATGTCTATACACACAGAAGGTACTCATTGTATGTTATACATACATATATATCTATATGTAGTTAATATTTAGAGGCAGGTTATCTCTCCAGTGCACATTTCACAGACTGAGTTGGATCTGGGAGGATATATAAGATAGCAATCACTGACTGCCAGCACTACAATCTTGCTGTCCTCCACTGTCCTCCTGTTTCTGTAGGGACCTGCCCTGCTTGCAGAACGTAACTTTTCCTTTCTCTTCTTTTCTTCACTCTTTCCTTTTCTTTCCTTACTTTAAATAAAGGTTGTATTCAACTACTTTTTCAGGCAGGATAGAAAGAGCCTGGAATCACCACAACTGTGTCAGGGTTCAACTACAGGGGTGTGCACAGAGCATGTAAGATCACAGAAATAACCACGGTGGCTCCTTCATGATTTGATTTTGACTACAAGTGTGTATCTATATATATCTATATCTCTATCTATCTATCTATCTATACCTGGTTGCCAAATAGCACATTTTTTATAGTAAGCAATTCCCTGTACATGAACCTGTACTTTCATCAACAAACAGCCTTCTGATACAGTCAGAATCTAGTTCCAATTAGGATTAGTGAAGCCTTCTATATTACCATAATTATTTAGCCATTCCCACTGATATTTACTTTACTTCTGGTCATTTTAAATCCAACCAATACCAGCGCTGCACTGTGTCTTTTTTAAAATTAATTTATTTCATTAACTTATTAATTCATTCCACAAACATTTACTGAACCTCTCTAGAGCACTCTGTTGTAGGATATGAGGAATAGTATAACTAAAACAGACAAAAGCCTTCTTTGAAGGTCCTTACAGCTAACTGGGAGAGGGACACTAAGAACAAGTAAAGTGTGTCAGTCACATGGTGGCCTGGAGATGTAGCACAGTGGTAAAGAGCTTGCCTAGCATGCCCAAGGCCCTGGACTGAATCTACAGCACCACAAAAAAGACGCTACAAAGCATGTTATGGTGTGGATTTTAAGTGTCCCCCAAAAGCTCATGTGTCCCAGGCTCACTCCCCATCTGATGGTGCTACCAGGAGGTGGAGTAGTGTTCAGCAGGTATGGCTTAGAGTAAGGAATGAGGTCATGGGGTGTGCCCTGGAAGGGAACACTGGGCCTGCCTCAGTTACTTCTCTGGTTACTGAGACACTATACCCAACACAGCTTGAAAGAGGAAAGGTTTATTTTGGCTCCTGGTTACAGTCCCTGGTCAGGTGGCTCCAAGGCAAGAACAGCATGGTGGACGTGTCTGGTAGACAAAAGCTGCTCATGTCATGGTGACCAGGAGGCAGAAGATAACCTTGCCTAGCATGCTTATCTAGCATAACACATAAAAATGTGTTATTTGGCAACCAGGTATGTATATGTATGTGTGTGTGTGTGTGTGTGTGTGTGTGTGTGTGTGTGTATATACATATAATATATATATATATTATATATATATATTTGTAGTCAAAATCAAATCATGAAGGAGACACTGTGGTTATAGCTTGCCTAGCATCCCTTTTCCAGAGAGCAAAACACACGTTTCCAGATCACACCCCCTGACCTGACCTGCCCTTTCTGACCAGGCCCCACACCCTGATATCACATTTGGATGTAGAATCCCCATGATTTAATCACTTCCCAAAAGCCCTTCCTCTGACCACATGAGACTGTGGGGGTCACTTTGGCATAAATCATAACAGATACCCCGGCCCCTCTTCCTTCTCTTTTGGGTTTCTGGCTGTCATGAAGTGACTCCGTTCCCTGCCATAATGCTTCGCTTCACCACAGGTCCAAAAGAAACAGAGTCAGATGACCATGACTTGAAAGTTCTGAAACAACGTCCCAAAATAAACTTTCCTCCTTCTGAGTTGTTTATCTCAGGTATTGCATTACAGCAACAAAGCTAACCACAGCATCACAGAGCAAGACAGGATGGTACACACTGTTTTACACAGAGGAGCCAAAGAAGGTCTTTATAATGAGGTTGAAATCCGAACAGGAATCTGAAGTAGAAAATTCAAGGCAGATCAAACAGCAAAGGTAAAGTCCCTGAGGCAGGAACATGCCAGTGGAACTAGAATGGTTCCAAGAACAGTTGGAGATAACTGGAGGCCAGAAAACACAAGGTACACAGACTATATAAGGACCTGTCTTTCGCTCTGAATAACATTAAGAAAGTATCTCTAGGCTTCCTTACCATAACAAAGTTAAATACAAATCTGAGGGTTGAACAATAAGGTAACCTGTATGTATGTATGTATCTGTGTATATCTATCTATCTATCTATCTATCTATCCATGTATATATCTGAACTACATAGGCCTACTTACTAATTACAAGAAGGGAGAAAAAAGCCTTGAAAACTGTCCCAAATCTTAAATATACCATAATAAACAAATACAACTAGAAAATAGCAAAATGCCTAATCTGTTCCCCATCCTTTCAAAGTAGGAGACATGCTCTTTGAGGTTGACATATATATGCACCTTGCCCTGTGCTAATACTGGAGGGATTTTACCACTAACTTTTTCCAAGCATATCTTTTTTCTTTATTCTTGTCTATGCTAAACATATTAAACTGAAAGCTTGTGGAGGCTAATAGGGTATCTTTAAGCATTTCAATAAAATGTAAAGGGATAAGCATTTCAGTGCTTAGCCTTATTAGGAATACAAAATTAGTCTATTGTTTTTTGCAAAGAACATATGAAATTAGTATTTTTCATTCCTTATCAAAATCTCAACTTAGTTTTTCCATTTATTTAGCATTTAAAAAATAATTCTGTGTGAGTTTGGTGTTTTGTTTCTTTTTTTAATTCCAGAGGCATGAACAAGAAGGTGTGAATGAGAAGAATGGTTGTTTTAACCACAGACAGGCCAAGTCTATCTTAGAGTTTAGTAACTTTAAGATGAACTCTGAATTTCACATTCATAATAAGGAATATCTTGTTCGACACCCTCATTACAGAATCTTAAATTAGTTCAACATATTCAAAGTGATTATCTCTCAACCTAGTGAAAGAAAACTTAAAGTAATCTTAAATTAGTTCAACATATTCAA
>NW_004955405.1:5153627-5224052 GCF_000276665.1 Chinchilla lanigera | reverse complement strand
TCTCCCAACCTAGTGAAAGAAAACTTAAAGAATCTTAAATTAGTTCAACATATTCAAAGTGATTATCTCTCAACCTAGTGAAAGAAAACTTAAAGCAGAATTTTCATTTTTTTTTTTTTTTTTGGTTTTGGTTTTTCTCCGGTACCAGGAACCGAACTCACGACCTTGCGCTTGCCAGGCAGGCGCTTTTGCCGCTGAGCTAAATCCCCAGCCCCTTAAAGCAGAATTTTCAAATACTTGTTTTTTAAAATCTTTATATTACTTGTGATTTAATTCACATTTATTCACCACCACAGGAAAAAAGAACTGAAACTCATTCAACTGTTTGTTTATAAAGAAACTTGTTTACAGAAACTCATTTATAAAAGAAGACAGCATTGCTTATATTTCACTGACAATTTAATGGATTCTGTTATAAAATTTCAAATAATATAAGATTCCAAAGCTTTTCAGTATTAATGAAGTATCGGTATTTTTTCTTTTTAACCAAGAAATCATATAAAGCATATATTATATTGCCCATTATACATTTTCTACATTACAGATAAAAATCTGAAACTATAGCTAATTAACAACACCTGGTACCTAATTCAACCAAGGCTGAATTATCTTACAGAACTAATGTGCCTTATTCCTACCAGTGTTTGAGTCTGATGTATTAGAAAGTGAACTAAACAGTGCCTTACTAGCAAACCACTCACGACATGTGTGACTCACCACAGACTCTCAAAACCCAAACTGGTCTAGAACTGTTCAATGGACAAATCCTCTAATCAAAAGCTTGAAAGCTGTGGCAATGTCAAACTGCTGCAAAAGTTTCTAAATGCTTATTTCTCAACTTTAGCATTGACCAGAAACAAACAGATCACAGTAGCACCAGAACAGACTCACACATTGAGTAGCACCACCCTAGACAACTCTTTTCAAACTTGTAAAAATCACATATACAGTCAGAAATATACCTTAAAATGCACAAAAGCCAACAATGTCAACTCTTAAAAATCAGTAATATAAAATAGATTCATTCATCAGAAAAAGACACACCTTCTAGGGCTGGGGATATAGCTCAGTGGCACAGTGCCTGCCTGGCAAGTGCAAGGTTGTGAGCTGGATTCTGAGTACCAAAAAAGAAAAAACAAAAAACAAAAAGTAAAAACCCAAAAAACAAAACACTTTCTAATCTGACATCTTCCTAACATGGGCTCTATTGATCCCCTATAACACCTCAAGAACTGGAATAGGAGATTCTGTCAGGGGCTGGGGATTTAGCTCAGCGGCACAAGGCCTGCCCAGCAAGCACAAGGTTGTGAGTTTGATCCCTGGTACCAGAAAGGAAAAAGAAAAAAAAAAAAAAAAGGAGATTCTGTCAAATTAATTTCCTTTTTTTTTTTTCCTCTATAAAAGTCATGGAAAGGTCATTGGACCTCACAAAAGATAACTAGTATACAGAAAAAAAACACAATATACCCCAGTGCTTTAAATCTTTAAAAAATCATTTACAACAAATGAATGTATTTATGTAACTTTGCCATCAAAATTCTTATTCCTCTCAAGATAACTATTCTTTTCTTCCAGACTCTTTTGATTTTACTCTTTAAGCTAATTTTCTAAACTAGTCTTACTGAATACATAAAAAGTGAGTTATTAATTCAACGACCTTTTTCTATATCTGAGCTAAACGGAATGGTGGTCCAGGGGCCATGCCTGCAGGAGCTGTGTCTATGTTTCAAGATTCTTACACAGGAGAAGGGGGAAGGCTAGATTAATTGCCTCACAAAATCTCAAGTTCATAGGAACGTGAGTACCTCTACTGCACAGGTTGGATTGTACATTCTGAAAATCTGTTTTCATTCTGAAAATTTGTTTATCTTAGCAAATTATTTTATTTCTCCAAAGAGTATTATTTATGACAGGTGGGAAGAACAAGAACAGACCAGCAAATAAACCTGATACTAACACTGGTTTCAAAGATAAGTACCTAAGTTTCAGCCTGGTTGATTTGACAAGCAGTTAATATAGCCCTAAAATGTCCAGTATCCCCCTACTAGGCTAAGAGCAGATTATCCAATGTTTACTACATAAACACTATTAGAGTGTCAACTATGATATTTATCATCTTTCATGATTTGAAAAGGTGAATACAAAAGGTAGTTATAAATTTCTTTTGTGATGTAAGCTTTCACCAGGAAAGAGTCTTTAACACTAGACATAATATAGTTTTGTAAAAGCTACCTCTCCAGTCTTTTTTTCATAAAATACTGTATCAGTTCTTGGTTGCCATAACAATAAGAGCGGTATGGGAATAATGGGAAATGGGGTGACTCAGTTCCAAATCATCCATAACATACAGAAGTGCCCTTTAATCCCGAGAGAAACTGAAGCCCATGTGTCTTCCAAACAAGTCTTTAATTGAGCAACAACCCAGGTCACTCTCCTCTTCTGCATTCCCCTCAGATACAGTAAGAGGACAACACCCAGACTCACCATGCAATTACGTGTACTGGCCCTCAAAAGCAATGTTCAGAGGACCAGGTAGGCCTTGGCTACCTTGGAAACCAGGACAGTGACTGGCGACAGAATCCACATAGACAAAACATAACAACATGATGGACAGAAAACAAGCTATTCTCCCAATTCCCATGAAGAAATTCAGCACATAAACATTTTCTCCAGAAGTGTTTTCAACTTTTAAAGTTCTATAAATAAAAAGTTATGATGACACAAACAGCAAGAACCAAAAATACATATGTTTCTGTGTATCCACCATGTCCTTCTCTTTCATTTGCATCAGTAGTTATACCCTAGAAGTCCAGTCATATGTGATAATATAATAAATAGAGATCAAAGTAGCAGCTGTGTTCATGGGCCACACCCAAGGCTATAGGTGTGAGCTGCATACTTCAATTAATGACGGTAATCATATTTAAAGAAATTTGAATTTGGATTATAATCTTTGTTCCTGCTTTGAAATGCACTACATCTAAGAGTTTGGCTGCTTTCACCTTCGGCCTTCTTTTCAGCTGTCTGTCACATAAAACTGCAATTTAGCAACTCACTGAAAACTATTTTCTAGGGAAAACTGCCCCAAAGCAAACAATGGTGTATGGTTATGCTTTCATGTTTCTATGAAAGCAAGATGTAGCATGAATCACTGCTGTGACTGAGTTGTGTGCCTTATGTGAGTTCTGATGAAAGAAAGCAACAGTTAAATGTGCTAGGATATTGGTAAGCATGGCAAGAAAGAACGTTTGGACTGGGAGTGGAGTGGTGGCACATTCCTGTAATCCTAGAACTCGACAGGCTCAGGTGGAAGGATCACTGTGAGTTCGAGGCCAGCCTGACCTACAACAGTGAGTTCAAGGCCATCCTAAACTACAAAGTGAGACTTTGTCTCAGAAACAGAAGAAAGAACATTTGTAGAAGTACAGTAGCACAATAAGCCAGCCCTAGATAGAAGGTCTAGTTCAGTTAGTTAAAACTTTCCATTTTAGAACCACCAAAAAATACTAGGTCTAACCTAGATGTCTGCTGTAGTCTATGTTTGGTTAAGGTTAGATACTAAGAAAACCAGGCCAGTTTCTGAAGTTCAGCAAAATCCTCAGTAATGGCCTTAAAAATAAAGAACCACATATACCTTGACAGGTCATCTGGAATAACTTTACATTGTCTCAATAATGAAGTAATAATAAATCCTTTTTAGATTTTTAGGTTTTATCACAGAAAATACTAAGTTGGTCTGTATCAAAATAATCACAATTTTCCTATTAATCTAAAATCCTCATCCTATAATATAAGTTAATTTTCTCTGGTTTACCAAACATAAGCCGGAAAAATCTGTATGGACTTAAATATAACATTTCTAAAGCTGAAATGCTCTATACAAAAGAAACTTCATTGTAACTAGTTGCAAAGATGCTACAACAGATGGTTTTAAAAAAATACCCAAGATCAACATTCACTTGAAAACTAATGAAATTTTTACTACCCTCTGAAAATGATAGCTCATGAGGAAATCCAGCATATTAAAATAAAGTACAGCGGGGTATGGTGGTGCACCCTGCAATCCCAACACTAGTGAGGCTGAGGCAGGAGGACTGCTATGTACAAAGGGACCAGTCTGTGGCACACAGTGAGTTCACGGCCAGTGTGAACTGCATAGTGAACCCCTGTCTCAAAAAGACGGTAAAAAATTCAGTGAAGACCTGACTTACAATCTCATCTAGAATAAAGATAAAGCAATAAAGCAAAGCTAAAAGTCCAAATTTTTAAACCCCAGTTAGGTTAGTAATATAATCCTTGGTCATATTTGAAATATTTAAGATCTAATAAATAAAAAGCACAGCTTACAAAGGACAGAGAGAAAATTCAGAATGTACTTCACTACCTTCCTTGGACCACCACTGAAGGCTATTTCAGGACAGAATCTGATATAGTTGAATCCTCTACAACTATTGTATAGGAAAAGAGTACTATTTCACTGCCGTTTCTACAGCACTTGAATGCTAGGCTTTTCTGTGCCTTTATTTCTCATTTGAGAAATGAGTGTAATTTCTCCTCATCTACTTTGTCATTACAAAGAAATTAATGTCAAGAAAATAAGATTACGAATTTATGTGAAACTAAGCAAGACACAGATCTCAATACTATTGTAACATCAGTAAATTAATCCATATTCATTTCTCTGAGTTTCCTAATCTATGAGAGGTTAATACCACCTACTTACTAGAAGATTGGAGGATTAAATGTTACAATATACATAAATTATCTTACACTATACTGACAGCTTGGAGGTGATTAGCTAGAGTTTATCATTTCCACAATGGGCAAGAGTTTGTCATTTCCATATATTTATAAAATGAGTCTACTTAACATTAAATAAGATCACCATAATGAACTTTCATGAGCAAATTATCATCACCATTATTATTATTTGTATTGGGAATCGAACTCAGGACCTCATGCTTGCCAGCCAGGCACTGCACCACTGAGCTATATCACTGGCCCTCATGAGCAAATTATTAACTCTATGTTACTACTCTGGCTTTTCAGTAGTAGCTGAAAGACTGAAATGAAAAATTTTATAGCTAACAGTAAATTTAAAAGCAAAAGGATTTCTCACATATTCAATTCAAATAGACTACAGTTATATAATGAGATAACATGTGACAAATACATCACAGATTTTTTTTCCATATATATTTTTACAGGTTGAATACACATATATATGTAATTCTGCTTAGAACCAAGAGTTTTCCAGATTCCAGAGATTTCAGAATATTTGTACATGCGTTACAGGTTCATCATGCCTGATCTGATATCCAAGATCAGACATGCTCCATATTCTGAAACTTTTTGAGCATTTTGAATTTCAGATCTTTTTAGACTATGGGCTATACTCAATCTGTATATTAAATAAGACAAAGGCATTTTATTATCTATGACAGTGTTTTCAAAGTGATAAAACCTGATCAGTGGTGAAGCTCTGGAGAAATCTGCAGCAGGATTCCTTCTGCCTGTGCTGACAGTTGGGGAGAGGACACTAACTGGTTGTGGGGTCCCAAAGCAATGGGAAGCTGGAGAGAAAAAGCTACAAAGAATGGCTTTCACCCCAGATAGCTCACTTGAGATGTTAGTAAGAATTGCCTCCTCAGTATTCTATAGCCATGATGAGGAGGAGGCCAAGGAGAGAAAACAAAGAGACTGAGAAAAAGCAGCTGCTTTTGCTGCACCACTAAGAGAAACAGATCCCAGGTCTGATTCCCGGGGCTCCAAGAAGAACTTGACAACTGCATTCGTCTGCTACCACTGTTAAAAGCCAGGCTACCTCAAGAGGAACTGCCCTAAGAGGCCCCATGGGCCATGCCCTGGATGCAAAGGAGACCACTGGAAATCGATCTGCCCTCTGAGGTGGAGGCCCCAGAGCTCAGACCCATGCTACCAGTTAGTCCAACAGGAATGAGAGGGCTTGGGGCATGGTCTGCCTTCTCCCTCTGGCCAGACCGTCATGTCCAGCGAGGAGTCCTGGGTAATCATGACTATGGAGGAACAAGAAAGCCTGTTGCTAGTCACAGGTGCAAGTCTCTCAGTCCTTCTTTTCAATCCTGGCCTTCCTTCCAGCCATCATACCTCAGTGAAAGGAGTCACTGGTGAGGAGGTAATATGCTATTTTTGACAACCCTTAGGCTGTAACTACTTATTAGATCCTTCTTGCATATCTCTGTCTTCCTGAGAAACCACTTTGAAGATACCACCACATATTACAGCAGCCATTGATATTTTCCTACTAATCTATCCATAACTGTGTTAAGTTTGTAATGTTCCTATCCTATTTCATAATGTATGTTTATTATTATGTGTTTCCTACAACAACCATTGAGAATAGTTAATGATTTTTCAATAGGTCACTCATGTATAGCTCTATTTATTTTCTTTAGAAGCCACTTTGAAGATACCAAAGTATAGCACAACAACTCTTGATAATCTCCTACCTCTTTTGTCTCTAACTCACTATTATTTGTCTATTTGTTTTCCTGAGAAACTATTTTGTAGATAATAATACGTAAAATGATAACCATTGAAAAAAAAAAAACTGATCAAATTTAATAATGCTGCTCCTTCTTTAAAACTGTTTATGCATACCATATGTATTTGTCAAAATATCAACTAAATAATTATGTGGCATGTCTTCGTTAGCTGATGAAGTTAGTAGTCTATCTTGCTATCTGTCTTCCTGAAGTGTGTGTTGAAAGAATATATAATCTATGTGTTTATGTACATATATGTGTGACTATGTGTGCCTGTATATATACACACAGAAATGAATGAACATAAAGAGAAAAGACACTAGGAAGGCTATATAATAAAACTGTTTTCTCTGGATGGCACTTGAGTTGCTCTTTGCTGCATCTTCCAAATGTTTTTAAATATGTAATTGTTTTACAAACAGAAAATAGCTACAAAATACATTCTGGAAAAGACAAGTACTTGAATAAAAGAATTAAGCAAGAAAGACAATAGCATCAGTTTGAAAAGCTACTTAAACTAAAATGATCTGTAATCTTTGGATGGAAGATGGCCTATAAAAGAATTGCCACATGTACTCAGGAAAAGAGATAACACAAGCAAAAACAACTAATTAGTTTTAAATAAAATGACAAAAAGTGTCTAAGGATAAAAGAAAGATTATAAATCCAATAAAGGAGAGAATCAATCAGTATCTCCCCATACCCTGCCTCTGTCTCTTGTCTCTTTCTTTTGCAGCACTGGAGATTGGCCCTTCACACTGAGCTACATCCCCAGCTCTTATTATTTTTTGTTTTGAGAAAGGGTCTCACTTAGTCACTACATTGTCCATGCTGGGCTTAAACATGACATCCCCCAGGCTCAACCTCCCAGAGTGCTAGGATTATAGACATGCACCAATACACCCAGCTAATTGTGTAATTCTTAGTAGACTTTTAAGATGCGTCTTGGAAAGACAGTATCTATGGAGACAACACTGTTCAAGACCATAAGTGTATTAGGAACATGAAGATTTTCTTCTAAATGTATTTTCAGAAAATATTTTCACATGTTCCGTAAGTTTACTGCATGTATTCATCCTCCAATGCCAAGTCTATATATGCTCTCTATGGAAAGCTGAGTTTCTTTATACTTGTAAGAAGTCAATTTCAAACATGCAAATACTAAACACACCACATGAAGTGCTCTGTAATCTGGTGAAAAGTGATGGGCTGGAGTCATTAAGGTAGTGCACACAGTGAATGGGGATATGGCTCACACACTCTTTTAGGACCCACAATAACACAAGTATTCTTTATGGACTCTGTGAATTCTCTTCAATTTTAATACACTGAATTCTTTCAATCTGGCTCTTCAATGAACATTGACCCTCCCAAAAGAATGAAAAGATTGGCTGCTGCTTGTGGCCTTTTGCCTGCCCTGCCATCCCTTGAGCTATTTCTCCACTATGATGCCACTCTGCCATGCCACCCTGCCTCATAGCCAGTTGACCATGCACTGAAACCTCTACAAACTGTGAGCTGAAATAAACCTTTCCTCCTTTTACATTGGATATTTTGTCTTAGCCATGAGAAAAGGAACTACGACAGGTTTAGTACTGAAAAGTGGTGTCACTGCTGTGGCTGTATCTGACCATATGGTTCAGGAGTCTTTGGAACTGGCTTGTGGAAAGAGTTTGCAAAGGTTTAGAGATGCCTGCTGAAGAAACAGCCCTGAAATGCTGTGAACCAAATAGCATTTGATGGTAGATTCTGGTAAGATCTCAGGAGATCAGAATGCTGATAAAAATGCATCCAGTAAAGACCAGACTCAGGAGGCTTCTGTTAGGAAAAAAGACTGCATTGGCCACTGGACTGTAGCCCACGTGTGTTATGTTCTGACAGAAAATTTGTCTGCATTTTGCTTGTGTCCAGAGACTTTTCAGGAGACTAAGTGTAGTGGTCTAACTAATCAGGTGAAAGAAATTTCAGAACATTCTAAAGTTGAGGCAGTAGTATGGCTACAGCTGAGGGCTTTTAGTTAGAACTATGTTGAAAATTAAGAACAAAGAGCCCAGTAGGATGATTTTAAACATTTTGAGTTTAACCAGAAAGGAAGCTCTAGTACAGCTGCAGACTGCAATGACGATGCTTAGGAGAATTTTGTTGCTGAGAAAGGAGGCAGCAGTAGAAAAATGGCCTAAGGATACCACAAGAATCAGTAAGGCTCCAGCCTTTTGCTTTGAGAAGAGAGCCCCAGACCACCATGTTTTAGAATGGCCATAGCCTAGGGAAACTGTTCCTCAGGATTTGGTTCACAGTACTCAGCGATCCAGGAACTTGACTCTTACAGCAAAGACAGAAGAAAGCCTGGGGTACTGCTTCAGCTGGTGCAGACTTTGGTGTCTTCCATATGGTGGTGGTTTTAGTTGCATGCAGAATATAAAAGTTGTGGGGTCAGAAAGCCTTCCACTAGATTTCAGAAGAAGGCTTGCAAGGCCAAGCAGTGTGCCCCTAATAGGGCAGTACGTGATGTTGTGAATGTGAAGCCAAAGGTGTAGTGGAGACCCCAGAAAGTTGTAGAATCCAGGAACATGGATGATCTGAAGAAGCCATAAGGAGCAAGCAAAGTTGTCCCATGAAAGAAGCCATTAAGAGTACAACCACCAGCAGTACTGTAGGAGCAGAGACATCCAAACATTTTGGAGTTCCCATCTGGCCACTGATTGCCCCAGATGCTGGGCATGGAACTATGGGATTTAATGCTTGCTCTGCTGGATTTTGGTCTTGTTTTGTTCCCACTGTCCTATATCCCACTGTACATTTTGGAATGGAAATGTTTATCTTCTGCCATTGTATGTGTTTAAATTTCTTTTCATTTGTACAATGGCTTGCAGCTAAGAGTTTGCCTTAACTCTCAAAGGAAACTTCAGAGTTGGTTTATTTGGCAATGAGGAAATTGTTATGACTTTGGCAACTCAGAGAGCTGGACTAAATCCTTTTGCATAAAAGGATGTACATGAGTCTTTTGTGGGCCAAGAGCAAAATGTTATGGCTTGATCTCCATGTCCCTCAAAGCCTCATGTGCTCATATGTGGAGAGTTCAAAAGCAGCTGAACTGAGGTGTGTGACTGTGGATTAAGGGTGTGCTACTGAGACTAAGGGTGTGGATAATGGAAGTTCCACTCTGGCTATGGCTGGCATCAATCAACAGGCTTGTAGCCTGCATGGAATACAAAGAGACACAAAGAAAGCAGGCTTGTTGCTGCTGCTGGTGGTGCTGGTGCTGCTTGCTGCTCATTGCCTTCTGCCTACTCTGCCATGCCCTGAGTTGTTCCATCTGTGTACTAGTGAGGTTGCTTTCTTTTGTTTTTTGTTGTTTTTTTTTGTACCAGGAATTGAACTCAGGAACTTGTGCTTGCCAGGCAGGTGCTTGTGCTGCTGAGCTACATCCCTGGCCCCTTGTTTCATCTATGATACTCCTCTGCCATGCCATCATGCCTTGTAGCCAGCTGATCACAGACTGAAACCTCTATATACTGCAAGCTGAAATAAACATTTCCACTTTAAAAAAAGAAAGGAAAAAGAATAAAAGATTTAGTATTTATTTTTTAAAAATAATTTAAATAACCTCATATTGATAACACTGAAATAGTGCAAGAAGTAGACTAGAAAGTAAACTCTTCATCTATCAAAAAAGGAAGCCAGGATACTAACAAAAACTGAAGATTTTAAAGTTAATATTATTAATATTTATTAGTAGTAGTTTATAAGCTAACAGGAAATTTAAAAGCAAAAAAAAAATTCACACATATCCAATGCTACTAGACAAGTATATAATATGATAATATTTTATGAATTCATACACATCAGGGATTTTTTTCATTATCAGGGATTAATAATAAAAATTATTATTTGGAAATACTAAGGTAAATACTAGGAACAATCATGGGTTCCCTCTGTTAAAAGAGACCAGATGGAACCATTGGGGTTTTTTGTATTAAGTCTGCTAACTCTATTTAATTTTTATTCTACTTACATAAAATATTTTACTAAACATAAGATTAATTTTGGAAAGTAATTAGATATTTCAAAATATGAAAATAAAATAGTAACACATGATAAATACTAGGTATGATTGAAAAATATGGTGTTTACATTTTTTTAAATTACAGTAAAATTTATTACACTGCCATTAATTCCCCTCAAAATACTTCTCTTTGTTTTGGACACCCTTATTCCACCACTCTTGGCACTTTCTAAAGCGATTCTAGAAGTTCTTTTTCATGTGTTTAGCTGCACTATTCCTGGATGTCTTGATACTCTGGTTCAATTCAAAACATTTATCTTCCCAGGTCCTTTGACTGGAGAAGAGCCAGAAGTCACAGAGTGCCAGACTCCATAAATAAGGTGCATGAGGGAACGTCCTAATGTTTTTATGAGCCTGCTTTTCTGCTGAATGGCACATGGCAGCAACACTCAATGTATTTTTTACCACATTTCCTACAGACACAAAAAGATGTCCACACCTGCTTCGGAAAGTGGCAAGAACCACAGGGTAAGTGTGTTCAAAGTGGGAAGTATTTTGAGGAGGATAAGTTGTAACAAACTTTTAAAATTTTAACCTTCACCATATTGTTTAATCACCTATTGTACCTAACAAGAAATAATTTCTGGCTGCTATCAAATAGCACACATAAAAAATGAGATAATTTTTTTATTTACTAAAAAATAGAATAGCCAACATCACCTTCACTATCTTTTCAAACTATTACCCTCCTGCTGTGGAAGTACTAAACAGACTAAAACACTTGACTTGACCACACATGTCTGATGTTGTCCTTTTTCCACAGCCTTTTCTACTGCCTTTTTCTACTATAACCACACAAAAGTAGATTGATCTTTTCAGCCAATTTCAAATACCACTATTTTTTGAGAGAAAATCTAACAGAAAAAGATCTTTTCCTTCTCTGTGACTTTAGTCTCTTTCTTTTTAAAATTAATTTTACTGGTACACTTTTGATACACATAATGATCACATTTGTCCTAGGGAATCTGTAACCGTACTTAATATATCTTGATTCCTTTTCCCCCCATTCCCTTCTCCCCCTCTTCCCCTCCTCATTTACAAAAACTTTGTTTCTAGTTTTTTCTTCTAGTCTCTTTTTTCTCCTTTACTTTCTTGTATTTTTTCCTACTCCCACTGCCACCCCCACACACACATGCTAGCGATTTCAGCCCAGTTCTAATTTTTCTTATGGAAAATTTCACATTGTGGCTTTATATGTATGCTGAAAAAATACCTACCTAACACACACTTTGCTATATTTAAGAGATTCTCTGTACCTATTTTCACTCAACAAGTAAACTAATGTTCATATGAAGTCATACAACACATAATCAGAAGTTAATTTTAATACTATCTCTTCAGGACTCAAACATAAATACACAATGTGTACAGAGATAGAATTCAGTCTGTTCATTTTTACTTTAAAAAGGTTCTAAATCTCATGTCTTATCCATTTCATAATAAAACAGGTTTTAAACAATACTTTCACTTTCCCCTACTTTTTCCAACCACAAGAATGTTGCTCATATTTCTTTAAACAAATGTCTCAGCCACTCAACATGACAACTTGAGGATATTTTAAAATTTTACAAGAGTATACATTACACTGTTAAGAAAGAGTTGTCATTAAACTTATTCTAGATTAAGCTCCTCAGACTGAAATAATTAACTTCAACCATACATAAAAAAACCAGTCATCAAAGTGTCTGTTTTACAACTGATGTAGTAAAAGATGTGCATAGCCATAGGTTATCTCAGCTGCAGAATCACAGTCGCATGATCTAGCTACTGAGCAGTGATTAACTCCAAAATCTTTAGGCATAGTCAAAGATCCTACTTTTCTGTAAACAAATTTTACTATGCAATCTCTTTGCTTATTTAATATAAATAACAGAAAGAAGTCCATCAGCCTTTCTGTGGAGAATAAATAACACATTGCCTATAGAAAGGAAGCTTCTTCCATTCTCCATTTCCTCCGAGAGAACAATTCAGCCTCAGCTGCGCAGGAAGACTTTTCTTTCCGAGCTAACCTCAGCTTTTATCACTTTTCCCTTTATCTGTCATACACCAGACACAGTGGCAGATTATACAATCATGAAGCTGCCCTGGGTAATTCCTCAAGTTCTGCACATTTTAACATCACCTGTATGTCAAGACTCTGTTGTGGGTATTCTAAGAGGTACCACATAGCTGCATAAGAAGTGCATCATTTTGAGGATCGTGACGCTTATTTGAGATGAGATGAACACATAAACTGGGAGAGGGTTAAGTCTATGGGCTGTGACTCAGGATCTCTGTGACAATCTCTGGGGGTGGAACTCAGTAATCTGCTTCAAGCATTTAACCTTGTTAAGGTTTCAGGGCCCTGATGGAACTTAGAAAAAGTTAAGGGAGGCCTTTCATTTGCTGCACATTTACGAATTCATTAAGGTGCACAAGTAATTTAAGTGGGGTGTGGAGTGGGGAGTCTTTGCAAACAGAATTAATCTACCAATCTTCAGATCAACTGTCCTATCCTTAGCACTTGGCAGCACTGTTGACATACAACAGGTGTACAATGAGCTCACTAGAAGTGTTAATAAGTGAAATAGTTTTAATTAAGAAAAAAAAAAGTACTGTACACTTAACTGAGCTACAGCTAGACTAGCCAGAAAGCTCTTCAGATGGAAATAATCCTTTCTAGCAGAAGCAATAAATGATCACACAGACACAGGCCACTGATTTCACACTGTTCTTACCTTTATATTTTGATATATGATAGGGTTCTTCAAAATTTTCTAAACTCTTCTAAATTTTGCCGTTTGATATGAAATTTTAAATTGTCAAATTAAAAGTCAAACCTTCATTCTCTTTTGTTCGTTCATTATTTCCTGTTCTTTTAGTTCTCAATCTATATAGTTATATTCCCACAAGGACTTAATCTCAGTCTAGGCAGAATATATTTCCAAGAAAAATTACACACAATTTTCATGAATCTCATTAGTAATGTCTGTGCAAACAAGATGTCAAAATACTGTGATGGGTAATTTTGAGTAAGAGAAATTAAACCATCATTATTTACAAATGTCAGAAGTATTCCCTTTTGTCCCTCAAGTACAGAGAGTTTTTTTGGACATTGTAGAATTTCAGAATTACAGTTCTACAATTCCAAATTCTCAGAGTTCCAACATTAGAAATTTATGGAACTGCAAATTATCAAAGCTTATTTCAGTCTGTGCTGTCTGTGCTGGAAACTTTGAAATGTGCCAACGAAGTTAAAATGCCACTAGAGATAATACTGTATACTGAAGTTATTCTGAGAAGAGATGATAAACTGCAGCCAAAGCCACATTGTTTCCTTGTATCTTTTAGTGTGTGACAACAGCTACAGTTTAAAATAATCTTACAAAGAAACAGTTCATGTTAAATACTTGCTTTAACAAGTCTTTTAAATTTCTCATCTGTGATTCTTTTAATTTTTATATACTAGAAAATAATTCAATGTTTCTACTACTAGGAATGCATCAATCTTTCTGAAATGCCCTAACTTTGGGTTTAAAGAGTGAGAAAAAAAATGTATTTTAAAAAGAAAACATCTATATGCAACTGTAGGTTAGGGTAAGAATATTTAAAATTAGAAAATTGTCTTGAACTAAACCTTAAAAATAAGCAAAAAAGTACATTCTGATAAAAATTCTATTGAATCATTATATATTATATTATTATACAATTCCCATAAAATCATATGTATGCTGGGTATTACTACTGACTTCAGCAAGGAAGGATATCAAAGAAGCTTTATATTCTGCAAATCATTATACAAATACGAGGTACTGGTATATCATTCTACTAAAAATTTACAAAAGGCACAAGAATTTTAGAATTATGATGTGTATAAGATATTACTAGACTCGAAGCTTTCTGATCATGCTGCACTTTTCCAATCTCAGTTTTCCCAGCAATTGTAAAGTAGCTGGCCCAGGAATACTTAGTAAGTGCTTAAGAAGGAAAAAGTAGGGGGGAAAAAATCCCTCTATCAGAAATAAAGAAGTAACCTTTGACAATAACAGCAAATAAATGCATCTGAGAAAACTGACTTTAAATTCACTAGGGAGAGGGGTATGCTAATAGATTTACAGCCACTACATAATGCCAATAAATCATAGGTGATACAATGAAAATGATTTTTTAAAAACAGCAAAATAATACTGGAGGATAACAAGCTCTATTGGCAATAACAAAAAAAATCAAGAGAAACAGCTGAATCAATTGAATCAACTGATACCATCCAAAGCATACTCAGATGTATAACTACAAATGTAAGTAGTATGTGCACTGTCTTACAACTTGCTTTTTAAGGTAAGTTTAAAATTTCAAGCCAGGTGTGGTGGCACATACCCGTAATGCCAGCATTCAGAAGGCTAAGACAGAAGGATGTCTGTACATGTAAGGCCAGTCTAGGCTATGGTTACATAGAGAGTTCAAGGCCAGCCTGAATTACATAGCAAGACCCTGTCTCAAGAAACAAACCAACAACAACAAAATCAGCTTACCTTAGGGATCTTTTTATAAGTATAATAAAAACTTACTCATTTTGAATAAATATATATTGTTCTATTATATGAATGAATCAAAACATATTGACTTTGTCTCCTATTGATGAACATTTGCTCTTAATGCTTTAATGGTTTAAATATGCTTCACTGCACACCATGTGTGAGTACCTACAGAATAAGTTTGTAGATATGGAATTGGTAGGTGAGAGGGTATGCCCATTCTTCATCTTTGGAAGGGAACAGATCTGATGGACAAGCCCATCAAAAGCCTTTTCTGGGAATATACAAATAGGCAATTTAATATGGCCACTTCAACAATACTGGTTCTGCCTACCCAAGAATAGGGTATGTCTTTCCATTTTCTGGTGCCCTTTTCAACCTCTCTTTTCAAGATGCAGAACTACAGTTTTCATGAAAGAAATCTTTTATTTTATTACTTTGATTAATTCTCCAGTATTCAATTCTTTTGAAGCTACTGTGAATGGCATTGTCTTCCTAATTTCTTTCTTGGTGGGTTCAGTGTGGTGTACAAAAACACTACTACCTCTTGTGTGTTAATCCTGTATCCTGCTATCATGCTGAATTTCCAGAAATCTTTGGGGAGAATTTTTCTGGATTTCTATACAAGATCATATTGTATGTAAATAAGGACAGTTTGGCTCCTTCCTTTCCTATACATATTCCTTTAGTTTCTTTTTGTTGTCTGACATCTCTGGCTAAAGTTTTGAGTATTGTATAGAATAGGATAGGTATGAGTGGATATCCTTGTCTTCTTCCTAATTTAAAAAAAAAAAAAATTTCCATGTTTTTCCATTTAGTGTGATGTTGGCAGTGAGTTTGTTATACATGGCTTTTATCAGCGTGGCAATCTAACAGGAGAATGAAAATGGATGTATTAACATAGAGATAAAAGAGTATAGAAGTCATTTAGCAATTAACCATGTACTCTGTTCAGACCACTCCTCTTAGTACATATAAGAAAAACAAAGCTTTCAGGCATTATGTTGCCCCACAGTGCTGGGGTGCAGAAGAAAGCTAATTATCTCTGCATACTGCATACAGTGTTCTAAACCTTAGGACAAAGAGTAAATATGCACAAGCTGATGCCTTATTGAAACTAAGAGTATAGGAAACTAAGATGAATAACTAACATGGGACATAAAATAAAGGACAAGATGACCATCATTAATGTACCTACTTAGCACCCTAAACAGCTTTTTTGACCCAAAGAAACATTGCCAGGGCAATGGAAAGTTCAGGATTAGGTAACATATTTGCTGTCAGGTACTTACTTATATAAGGAAGAAACTGAGCTCAACAGAAGAGTTTGGCCAATCACCAGACACCAAGTTACCATACCAAGGTAACTACACAGCAAAAGTGGTGAGCTACAAGTGACCAATTTATCAGTGAACTACAGCAATATTAAAATGGGTATGTCTGGTGAAGATAAGATGAATTCCTAACATATTTTTAAGGAGGAATCATGTGAGTTATTTTCAGGGAATACACAGACACTTTATATTTGATGTCATTCCATTATTTCCCCCTTTATTTTTACTTAGAAAAATGTCGTGAAAACAGTCAAATTCCTTATCTCCTTCTAAATTAAAAATTAGATGTATACGAATTATTTCTACTAAAATGTAGGTAGTAGAATGGACCTCTAAATGGGTGAGGTAGAGTAAAAATACTGTTCTATCTTCCTGCTGGTAAATAATGTCAAAGCAATGATTTTTCTTCCGGTTGCAAAGACCTCTTCATAAAAATGTCATGAAAAACAGATTTTTTTTAATTTATCAATTGAAAAGCATAGGAATATTTTTAAATATAAGGTAAATATAAAAACAGATTAAACAGAAAATTATGCAGATACATTCATCTACCATTGACTCAACAAAACATGCTAAAACTATATTAATTTGACACTATTCAATTTGTACTTCAACATAAGGATCACAGTGATCATATAACGATATAAAAGGCAGTTCTCTAACAACAACTAACAGTTCTTAATATATATTTCACCTAACAAAGTACCAAAGTACATACTGCAAAAACACAAAACTGAAGGGCAAATCATAGATCCATAAATACTACTGAAAACAGACTCTGGAATGGATGTTGGGTGGCAATTCAACTTTAGGGGAAGTGTGGGCTCTCCTGGATTCAAATACTCAATCAGTGTTTTGTACAATGTTATCCAAACTTTCATTTCTTCATCTTAAAAAAAAAAAGTGTTCTTGCACACAAGGAAAAAAAACATGTGAAGGAACAAAGGATGTAGGGAGCAGCAAGACAACCAGGGTAAAACCAGAATCCCATAAAGATAAGAAGCATCCAAACACGAAAATGTTACCATACCAAGGTACTACCTCCTACCTCATCCAAACACCCTCAATGACAGGAAATGGACACAACAGCTGAGACCATAGTGACAGAAGCAATGCAAGTGAGAAGCAGAACAGCCTTGTTCCATGTTTGGTAACAGAGCAAACAACTGAGAAATTACTTGATAGCACTGTGCCTCCTAGGAGTGAGAAAGGATGTGAAACCTGACCTTTCCCTAATAGTAGCCCTTAATGACTGTAGGCAGAAAATCTGAGAGAAATGCCACCATCTGCATAAACAGGCAAACTAATCCACACGAAGGACAGCACAAGGAATCCTGAATTTCACTCTGGTCAACAGACAGTCACGGAGAAAATACTAGCTGGACCTCCTACCTCATGTCATGTACATAGTTACAGTCACTCCAATATGCAGAGGACAAAGTGCGAGTCGAGTGCAGTAGCCTGTAATCCCACTATTCAGGGAGGAAGAAGGACAAATGCGAGGTCAAGCCCAGCCTGGGAAATTTAGGACTTGGTGAGACCTCTCTCCAAAATTAATTAATTTAAATACATAAATACATAAATAAATAAAAGGCTGGAGCTATATAACTCAGTGTGAAGTCCTGGATTCAATTCCCAGAAACACACACACACACAAAGTGGAAGGCAAAATAATGGCCTCCCCAAAGATATCCTTGTCCTAATCCTCACAATTTATGAATATGTTACATGCAAAGGTGCACTAGGCTACCAGATGGAATTAAAGCTGCTAATCAAATGTTCTAAAATTAGGGAGACTGTCCTTGGATTGTTCAAGTGGCCCAACTGTAATTATAAGGGTCCTTAAATCGTAGCACTCAAGAGAATGAGGCAGAGGCTGGAGAATTACAAGTTCAAGGCTAGTTTGAACTACACAGTGAATTCAAGGCCAGCCTGAAATACATAATGAGGGCCTGTCTCAAAAAAGCAAAAAAAAAAAAAAGTGGAAATGACAGAGAGATCTGGGATTAGAATGATGCCACATGAGAAACTTCAGCACTGCCACCTTTGAAAGCGGAAAGCACACACAGCCAAGGAAGGCACACAGTGTTGCACCTAGAACATGGAAAGGGCAAGGAGGCAAGGGAACAGGATCCTCCCCAGAACCTCTCCAGGGAAGACAGTCTCTGCCACCCACTGAATTTCAGCCCATGAAGTAATTTCAGACCTTGGTCTCCAAACTTGTAAAACAATAAATCTGGGGAATTAATTTTAGCTACGAAGTTTGTGGTAGTTTGTTAATGCAACAATAGAAAATTAATACAAAAACTTATCCTTGGAAAATCTTTATGAAAAATGTTAAACACTTTAAAGTTGAGGGATTTGGCATTAATTTATTCAATAAACTCAGTTATTGAGAATTATCCACGCCTGAAGTTTCTAGAATGACTGAAGTTTTCTCACCAATTTGACAAAAATGTTTTTCTCACCTTAAACTCTAAGATCACTAATAATTAAATGTAAAACCTAGATGTTACAATGCTGAGTTACATAACTACAATATAACCCACATGCAATTTAAATCCATTAAATGTATAAGAAGAGTACTAGGGTTGAATATATTAAGTAAAAATAGTAAGCAATATATAAACTAGAACATTCAAGTTTAAAAATGTAACAACCCTGATGGTTTTTTTCTGTATCTCTTTCCATAGACTAAATTTAGCTTTGTAGTTTAAAAATCATTTCAAACTATAGATGGGATGTTGTAAAAATCAAGAACTCCTGTATGTTTTAAAATATCCTCTATTGATGATAGCAAACAATTTATACTTACTAGCAGATAAATAACTCACATTAATACAGTTCCCTTAAGCGTTCAGCATAAGGAAAGAGAATCTGGAATCTCTTCAAATAAATTCCAAATATTATCAAATAGCTTTTGTTTGATATCAGTTTTAAAAATCAATGTAAGGAGGTAAGAATCATCTACATATACTTCACTAGGTAAAGCCTATGTTCTTTTTCTACATTGATACTTCCAGTTTGAAACTATTCTGACACAGATGGTGGAAGGAATGCTGTTAGAATGGTCTGTGGTAAGACAAAAAACATTCTCTATTCCAGAAGAAAATTAACAGCAGAGACAATACTGGTAATGCAATACACTTGAGTCATAATAATCCATCACTGCAAGCACTTCTATGAAACTATATTCTTCCTGAAGCAAGTATCATAAATGCCAATGGTCAAAACAAACCCTGTATCCATCATTTTTATCATCTGCCCAGAAGTAGGAAACTCACTTTTCAAATGAGCTTACAATTTCACATGATTTTGTTATATCAATAGTTCTATTTAAGACAGATTACACTGAAAGTACAATGTAAGGGTTACAAAATACCCAGAAATAAGCCATATTTCAAAGAAATATATTTTCTAAGGAATATATTATTGAAAATCGCTCAGTTATCAGCAATTAGTAGGACAAGAGAATACAATTTTCTTTCACAAGAAAATAGACAAAAAAATATCTGACAACTATGACTTTATCAAATAGGCTTATAAAACTGTGGGGAAAAGAGAGTAATTGATAACAACAGATTAATCCAGCACCTCAGCAAGTACTAAATATGACAATAAAAATGAGAGATGGTTGTTTCCTGTTTAAGAAATATCACTCAAGTTTGGAACACAGTGTTCTTAAAAACAAACCATGACCTCCAATCTTAAGAAGGCGCTATCATTCACAAATGCCAAAAGTTCAATAACCCAATGATGTGATCTGAGTGACATTCTCCCTTGTAATTTTTCCCTTTTTGGTATGTATGTCAGGCGCTGGGTAAGAGGAATGGCTTTTTTTCCCCTTTGAGGAAAAACATACACAAACAATAAAACCAATGTGTGTTGAGGGAAATACCACAAATAGGCAAAGAGAATATTATTGGGGCTTCTAAAAAGACACCATATATGTACATGGTTAAGGAAAGATGCTGATGTTATTAAAATTTTAAAAATTTAAAGGAGCAAGTTTCATCATTTGTAAAGAACTGTGTGAGAAGTGTAGAATTTATTATTAGGTCAGAAGCATAAATAAGCCTGAAAAAATTCACAGACATTAGAATTACAGTCTTCAAAATATTTATATGCTTTATTTAGGGAAACTACTTATCACATACTTTATTTTTTAAACTACAAAACAGGAATTCTTAATTTATTGGTTAGTAAACCAAAGTTCTAAGAATTGACAAAACTTCATAGTCAACAATGAATCTTCAGGATTAGAAATCTGATGTTTCTGATTATTCTCAATAAACCAGAAAAACAAGCTATGCTAGTATCCAAGTAGGGAGCTGCCTCTCTTCTGCTGGAATTAAGAATGACAAGGTAACATCTGTCTTTACATTAACAGATTTATCTATCTAGATAGATCAATTCTAATTCACTGATACATATATACACATATATATATACATATATTCCCAAAACAGAGGCCACACAACTAGTAGCAAGAGCTAAGCAGCTGTTAATCATCCTTAATTTAAATACTCGATCTCATACAGATAATGTCCCACAATAGACCACCTCCAAATAAAGTGGAGTATGTTAGCATGTCTTCACAGTGTAGTGGTGGAGAGATACAGCACCCGGTAAGAATGCCTGGCCAGTGTGAGATCTGCCATGTATGCAGTGTCTCCCTGTAAATGGGATAGTAAGAGTATGCAACTGTATGGGTTGAACAGTACCCCGTCAAAAAGAAATGCCCTTCTTCTAATATGCCCTTCTTCTGATTACTCTTTAGAAAAGGGTCTTTCCAGATATAATTAAGTTAAAGCTCTTGAGAAAAGATCTTCCTAGATTACTCAGGTAGGCCCAAATACATTGATAAATGTTTATATAAGAGATGGAAGAGAAGATACAGACATAGGAAGTGAAAGAGGCGAAGTGACCACAGAGGCACAAACTGGAATGCCACAAGGAATGCCAACACAGTAAGTGCTGGTGATGATGCAGAGAAAAGGGACTCGATACCTACTCTCAGCAGAAATGTAAATTAATATAGCCATCAGGGAAACTGTAGGGAGCTTTCTCAAAAAATAAAAAATAGAACCACTAGTTTATCCAAGGAAATTAAATCAGCATTTGGAAGCAAATACACGGCAACATTAGCCAAAATAAACAAGAAAACAGAATTAATCTAAGCATCTATCAATAGATGGAGGGATAAAGAAAAAGCACTACAAAATTACCAGGGTTAGTGTGTGTGTGTGTGTGTGTGTGTGTGTGTGCACATGCACACGCATGTGCCTTAAGATTAAACCCAAGGACTTGAGCATATTAGTTGGCATATTATTTGGCATGTGCTCTACCACTGAACTACCTTTAAAAAAAAATAAAAAGAAGATCTTGCCATTTGTGACAGCAAAAATGAACCTAAGGAACATTATTTTAAGCAAGTAAAGCCAGGCACAGAAAAACAGCACATATTCACATGTGTGGAATGTAAAAATGCTGAACTCATAGAAGCAAACAGAATGGTACTTACGAGGCGGGTGGGTTTGGGAGACCCTGGTCAAAGGATATAAAACTTCAGTTAGGGGGAATAAATTCAGGATCTATTGTACAACACAGTGATTATATTTAATAACATATCATACTTTCCAAAATCATGGAATACAGATCTGTTCATGGTGATTATAGTTAATAACAATGTATTATAATTTTGAAAATTATTAAGAAAGTAGATTTTAAACGTTCTCACCACAAAAATGGTATGTGAGTTAACATATATGTTAATTAACTTCATGCAAGCATACTACAATGCATTACGTATTTTAAAGTATCATGTTATACATAATGCATATAATTTTTACTTATCTATTCAAAAACTTAAAAATGTCCCTTTTTTTTTTTTAAAGGAATGGTAACAGCCACCCAAAGTTGGAGGAGGCAAGGAAAGATTTTTCCACAGGGAATGCAGCCCTGTCAGCAGCTTGACTTTAAACTTTTGACCTCTAGAACTGAGACTAAATTTCTGTTTTCAGTCTCTCTGTTTGTGATAATTCATATGTCAGTCACAAGAAAGCTGACATTATAAAAATAGGGTGGATGGCTTAAAAAAATGAGAGTCATTTCCCAAGTGAAATACTGCTTCAGTATAACAGTACAGTAAAGCACAATGGTTTCTTCTAACACAGAGAAGCACGCACCACTGAAGTACTCCATGAAGTCTACTGATCAGGCATGAAACCAAACCTCTCTCACCTAAAAGGTCAGCTGTATCATAAAAGCACCTTCTCTACTGGGCTATGGCTATGAAATATTAGTAGGCAAATGAGATACAAATGTAACCTTCGGTACATTCAAGCCCCCTTTACGGGCCCAAATGCAGGCTTCTGGTTTATGTCGGAGCAAAGAGAAGCCTCTTGTTTTAAATCCCCATTCCCCTGATTCCACACACTGATCTAAACAGTATGTCATAGAAGAACAGGAAGGGAAAGAAAACAGCACGCATCTAATCCCCTGTCCAAGGGCACCTATAACCCCTGAGGGCAGAGCATAAAAAAGTGGACTTGGAGACTGACCGTATTTACTGTCTGTTCCCTTCGACCACCTAGGGAATGTGACCCAAAGACTACCAAGTGAGGACCAATCACCTGTGCACTGCAGGAAGGAAATGATCCGCATAGCAGAGGCCATATACTCCAGCAGCTAGTAAAGGATAGAATAAGGAACTGGGTACATAACCAAGACCTAAAAATGAGGATATTAAGTTATGCTCTCCAGAGAGGGACAAAGCATGTGAGGCTGACCATAAAGTTGTTCTTGTCAGCTGGGTGTTGTAGTCATTTTTTTGTTGTTAGCACTCAATAGCCAACACCAACAAACTAAAGAAGATGAGGTTTATTCTGACTCACATTTTTTGAGGTTTCAGTCCAGAGCCAGCTGGCTCCAAGGCAGAAGCGTCACAGGGCAAGGCCTGCGCAGGGGACAGCTGCTCTCCTCATGGCGGTGAGGAAGTCAAGAGAGAAGGGAGGTGCTGGGGAGGGAGACGCACGCTTGCAGGTCACAGCCCAGTGACTTGCTCATGCTGCCAGGCCCGCCTCCTAATATCACACTCACCTGTCATGCTGCATACGCAATCACCTTTCACAAGCCCCACCTGTGAGTGCAGGAGGCTTATGGAGGGTGTCTAGATAGAGAGCACAGCACTGGGTGAGGTAGTGTGCTCTGGGAGTGGAGGTAAGCGGACCACAAGTTTCAGCCAAATCTGAGGAACCTAGCAACTTAGCAAGGCCCTGTCTCAAAGCAGGGAGGAGAGGTGAAGCGCACTGAGGGTGCAGCTCAGGGGGAAGGCCCTCGGTTCAAACCCTGACAAACAAAAACCAAACCAAACCAGAACAAAAACCGCGATGACAACAACAAAAACTGTTCCTGCTAACAGCTGACTACACTACCATGTTCTGTCTAGTGTCACACCTGTGCACATTAGCCTCACTCATTTCTGCACACTGATTTCTTAATTTTTTAAACTGAAGCACTTTTAGAAAATTTTCACCCTTAGATGCAACATTCAGTTCAATAAATATTTTAGCATCTACCACATAGTAAACTTTCAGGAAGAGTGACTGATACTACTGAAAACGGGATAGGAATGAATGGCCCTGGCCCTTACGTATGTCAAGCGGCAAATGTGAATAAGGTTTTACATGGATGAGATTTGCCCCCTAAAGTCAAGATGCTGTGAAATTGCAATGGGGTGTACGTTAGGGGATATGAAGTATTCTATGTCCCTAAAGAGAGGATGTCAATGGCACTGAGAGGCCACATGCTGACCTTTTCCCCTAAATTCCAGATGAATTTATCTCAATTGTTTTTCAAAATACAAAGGGAAGAGAATGTATATAAGCAAATGACTCGCGGCCCTTCCAGAAGCTGTGCCACTCTGCCGGCCTCTCTCCCACTGACTCATGCACAGGTTTTACACTTATCCTACCTGCCACACAACGTCCTCAAATACTCCTGAAAAGCAAGGGGCCTTTTCCTTCTTCCTTGTGTAGAATTAAAGTAGATCATATGAATAAATATCTGACAAATATTTGTTCAGTGAATAAGCAGGTGGGAATGGGAAGTGAGAACAGAAAAAAGCTAAACAAAAGGAACAGAACAGAGTTTTAAATGGGAGATAACAGAAATGAGGCACAGACAAGAATGAGGACAGCTGCACAACAGAAAGCTACTCAACCAGTTTGGGGACTTTGCTTAGTCCTCTACATTAGAGGAACTCTCACTTCTCCACCCAACCCTCTCCTGGCCCAGGGCTTCAGAAGTCCCTAGCTCTACCTGTGAAACAGGTTCTCAACCAGTCTCCCCATTAACCACCCTGCTCCTATCACACAGAATGCCTGATTCTTAATCCTGCCTGCCAGACCTTAGGTGAATTACTTAGGTACCATTCTCCTCCCCTTCCTCATCTTTAATTTAAAAAAATAGTGTAAGCAGCACATTTCCTGTCATTCTTGAAAAGATTAAATGAATTATACATAAAGCAGTTAGAAAAATCTCTGCTTAATATCAATTATTATTATCATTATTAAATCAGTTATTATCCCATTACCAAAAACCTCATCAGTAGTTTCTCATTAAGAGATAAAATTCAATATTTTATTTATGGAGGTGAATACGTTTTATAATCTGAAAACTTCTCACTCTCTAACCGTCCCTCCTTTACCAATCCCCTAAAAAATTACATCTCATCCATACACAATGACAGTACTGACAAATTCTCAGAACAAAAAGGGCTTTGCTTAGGCTGTCTTCTCTGTGAGGCACGCCCTCCTTCCCCCTACTATCACTAGAAGCCCCTTGTCTCTATTCAAGTTTCAATTTATACATTATCTCCCGGGACATCTTTGACTCTTTCAGATTCCTTCCTCTATGCTATAGTTGCTACTTGTAGTTACCTTCCAAAAATCATTGGCCTATTAAAACTGTCAGCTTACATACCTGTTTCTTAACATTTTGACTACTTGAATGAAGAGACGCATTTATTTATCTACTCACTCTCTGATCCTAGTATAGCAACAAACTGTTGTTAAATAAATGCTTGCAGAAGGGAGAAATACTCTTCATATATCAGACTCTGTGACCCCAGTGTCTCCCTACATTCTCCATTTCAGCATAAGTACTTGTGAGTCAACAAAGTTCAATCAGCACCCTAAAGCACACAATTTTCTGTGCAAAGAAATCAAAGAATATGAACTGTATGCTACATATACACAAACAAAGTAAACCACAGAGAACTCATCTGTCTTGTCACTCATTCACATGTTGCCAAGTTTTTCAAATGCTGTTATTCTTTCAAGGTTCTCTGCCTAATTTATGCTTGATTACAACCTCCAGCCCACTTCACCTCATTTGATTCCTGCAAAATCAAGAATATTTTTGTACCAATTTATATTTTGCCTTGTACTTTATTCACAGAATTTTTTTGAACTAGATCTGTCTTCTATAGAATCCCGGCAAACTTTCTCATTATCCACCAGCTAAAAATTTCATCAAATATCTTAGTCACTTTCTTGTCAAGAGAAAAAATACGCATAACCTCAAATTAAAGCAGGAGAAGCTTATTTGGGCTCACAGTTTCGTGGACTCAGTCCACATTCAGCTGGATCCAACGCAGAAACAGCACAGGGCAAAGCAGAGGAAGGGCAAAGCAGAGGAAATCTATGCACAGCATGGGGGCCAGGAAGTAGAGACAGACAGGAGGAGCCAAGGACAAAAATACCACCTTCCAGGGCACATCCCCAGTGAGTACCTCCAACCAGGCCCCACCTCCTCACAGCTAACTCAGCTGCTAAACTCAGGAGCAGAGGAAGGCATTGGTGAGTGTAGCACCCCCAGGATCCAATTACCTTCCAAAAGCCTCGCCTGTAACCACAGGACAGTTTGGGAGGTCATTTTAAGTCTAAGCCATAGCATCAGGTGATTAAATAACAGGACTTGGCCCTTTCCTGACATCATTCATGACAATCCACAAGACAGCAACTGTAGCTCAGTATTTTCAGGGTTTCTATTCCCACTGAAAGTTATACAAACATTTTCTTTATTATATCAGCAATTCAATTACATTTGGTTGACTGAAATTCCAGACATACATGTCAAAATGGGAAAAGTCATTTTGACACCTCAGAGTCAAGTGGGAGACTTTGAGACTCTAAAGAAATATAGGAGAATGGGGGCATTTAAAGAAAGCATAAGGAAATGTTCAAGAAAATGAGAAGCATGTTGGTTTCTGCAACTGTGATGGTATTTCTATAATCTTATTTACTAGTAAATCCAGAATGGCTCATTCTTAGCATAAAGATACTGATGAATTTGCTGAAAGAATGCGGTAATGAGACCACAAAAGAAATGCAAAAAGCAACATGGCAAGGTCAACAGGCGGGCAGGTGGTAGGTAGGCTCATGCCTGCATACCCTTCCTTTCCTGCTCTACTGCATAACTCCAGTGCTAGTGTCACAGAGATGTCACAGTTCAAAACATAGATATATATTTATATTTTTTAATATATATATTTAAATATAAATGTCTTTCAAAATATAAATATGTATTTTTTCTAAATATATATTTTCAAATATATTTATTTTTCAAAATATAAATATATCACATGATCACTTCAATAGATGCAGAAAAAGCTTTTGATAAAGTCCAACACTTATTCATTGTAAAAAAAAAAACAACAAAACTCTACAAAAAATTGGAATAGATAGTCTTTATCTCAACCAGATAAAAAAGCCATCTATAACAAACCAACAACCAACATCATACTAAAGGGACAAAAACTGAAAGCTTTCTCCCTAAAGTCATGAACAAGACAAGGAATTGCGCTATCATTATTCTTGTTCCACATAGTTCTGGAAACATTAGCCAGAGCAACTAGACAAGAGAGAGAAATAAAAGGAATAAGGATAGGAAAGGAGGAAGTTAAATTATTATTCACAGATGACTTGATACTCTACATGGAAGACCCCAAAGGCCCCACCAAAAGACTTCTAGATTTAATAACCAAATTCAGTAGCATAGCTGGATACAAAGTCAACACTCAAAAAACAACAGCATTCCTGTACACAAACAACAAACTCACTGAGAGAGAAATTAGGGAAACAACATCTTTCACAATAGCATCCCAAAAAATGAAATACTTAGGAATCAATCTAACAGCCACCTGTATATATTGAAAAAGGAGATTGAAGAGGGTATCAGAAAATGGAAAGACATCCCCTGCTCATGGATAGGAAGAACCAACATTGTGAAAATGGTCATACATTCAAAACTGTTATACAGATTTAATGCAATTCTGATCAAAACACCATTAGCATACCATCTAGAAAAAACATTCCTAAAATTCATTTGGAAACAGAAAAGACGTACAATAGCAAAGGCAATCCTGGGCAACTAAGGCAAAGCAGGAGACTTCACAATCCCTGACTTCAAATTATACTACCAAGCTACTGTGATAAAAATCAGCATGGTACTGGAAAAAAAAAAAAAAAAAAAAGACCTGAGGATCAGTAGAACAGATGAGACAATGCAAACACAGCTACAAACACACTCAGTCACTTTATCTTTGACAAAGGGGCCAAACACCTTCACTGGAAGAAAGGCAGTCTCTTTTAATAAATGGTGCTAGAAAAACTGGCTTTCCACAAGCTGAAGACTAAAACAAGACCCACGTCTGTCACCATGCACTAAACTAAAGTCAAAATGGATCAAAGATCTAACTATTAAAAGAGAAACACTAAATCTACTGGAAGAGAAATTAAGTAGAAATCTTAAAGACATAGGGGTAGGCAGAGAGTTCATGAACAAAACCCAAACTGCATAGAAAGTACTTCAAAGAATCAACAACTGGGATCTCATCTTATTAAAAATCTTCTGCACAACAAAAGAAATCACCGACAGAGTGAAAAGACAACCCACAGAGTGGGAAAAAATTTAGCCAACTGTCTCTCAGACAAAGGATTTATATTTAGAATATAAAAGGATTGAAAAAAATTAGCCCCCCCCAATTCAAACACCCAATAAAAAAAATGGGCATCTGAAATGAATACACACTTCTCAGATGAAGAAATAGATACAGCAAATAAATATATGAAAAATGTTCAACATCATTGGTCATCTGAGAAATGCAAATTAAAACACTGAGATTCCATCTCACCCCAGAAAGAAGGGCTATCATCAAAAAATCAACCACTAACAAATGCTGGAGGGGCTATGGGGAAAAAGGAATGTGTCTCCATTTTTGGTGGGATTGCAGACTGGTACAACCACTATGGAAATCAATGTGGAGATTCCTCAAAAACTAAGACTGGAGGTCCCGTTTGACCCAGCTATTTCCCTTCTGGGTATCTTCCCAGGAGAATTAAAAACATCATACCACAGTGATATATGTGCACTCATGTTTATAGCAGCACAGTATGTAATAGCTAGATCTTGGAAACACCCTAAATGCCCATCAACTGAGGAATGGACACAAAAGATTTGGTATTTTTATACAATGGAGTATTACTCAGCTATAAAGAAAGATAAACTCGAGGTATAGGTATTTTATAGGTAAATGGATGCAACTAGAGACTGTACTCATAAGTGAAATAAATTAGAATCACATGTATAAACTTTGCATTGTCTCCCTAGTATAAGAAACTGAAAAAGTAAATAAGATCCAAAATGTACAATAGATACTGCTCAAAAGGAAGGAACAACTGGGATAGGGGAAAGGAGAAAAGAAGGAAAAGAAAAATAAATACAAAAATAAGATAGCTAAGATAATTATACTACTAATATCTATTAGTTCATTGAAAAGAAAGGTTTATGCTTATATTGTTTGAGCAGTTTTTCATACCTATATCTTTTAATCTGATCAACTACTCTGAAGATAATAACACGCAATGTGTTAGCCATTGTTAACTTCTTATTATCTTTGGAAATTTTGTATCATTGCTTTTGTTTTTTCTTTTTAAAATAAAAAGCTACACATGTAAAGTACTATAACATTATTATAAGCCAATTTACATAAATTAAATTGAAACATTAGCTCCTGATTTTTAGAAATAACAATAATTCAGTTAATTTTATAACTTAAAATAATATTTTCTTTTGTACATGTTAGCAATTATTACTAACTATATTATATGACAATAGTATACTGCTTTTCTTTTGATTTACTTGTTACTCCTAGAGATACCCTGGTTGTTTCTTTTTGTTGTTGTTGTTGTTTTTCCGGTACCAGGAATTGAACTTACAACCTTGCGCTTGCCAGGTAGGTGCTGTGCCACTGAGCTAAATCCCCAGCCCCTCCTGGTTGTTTCTTAAAGCAGTTTTTTTGAATTTTAAACATATTGGGGGTGGGTACCAGGAATCGAACTCAGGACCTTGCCCTTGCCAGGCAGGCACTGTGCCACTGAGCTGTATCTGCGGCCCTTCTTAAAGCAGTTTAAAAATCAATGTATTTAAATGCCATTTCAGTGTGTTAAAGCAAAATGGTATCATTAAATGTTTTATTATTCATGTTAGAGGCTGGGGATATATCTCAGCAGCACAAGTGCCTGCCTGGCAAGCGCAAGGTCCCGAATTCGATTCCCAGACCAAAAAAAAGAAAAAACTATTATTCTTGTTAAAAAAATAAATAAATAAAATAAAATATATATTTGTAACGGTTTTTTCCCAAACATAAACAGACAAATGGAGTTGATATACTAGGGTGTTACTGGCTGACAGCTGAGGTGCTTCAAAGTTTAAAATATTATGAATCTATGAACTCTGTTCTCTATACTTAGTGCTGCATTTTAATTCAACTGAAAAACTGACCGATGAAGAGAGTAGTACATATGCTGTAACTTATTCAGACAATACATATATCAGAGCTTCTAGGAAAAATGAATAAGGTAATACTGCCACTAGAATACTGTGTAAATATTGCAAATTTTTTCAAAGAACACTGAGTCCTTGCTAGTATTGCCCATGGAAAGGAAACTGCTATAACATCAAGTAAATATCTCTATACCTGCTTCTTTCTCTGTCTCCAATGAAACATATCTAATGGCAAAACTGCTATTGTTGGGTATCTAAATAAGCAAAATGAACTTTTAGACTTGAAGCATTTATAATAAAAATATTCTTGAACTTCCATATTTAAAGAGTGTGATAATATACGAAAACTATTACTTAAGAAGAAAAACAGACCTGAGATTGAATTCTATCTTATTTACTTACAAGTTCTGTGACTCTGGAATACTTAACTCCTTGTAAAGTACGATTTTCATGAGCCATAATAAACTGCCTAATAGCAACAGGTTAAATGATGTGATGCACATATATTTCCTTGCTCAGTAATTCTTATTTGTTAGAGTAAGAATCTGAAGTGTAAGTTTTACTTACTTTATTTTCTTACTAAGTTCCCAGAAACAACACTGCAACTGCTTCTCTAATGATTTTTAACACTTTATCCCATATCTCAAAAGGAAAGCCATTATTTAACAGTTCTTAGAAACAATATTGTTGTATCTTTAAATAAATAAAAAAGAAAACTTTTCAGCATGATACTAAAATGATTTCAACTATAAACATATAGCAATAGAACTCACATGCAAAAATGAAAAACATCACAGCAAAGTTCCACTATAGGTGGACTTCACTTTCAATGCCTCAGAGCTGACTTATACCCTAGAGTGCATGGCTTTTCATCAGAAAGTGAAATCTACACAAACATTATAGAATCTCTGACATGTGGAAAAAAGAAACTTTCATATTTAAGGGTGTCAGATTCAAATTCTACTCTGAAAGAGGTAGTTAGTTGGCTTATCTTTGAAGAGTGAAAATACTCTCTTAGTTTTAGGTGTAATTTTGTAACCAAAAGTACCCTCACAATCACAAAGACACTGGGACCAATAAGTAATTATTATTTTCAAGCCTCATCTAATAAGCTAATTCCAGTAAAAGAAAAGAATCCGGAAAGTCCCTCACATTCACCGTAACAGGATGAATTACACAGGAAAACAGTGCTACAAACTTCAGCCAAAACAGCCAAGATAAAGCAGACCGGACTCTGAGAGTATTCTAATTCAAGATTATCAGTTGTGGATTTTTATTGTAATATAGAAATGGACCCTTACTGTATTACCCAAGAAATTAAAATTCAAACACAAAGGAATGGCTTTTTCATATATGTGTGTGTGTATATATATATATATATTTTTTTTTTTTTTTTTTTTTTTAATTCCAGGGAAAGACTTATCAGGGATCATAGTAGGTAAAAAGAAATTATTAGGAAGGACTGGTGAGATTTGGAAGTCTATTTATAACTTGGTGAATACAGGGACTTTAAAATACATTAAGAAAAAATCTGACAGTAGCCAGGCACAGTGGTACATGCCTATAATCCCAGCAACTCAGGAGACTGAGGCAGGAGAAACACAAACTGAAGGCCGGCCTGGGCAATTTAGTGAAACCCTGTCTCAAAACAAAAAAATAAATAAATAAAAAGGAGTGGTTCTCGTGCCCACTCCTGGATACAATCCCCAGAACGGGTGGGGTGGTAACAGTATAAATCCTCTGCCATACACATGTTTTACAAAATCACTCCCGTTTAATTTTAAACTCATATAAAGCATAAGCTATTTTAGTCTTTGAGACTATAATAGCAACAGCAGCCACTGGAAAACAGTTGGGAACGACTTGAATTTCATTCCTTTCAAAAGCTCTTTAAGCTATGGACAAAATTCTTTACTCTGAACTCTAAGGAGGCTGCTGCCTTTAAATACTGATAAAGGACTAGTCTGTCGTTCTTCATCTCACTAATAACTTCTTAGGAATGATTTGGCAAAAGTAGCAAAAATTAATATGTTTTAAAATTAGCATTCTTTACCACCCCAGGCAATAAATACCTACCCAGCAAAAAAATATGCTATGCTTCCGCCATGGTGGTAGGCATGGGAGGATGCAATACACATACGTGTCTTCTCTTACAGAGATGGCTATGACCTTGCTACCACTTCATCAATGAGCGTGCCTTTCCTTTCACACATGGAAGTGCTATTTTCATACAAAGAGATGTCATTTCTCACATGAATAAGATTTTCTTCATTTGTAAATGATAATAAAGATTCGATTAATTTGGTGGAATCAGTGTTATACAGTCCTCCTCCATTCAATCTGCTTACAAACAGTGGTTGCAAGGGGAATCCTTTCATGTTACTCTACTTCCACTATCCTGTGAGCTGTGTTTCTGTTTGTACTTTCCTGCCACCCCCACACTGTACCCACCCGCTTCTGTCTCTGACATTCAAATGGCTTGAGGTATTTTTGGCCAGTGGTTCCCGACCTGAGCTACACTTGAGGCAGCTGGAAATAACTGGCATAGTTTTATTTTCACAAGCAATCCATAAATGAAGTCTGTCTAAAGCAGATTTTGGATTTTTAAATAAATATATATTATGTAAGAATATAGATACAGAAAATCTATATTTAAATGGAAATATAATATTTATAAAATCTGCAATTACTGAAAATTATCTTACCATGGTGGGGAAAGAGTTGACCATAAAAGGAAAGGTGTAGCTCAGTGGAACCAGTGCAGGTCTTTGGATTCAATTCCCAGTAAGGAAAGAAAAAATGAAGAAAAGATCCTTCCATAAGGTTAGAAATCAGTGTCTCACGCTGTGAGCCAGCTCCTTGAGGCTAGGTACAGAGATGTCCTTTCTATGTATAGTGACAAGCACAGCAGGAAAACGTTCAAATTTTTATTTGATGATTCTAAGATTTTTTTTTTTTGAGATAGGGTCTTGCTATGTAGTTCAGGTTAGCCTCAAACTCACAGCGATCCTCCTGCCTCAGCCTGAATCTAAGACTTTTGAACTAAATCTTAATAATTATAGTGTACATGAAAGATTAAAACAAAAATCCGTCTAAAGGTATCACAAAAACACAGTTGAAGGGTTTAACATTTTATTTGATTTTAATATGTTACTCTGAAAATTATTTTAAAGGAAGCACAAATTTCAGTGGGAAAGTGAAACAAAAAAAAAAAAAACACTTTTTGGTTCGTTTGTCTTCTGACTTAACCCACAGGAAAAGATAAAAGCACCTCAACTCAAGGCTTTTGTAGATAAATGGATGCAACTAGAGACCATACTCATAAGTGAAATAAATCCGATGCACATGTTTAAAAATCATATTGTCTCCTTGGTATAGGAACCTGAAAGACTAGGTAAAACTCAAAATGTACAACAGATGATAAGAAAGAGAAAGAAATTGCTCAAAGGAAGGAATGACTGGGATGAGGGATAGAAGAAAAAAGAAAGGAAGGCAAAATATAAATATATATATGAATAGCTGCGATAACTATATTGCTGATGTCTGATGGTGTATTGAATGAACAGTTAATGCTCACAATTTTTTATGTCCTGATCGACTTTGCATGCTTATGTCTGGTAATCTGAGCAACTGATTTGAAGATAACAATATGCAATGGAATTACAATGGTGAATTCCTACCAGCTTGTCCAGTGAAACTCTGTATTATCTCTAAGGTTTTATTGAAGAATTATTTTCTTATTCTCTTTAATGGTTTGAGCAATCTTCCATTCTTACATCCGGTAATCTGAGCAATGTACTTGAGGACAGCGATATGTAATGTAACAACCACTGTTAATTCGTATTATTTTGTCTTGAAACCCTGTATCACTTTAAATGTTCTCATTTGATTTGTTTATGTTTGTGATACTGGTATGCTGCTATTGTTCTATTTTTTGTTTGTCTGTTTCTCATTTACTACTCTCTTTAAAATAAAAAAAAAAAGATAACTGCATCTAGATTGTTCCTCTAATAAGAATAAGACAAGTTAACAGAATAAACAATACTAGTTTCCCTTTGTGATGCTATGTATCCTGCTATACAGGCTGTACATTTTTGGTTAAGACAATAATTCTGAACCAAAGCAATAGGTACCAGTAATGTTTATATCCATTATATTATTTGAAAACGCTTTAATTATAAGACCAGGACGCTTATTTGGCTAAAGAATCCTTTTTCAAGTAACTACCGACCTGACCTCCCTCTCACTTTGTCCCTATTTCCTTCCAGTCACACCCATTTTTCTTGCTAAGAAACAAAACAAATATGGTCTTCTAGACATAATTTTACAATGTATACCATCTCAATACTCATCAGCTTGGAAGAAAGGAGAGAAAACTTACTCATATTATGTATTCTTTGCATAATATATTATTTGTATTCTTTACATAATGCTGTTTCATTTAACTGTTACATTAGCTCTAGAAGGCAGGTATTACTATGCCCATTTTCAGAAGAACTGAAAGTTAGTTATATAACTTGCCGAAGGGCACTCAGCTAGGATGTAAAAGAGACAAGACTTGCACTAAATTTGCCAAATTTCAAAGCCAATATTATTGGCATTTTTCTCCTTTTAAATCTCTCTATCATGGTCTTCTTTAAAACTTCTGTACAAAGAATTCTGCATATGAAAAGTTTTCTTCCACAAGTATTACTTTAGGTATGATGCAAACAAATTATAATATTTATACAGGTCTTTAAATGTGTTTTTTCTTAGAATGTTTGTCTCTATTCCTGCTAAACATAAGCAGTTTTCTATCTAGTTGATTGGTTTCTGACACTTTCATTCTCTCTTCCAATGAGTGTCATATTTAACAAATATTTTTTAAATGTTTCAATTCCTACTCGTAGAACACACACAGAAGTCTACTAAAGAACTAAGTCTTCAAACTTTAATATAAAAATAAATTATAAATATAGACAACAGCCTTATAAAACTTGGTAGAGAAAAGTAACACTCTGATTTAGAATGGGCAACCACATATACAACTCAATAACCAAATGACTGTCCTATCCAGAGGCTCACTAACCTATTTAGCCTTTTTTCCCTTTCCTTTCATTCTAAGATGCAGGATCTTTTAAAGCACTGAGCAATTTGGTTACAATCTGCTATAGAATACTAGCAGGTGAGAATAAAAATAAAGTGTACTGTATTTTTTCTTTTGTGGTACGACATCTCAAACTCACGGACACTCTATCACTAAGCTACATCCTCAGGCTCTGTTGAAATTTCTTTTTTTAATTTCAACACAGGATCTTTCTAAATTGCCAGGCTAGCTTCAAACTTGCTGTCCTCCTGCTTCTGCCTGGGGTTACTATATAGCCTCACCTGAAAAGTCAGTATATTAACTCTTTCCTCAGTGGATTAGTATAAGGATTAAATGATATACACAAAAAGGTACCCACAAAACAGATGCTAATACATGCTCATCTAACTTTAATTACAGGGAGGGCAGGGATATAATGAGATTTAGTCCTTTTGATAAGATAGTCAGTCTCCAACCTAAGAATTAAAAACCAAAACCAAGAAGAGAAAAACAAGCAAAACCAAATTACAAAATAGGCATACATACCAAAGAAAAAATAGTAACCTATATGAGATGATGATTAAAACAAAAGATAATCCAATTAAATGTTTTAATTCACATTAATTGAAATATCCCAGATAAAGAAATGAAAAATTTTATTAAAAAAAAAAAAACTTTCTAAAATGCTGCCTCAATGCTGCCAGTGAAACTAAAGCAGAGTTGGACCTATAAAGCTAAGAGTAAGAAGATATTAAGCAATCCCATAAAATGACAAAAGATGGTTAACAGTTTCAGTCTGGTACAAAAACAGATACTTTTTCTTTTTTCTTGTAACTCAATGTTCCTTTTAAATTATTCCAATTTGTTACTCACTAGTAGTAGTTACTGGGCCTCTGGCAATTTTTTGTTGTTTAAAGAATAAAGAGGGAGGCAGGAAGTGAGTACATCAACAGTTTTCAAAACTCAACCCTTCTAGAACTTTCACTTCCAATCATAAATTATACATAAGTGAAGCTAGAGAACAAAATCAAAACAAACCATAGACATGCTTCTACTAATAATGTAAAAGGAAGGTTAGAAAAGCTATGATCCCAAAAGACCCATATTAAAATACAAAATAAGGATATAAAAGTACACAGTGTTTTCCTAATGATTAAATGCTGTTTTAATACCTATGTAACCTACCTTTCACCTTAAAGTGAGCAGAGCAATGCAAATCACTTTGCTAACTGGCACAGTTTAAGATAGCTCCAATGAAGGAAGTCCAGTTTCCTGATTCTCTCAGCCAAAACAAGCAAACTAAATTAGTTTGATCTATGGCAAGCTCTAAGGAACTTACCCATTTAGAGCTGAAAACCCAAATCAAGAACTAGAATTTTTATTGCAAAAAAAGAATTTTTGAAATCACCTATGAGTTCATTTTTATAGCCAAGAAAACCAAGTCCCAGTTTAGTCACTTTTGGGAAATTACATAGTAAATTAGTAGCAAGTTTACCTATGTTTCACGCAGAGAATTACTGAAATAAATGCAGTTAAAATCTTACTCACAGACTCCAACTTTAATATAGTCAATCATTATTAGACATCAAAGCTCTTGAATGTAATTTTCTTCTTTTATTAAATGAAACAATATAATTTAAAAGATGATCCACTTTGTCTTGGATGGAAATCATAACTAGCCAGGGTGGTGGAACATGCCTGTAATCCTAGCTATTCAGAAGGTGGAGGCAGGAGGATTGCAAATTCAAGTGAGAGAGAGAGAGACAGAGAGAGAGAGACAGAAAGAGAGAGAGACAGACAGAGAGAGAGAGAGAGAGACAGAGAGAGAGGCAGAGACAGAGAGAGAAAGAGGAGAGGGGAGAGGGGAGAGACAGAGAGGGGAGAGAGAGACAGAGAGAGGGAGAAGAGAGAGGAGAGAGGAGACGGGAGAGGGGAGAGACGGAGAAGGGAGAGAGAGACAGAGACAGAGACAGAGACAGAGACAGAGACAGAGACAGAGAGAGAGAAGGAGGGAGAGAGGGAAGGAGGGAGGGTCTGGGGAAGTAGCTCCACAGTAGAGTGCTTGCCTACTGTGTGTGTGTGAGGCCCTGTGTTCAATCCCTAGCACATACCGATAGAAACATAAATAGACAAACAAGCTGAAGGTGCAGCTCAGTGTTCCCTAGGTTCAGTCCCTAGTAACCACAAAATGAATGAATAAAAAGTCTTTTTAAATCACAGACAAAATCTATCTGATATTGAAAAATAAATATACTGCTGTTTGCCTGATTTTGAGACAGATTAGGACAAGGCGAGCTGGTTGAACAAGTGGGTGTGACCTGTCAATCACAAAGACCCAGGGGAGAACACTACCTTTCCCAACCCTGCAGTTGGGACCAATCAGAAAAGTGCCCTTTCCCATTTTTAATTTATATCTGGTGCAAGACCAAGTGAACCCCTGATAGGAGAGCTTGGATCTGATGTTAGGCCCAGTGTGTTTCTGACAGGCCCACTGTCCCAGATGTGACGTTCAGGTGGGCGAGGCACAACCTAGAAAGGACAGACAGGAAAGAGCTCTGCAGTTAACCTCACGGCTGCTGCTAGTCTGCTCATGATGCTGCTCTTGCTGGGAGGATCATCTCTCTTTTCCATCCTTAACAAATTTAAATCCTTGCTCTCTTTTCCTCATGTCTTGTCCAATTCTTTGTTCAGGATACCAAGAACATGGAAAGAATTTCTCCAGGACCCTAGAAGTCAGGAACAAGTTCGCCAAGATAAAAATAATTTTAAACAGGATTTTTAAAGGTCTTGTTGTAGTATTTCTAGAATTAGTTCCAATTACAGAAGAAAAAACCAAATACTCAATCCTTTTCAAGGATAAAATACAAATTAAAATCTCCTACAGCTCCATATTCATTAGCTACCTAAAATATAGCAAAATATCTTATTTTGTAGGTTATCCCAGGACAATATGTCCTATACCATATCTCCTAATTGAACCAGATAGAAATAACAGTTATAAACAACCTTAAGCAAGTATCTTTGCCTTATTTTTTCTTATCTAAAATCCATTTTAGGGGCTGGGGATTTAGCTCAAAGGCAAAAAGCGCCTGCCTGGCAAGCGCAAGGTCGTGAGTTCGGTTCCTGGTACCGGAGAAAAACCAAAAAAAAAAAAAAAAAAAAAAAAAAATCCATTTTAGTTTACTGACTTTGAACCTAACATTGAAGCAAAAAAAATTTTCAAAACACATAATTTTTAAAAATGAATGGATATACAAAATAATATTTAATGCAAAAAAATCACGAAAGAAAACTGCTGATAAATTTCATTTTTTAAAAAAAATGGGTTTTCTCTCTCACATGCCCACCCCGTTCTTCTGCGGAGGTGAGTAGCACCTGGCAGAGAGGTACTCACAAGGCGTTCCACAGCGCTAGACAGAAAAAGCAATGCCCACTGGTGAGACTAGGGAAGACTTCATCTGTACTTCCTTTGGTAACCCTTCCCAATCATGAGGTCACTCCTCTCCCAAACTCTGCTCTGGATATGGCCGTGCCCCTATAACTGCAGAGCTTTCTCACAGGTATTTTCATGGGCCCAGGAAAACTTTACATTACAAACCTTACAAGGACTCATCTATCTCTCTGACCTGAACTCCTACCAGTCTGCCTTCATGCATTCTGCCCCAGTGGAACCATACCTAGTTCCTCCCTCTGCTTCAGTCATTCCAGCCCACAACTTCTCTGTGGCTCTCTTTTTGAAGTTCCCTACCTCTGCATTCTCTTATGTGTTTTATTCTTCCCCATAATGTTTACTGCCACATGATACACGATGCATTTTGCTTTCCTGTTTATTTTTTGTCTGTCCACTAAAATGTCAATATAATGAGCACAGGGACTTTTGTCTGTTTTGTTCACTTTTATGCCCTCATTATGTATAACAATGCCTGACACATAGTAGAAGTTCAATAAACACTTTTGAAACAAGTGGGGTAAATAATGTTGCTGTGTATTAAATAATTATTCATTGGCTATCAAAAACATAAAACTTGACAAGATGTTGTCAGGTACAAGTAGTACAAAATAATGGCCTTTGCTTTCAAAAAGTTTTGTTGGAAAAACAGGACCAATATACACGGAGTACTTAGCTAATAATACTGGCAGCATCAGGTACAATCATTAACGAATTAGGTTTATTTGTATATGACTTGTGGAACTAACGTTATTCTTGATTATACCTACCATATAATACTGAAAAAGGGGCTATACAAAACTGCTTCCTACAAGTTCAGAGGGTAAAAAAGGAACGAGCGAGAGATGAGGTGTGATGGTGGTTTTGTGGCTATGATGGCATAAAATGGTAGTGGACAGGTGGTGGGCAGACGAAACAACTTTCATGAAAGGGCATAAAGACATGTGAGAGACAGTGAAAAGCCCACCCTAACTGGAACGGAAGGTCTTCAGAGATGAGTAGTGGTGATCTGGACAGGACGGTCTGAATGACACTAGGTTACAAGGAACAGCAGCTTCTAAGCCAAGAACCCTGTCTGGGGAGGCTCTAGGAACCCATCTACCAGGACAGTACACACATCCCTCACATGAACCTTGGATCCCACTCAGGGACACAGCAGCAACTTTCTGTGGAAGCAACAAAAAATACCTCCTGGTCCTCTCTCCACTCCCCTTTCTCTTCTAAATAGCTATTAGCCAAGAACTAATGCAAGGAAGAGGGAGCAAAAGCCCAAATTCTTTTGCCTCAAGGTGCCATTTTATTTCCAAGTTTCCTGCTAGATCTAGTGAAGCTAGCTATGCCCTGAAATCACAGTTCTGTCCATTTGTTTCCCCTCTTCCTGGCTCTGCTTCACTCTCTTACAAGCAACATTTGAAAGCAGACCCTTTATGTCTCACTAGCAGAAGAACCCTCATCTTTGGTTCTGCTTCTAGGGAAAGAATTAACGTAAGTCTATAATGGAGATTACATATGCACAAAGAAAATGACATGTTTATGAAGAAAAAGTTTCAGAGAGAAATTGTATGTAATTCAGTTTGGAATCAGAACAGTTGGTTAGTGAGGAATAAAGAAGTGAATGGAGTCCAGTTAAGGAAGGTGCTCAATTCACAAAAATGCCTGCTTTATAAAAGCAAAAAAAAAGAATTATTAAAGTAGAAAATGGCCCCAGTATAGGAACAACTCAAGCATAACTCTCCCATGTTTTTTCCTTAAAAAGAAAATGTATTTTTTCAGCAACACTGTCAGTGTTATGCCACTGAATTTTCTTAAATATGTATACTATCAAAAATGGTGATATTTCCTAACATAAGAAATTTTCAAGACCATGAGGAGAATTATAATAAAGTTCTCTCTCGTGTCAGGTACCTGAACATCTACATTCTGAAACATGAAGATAAGATAAAGTAGAACCTCCATATGTCTATAGCAAGTTTGTTTTGTAAGTTGGTTTTCTGTTAGATTTTGTACTTTAAATGTATCTTCATTAGAGTCAGTAGCAGACTGCTTAAGTTGGAAATGCATCCAAACAGAGTAACATCTGGTTTTTATCTATTCTTATGAGGCCCAGAGTGTTTTCAATAGAAAATATGATACTGAGTCCTTAGTTGTGAAATAAGAAGCATGAGGTGAAAATAAGCAGTCCAGTATGAAAAAAAAAAAAAAGGTAACTTAGCCCAGGAAAAGTGTTTATACTGTTCTATAAGCTTTCAATTTTTGAACATGAGAAATAGTCCACCATCATATATATTTATTTTCTAGTTATCTAGACAAGTTAAGTTCCTTATATTCTTGGTTCCCTTTCAAAATTCAAACCTGGCAAAAATGCCTGTAAATAAGAATGAACACTTAAAGTAACCTTGAACTTTTCTGTTACATATCTCAATATACAGAACACAAGAATACTACTGAAACAATTTTAGCAATGGGTTTTTTTCTCATTGATTACTTTTCTACATATTAAAATATATAGCTAACAGCTATCAAAATGTAAATATATATAAAACAGTTGATTCAGCAGACCTACTGAAAAACTTCTCCCCCTAAATAAAGACCCCAAAGAGCACTGGAAAGTCATGATACATCAAAGTGGATCTACACATCTAAGTCAGTCGCAGTGTCTCTGTTCAATTTTAAATTGATACTTACCCAGACAAGTATAACTTATCCTGTATAAGCCCTTTATCTTTTTTTAAATAGCAGTCGCTAGAAGAGCAGTAGCAAAGAACAGAGAAGCTTTTCTAACATGCTTTCCATAGTACACTACATCCATGAGAGGCTCAAGAAACAGTCAGATGCCTTTGGAAGATACCACACATTTAATTCCCCCATGAAAGAGTCACAATATGTATAGAAATTTATGGAAGACTGTAAGATGCTTTGGGAGCAGGTGGTGTTTTCTAACTTTAATAGAAGACAGAACACTTTCTACAATCACAAAAACAAGACTGTTTAAAATCATAACCACATGGTAAATGGTCATGCCTCCCTTATAAATCTAAAGGTTCAGAGGCATCATTCAGTCATGCTATCTCCATTCCCTTATGCTCCTACCTTTAAGCCTAAGACACTACAGTGTTTCCACCTTTACAATTCATTATAATCCCAGGTAACTGAACCAAATATGTTCCCAATCCTTACTTTCAGAAATTCTCATTCAGCATAGTGTCTGTATTTTTAACACACACTGCAAGTAATTTCAATTCAGGTCAAATGTTGGGATGTTCAAAAAAACATAAACATTCCACCCAGCTATTCCCTCCTGGGTAATATTTCCAGAAGAACTGAAATTGTCATACCACAGTGATATGTGCACACCCATGTTTATAGCAGCACAATTTTTAATAGCTAAATCTTGGAAACAACCCAAATGTCCATCAACTGAGGAATGGATAAAAAAGACATATTTTTATACAATGGAATATTACTCAGCTATAAAGAAAGATAAACTAGAGGCTTTTATAGGTAAATCGATGCAACTAGAGACCATACTCATTAGTGAAATAAATCAGATTCACATATGTCAACATTGTATTTCCTCCCTACTATAAGAACCTGAAAGAGTAAATAAAATCTGAAAGGTACAATAGATATTGTGAAAGGGAAAAGAAACTGCTTAAGTAGGAAGGAGCAACTGGGATGAAGGAGGGGAGAGGAAAAAGAAGGAAGAGGGAAAAAATATGTGCATATACACACAGGATAGCTAGGATAATTGTACTACTAATATCTGTTGGTTTATTGAAAGGAACTGTTAATGTGTGATTGTTTGCTCAATCTTGCATGCCTATATCTGGTTATATGTGCAACCATTTTGAAGAGGACATTATGTAATATAACAACCACTATTAATATCCTATCATGTTTTGAAATTCTGTATCATTTTTATTGCTCTGTTTTGTTTATGCCTTTTTTTTTATTTTGTGTTTTTTAAATGAAAAAGAAAATTTATATGTATATATAAGGATAGGTGGGATAGGTATATCGCTGATATCTTAACAGTCAATGCTTAAAATTTCTTTTCTTGTCCAATTCTGTACACTTGGATCTGGTAATCAGAACGAGTGACCTGAAAACAATATGCAGCATAAGAACCAATGCTGAACTCCTACCATCTTGTATGGTGAAGCTCTGCATCATTACCAATGTTTTTTTATTTATTTTTTTTTCTAATTTTTTTTTTTTAACTTGTTACTGTCTTTGATTGTTTGATCAATCTTACATCCTTATGTCTAACGGACTGAGCAACTTCGTTGGAAGATAACAGTATGTAATATAGCCACCATTATAAATTTCTATCATTTTGTTTTGAGGTCATGTATCATTTTTGTTGTTTTTGTGTTGTTTTGATTTTGTCTTCATTATTGTCTTCATTATTGTTTTGTCAGTTTTTTAAATTTTTAAAATAAAAATCCAAAAAAAATAAACATTATTATGATCAATAAGATAACTATTTTATGATTGAAGTCAGAGTAACTTTAAGAAAGACAATAAATTTTTCTTAAAACCCAGCCTTGAAGTGAGTGTGTTCTGTTCAGAATAAAAAATGAAAAATGTAAACTAAGAAAGTCAAATTGCACTCTAGAATGGTACCCTCTAATATACTGCTGAAAATATTAAGAACAAGAATTTTGCCCAACACTAAGAATGTTTAGCCTGTACTTCACTAAGAAATTTCAGGAATTCCTGAATTCTCTAATACTAATTTTTATGAGTATGTGAATACATGCCTTTGGAAATAATCCCTAACTTTCAGTGATATTCATACTGCTCAATTATCCAACTGAAAAGCCATTACATTTTTTTATTTATCTACTTGAAAAAACAGTAATAGTAGTGTTTCTTAGTTAACACCATGAATCACACACAAAAACATTACTCCATGTTCTTTTCTCCAAACAAAAAGCAACCTACCTTTGCAGAGTCATATTCAAGGAGTCCGTACAGCCCTTTATCTTGTTCTGGGCTTCCAGATGAGTCATCCCATTTGCACTTATTCCATCAATGCTGAGGACCACATCGCCTATTCTCACTTTTGCCTGGGATGCCTTGCCTCCATCTTTTAGCTAGAATAAATACATTTCATCAGGGGTGTCATTTTTTAAAAACAAAGACTAATTAATGCAGATAAAAATCACACTTTTACTTACACTAAAGGAAAAACATATACTATACTAATATAAATATGTTATTGCTTGTTTAATATGTAAACTTAAAAATTCAAATGATTTTCATGTTTATTTTCTTAAATTCCTACTGTATGAGAAAACAATTTTATGAGAAATGTTCTCTGATAATTTCTCCATTTCTTTATTATACAACAGTAGTACGTGATTCTTTTGAATGGGGAAGAAAATGTAGCCAAAGAAATGTCACATTTTAGCAGAAGAAAAAGAATGCTATCTCAATGAAGTATTCATACTCTTTGAAATAATTTTTTTTTAAAGATAAAGAAAGAAGATACATTGGGCTAGGGATATAGCTTAGCAGCACAAGCGCCTGCCTGGCAAGCTCAAGGTGGTGAGTTCGATTCCCAGTACCGAAAAAGAAAAAAAAAAAAAAAGAAAAAGAAAGAAAACACATTAACAAACAGACATAAACAAAACAACACCCAAACAATAGAAGCAATACAGAGTTTCAGACAAGATGATCAGAAATTAACAATAGTTATTTATTACATATTGTTATCTTCAAATTGGTTACTCAGTTAAACATAGGCATGTAAGATTGATCAAACAAACATTAACTATTCCTTTCAAATAAAGCAATAGAAGTCAGTAGTACAACTCTCTCAGTTATCCTGTGTGATATCCTAGTTATCAGTTATCCATATTTTTTCCCTTCTTCCTCATCCCAGTTGTTCCCTCCCTTTGAGCAGTTTCTTTCCTTTTCACAATATCTATTATACCTTTACTTTTACTTACTCTTTCAGGTTCCTACACTAGTGAGACAATACGGTATTTACACAAGCAGGTCTGATTTATTTCACTTATGAGTATGGATTTTAGTTGCACCCATTTACCTATGAAAGTCTCAAGTTTATCTTTCTTTATAGCTGCGTAATATTCCACTATGTAAAAATACCACATCTTTTTTATCCATTCCTCAGTTGGTGGGCATTTGGGTTGCTTCCACAATTTAGCTACTGCAAACTGAGCAGCTATAAACATGGGTGCACATATATTGCTGTGGTGTGATGTTGGTAGTTCTTCTGGAAAAATACCCAAAAGGGAAATAGCTGCGTTGAATGGGACCTTTAGTCCTGGTTTACTGAGGAATCTCCAGACTGATTTCCACAGGGGTTGCACCAGTCTACACTCCCACCAACAGTGGAGAAGGGTTTCTTTTTCCCCACAGCCTCATCAGCATTTGTCTGTTTGTTTTTCTTTTTTAACCAGCATTTGTTGATAATAGCCATTGGCTGATTTCTTGCTAACAGCCATTCTTCTGGGGTGAGATGAAACCTCAGTGTTCTTAATTTTCATTTCTTGAATGACTAATGATGTTGAACATTTTTTCATGTATTTATTTAAAACGCTTTAAAGTATGTGCTTCTGCCCCCACATTACAGACCCTCACAAAATACACGCATTTTACTGTACAACATACATTATTTTACTCATTAAATAATGTTTGGATTACTAGAATTAGTATTTTATTAATTAAATATTAGAGGAACTATTTACTAATGGAAAATACTAACTGTTCTTCTCTCTTACACAGAACTAAACTATATAAAGTACATTTATAAAGGAAACTGTTCCTACAGCCAGCTATCCTACCACTTTCTATGTGACTGTGGAAAAATCACTTATATCACAGGACTACATGAGTGTAAGAGACAACAGCTGAATAAAATGTCAGCTATTAGTTCCTTGACCTCACATTACTATTCTGAGAAATGTAGGGGCTATGCTTGACAATCGCAAAGCCTTGTAATTCCATGCCAGTTTTAAAACTGTATTATGTGAACTATAGGTACAGAGTTATGGTCTAATCCTAAAACAAGAGACAAGTCTGGAAGTATAATCCCAGCACACAGGAGGACTGTTGACAGTTTGAGACCAGCCTGGGCTACAGAGTGAACTCAAGGCCAGCCTGAACTGCACAGTGAGGCTCTGTCTCAAAAGACACCCCCCGCAAATCTATTCCCTGCCTAAATGAGCAAAAAATAATAATAATACTAATTTCTGGAGTTCTGATAATGAGGGAAACTAGAAACATAACAGTTTCTCTTAGATGTTATTTGGGCCAGGGCAGACAGAACAGAAGAATCAATTTCTCTTTCATTCTCGCTCTCTTTCCCCCCTCCCATTCTTTTTCTCTTTCTTTCCCTCCCCAAACACAACTTCTCCCTGTCTTTTACCATGTGCTACCCTCCTTTGTACCACTTCCACACTCTGCCAACAAGATCACCACAAGGTGTGACCCCTTGAGCTAGGACCTCTGCAATGGGGAGCCAAAGTAAAACTCTGCTTTAAGGACTCATCCAGTCTGTGGTAATGCATTACTGGCAACAGCAAACAGACTGAAACAGTGGCCCCACTGACAACACTATAGGGCTCTATTTATTTATATCAATGTCATCTTCATAAAACGAGGGTAGAAAAACTCAAAATGTCTCCTGCTTCCTAGCCTGCAGAATAAAACTGAAGCCTGAAATACCAGGTAGATGTAATTTGTCACCGATGTGTTTTCAACTTCAAAATAAGCTCATAAATTCAGGGATCACATTTTAGTCAATTCTTCTCCAAGAGCCTTAAATAACAGAAGTTTTAGACAAATGTTTTATTAGAATCTATTAAATCTTTTTTTAAAAACACCCAGGCATGAGAATGTACACGAGTAGTCCTTCCAACTCAGGATGCTGAGACAAGAAGATTGGTTAAGCCCAGAAGTTCAAGGTCAAGCTCTCAACATGCACTAAACTAAAATCAAAATGGATCAAAGATTGATATATTAAAACAGAAACACTCTTGTGAAAATGGCCATACTCCCAAAACTGCTGTACAAATTCAATGCAATTCCCATTAAACTACAGTTAGCATACCTCACAGATCTCGAGGAAACATGCTTTTAATTCATCTGGAACCAGAAGAGACCTAGAATAGCAAAAGCGATCCTGGGCAAAAAGGACAAGTCAGATGGAATTACAATCCCTGACCTGAAATTATACTACAAAGGTGCTGTAATAAAATCAACTTGGTACTGGCTAAAAAAACAGACCTGAGGATCAGCGGAACAGACTGTAAGAAACAGCCACAACCAAAAACATACTCAGCCACCCAATCTTTGAAAAAGGGGCCAAACAAACTCACTGGAAGAACGATAGCCTCTTTAATAAATGGTGCTGGAAAAATGGGCTTGCTACCTGCCAAAGACTGAATATAGACCCAAGTTTATCACCATGCACCAAACTCAAGTCAAAGTGGTTTACAGATCTCAATGTTAAAACAGAAGCACTAAATCTATTGGAAGAGAAAGTAGGTAAAAACCTTGAAGACATAGGGGTAGGCAGAGAGTTCATGAACAAAAATCAAACTTCATGTAAAACACTTGAAAGAATCAACAACTGGGATCTCACCCCACTGAAAAGTTTCTGCACATCTAAAGATATCACCAGCAGGGTAAAAAGAAAACCCACAAACTTGGAAAAAATTTTACCTGACTGTCCCTCAGACAAAGGGCTTCTATCTAGAACATATAAAAAATTTAAAAATATCAGCCCCCCCCAAATTCAAAGACCCAATCCAAAAATGGGCAGCTGAGATGAATACACACCTCTCAGATAAGCAAATACAAATGGCAAATAAATACATGAGAAAATGTTTCACATCATTAGTCATTCAAGAAATGCAAATTGAAACAACACGGAGATTCTACTTTACCCCAGTAAGAATGGCTAGCATTAAGAAATCAACCAATAACAAATGCTGGCGAGGCTGTGGAGAAATAGGAACCCTTCACTGCTGGTGGGAATGCAGACTGGTGAAACCACTGTGGAAATCAGTTTGGAGATTCCTCAGAAAACCAGGTCTAGAGGTCCCATTCAACCCAGCTATTCCCCTTCTGGGTATTTTCCCAGAAGATCTAAAAACATCATATCACAGTGATATATGTGCACCTATGTTCATAGCAGCACAATTTGTAATTGCTAAATTGTGGAAGCAACCCAAATGTCCATCCACCAAGGAGTGGATAAGAAAATTGTGGTACTTTTCTATAACGGAATATTGCTCAGCTATAAAGAAAGATAAACTCGAGGCTTTTATAGGTAAATGGTCACAACTAGAGACCATACTCATAAGTGAGACAAATCAGACCTGCATGTGCAAGCACATTGTCTCACTAGCATAAAACCTGAAAGAGTTTATTTAAACTGGGAGGTATGATAGATATTATGAAATGATAGGAAAACACTCAAGGGTAAAAGGCAACTGGGATGTGGGAAAAAAGAAGGGAAAGAAGGAGAAATTTTGTATGTATGTATATACAGGATAGTTAACATAGTTGTTCTACTGTCTTCTATTTCTTTGCTGAAGGAAACTGTTAATGAGTTCTTGACTGATCAATATTGCATGTCTCTATCTGTTTTCATGAGAAACCACTTTGAAGATATCAATATGTAATACAACAAGCATTGTTAATTTCTTACCACTTTGTAACTCTGTATTGTCTGTATTGTTCTTTTGCTATTTTGTAAAGGTTTTCTGTCTGTTAATGTTTCCCTCCTTTTATTTTTAAAATTAAAAAAAAAATAAAAATAAAACAGAAACACTCAATCTGCTGGAAAATAAAACAGACAGAACTCTTTAAGACATACGTGTAGACAAAGACTTCCTGAACAAAACCCAACTGCACAGGAAATACTACAAAGAATCAACAACTGGAATCCCATCCTATTAAAAAATCTTTTGCACAACAAAAGAAATTACCAATAGAGTGAAAAGACAACCCACAGAGTGGGAAAAAATTTTAGCCAAATGTCCTTCAGACAAAGGATTAATATCCAGAACATATGAACAACTGAAAAAAATTAGACTCCCCAAATTTAAAGACCCAATCCAAAAATAGGCATCTGAGATGAGTACACTCTTCTCAGATGAAGATGTGCAAACAAAAAATAAATATATGAAAAAATGTTCAACATCACTGTTCATGCAGGAGATGTAAATTAAAACAACACTGAGATTCCATTTCACTCCAGAAAGAATGGCTATTATCATGAAGTCAACCAGTAACAAATGCTGGTGGGGCTGTGAGGAAGAAGGAAATCTCCTTCACTGTTGGTGGGAGTACAGACTGGTGCAACCACTGTGGAAATCAGTACGGAGATTCCTCAGAAAACTAGGACTACATTTGACATCTACTAGGTCCCATTTGACATCTATTCCCCTTCTGGGCATCTTCCCGAAATAATTAAAAAACATCATACCACAGTGATGTATGCACACCATGTTTATAGCTGCACAGTGTGTAATAGCTAAATCTTGGAAACAACTCAAATGTCCATCAACCGAGGAATGAATAAAAAAGATGTGTTTTTTTAATACAATGGAGTACTACTCAGCCATAAAGAAGGATAAACTTGAGACATTTTTAGGTAAATGGATACATCTTGAGACCATACTCTTAAGTAAAATAAATCAGATGCATATTTGTAAATAATGCATTGTTTCCCTGGTGTGAGAAGCTGAAAGTGTAAATAAGAACCAAAGGCTGTAACAGGCATTGTAAAGTAGCAATTGTTCAAAAGAAAGGTGAAGGGGGACTAGAAAGGGAAAAAAACAGAAGGATAAAAAAAGGAAACTAAGCTTTGTAAATGAGGAGCAAAAGAGAGGCTGAAGGATGCGGAGAGGATTGGGGAAAAAAGAGGAATCAGGATATATCATGTACAGATACAAATTCCCTATGATGAATGTGATCATTTTGTACCAATAAACTTAAGATGCCACAATTCCCTTGGTAACTTGCACACCAGTATTAAGAATATAACTTAAACAGCAGAAGTGGAAACAAACACCCATCACCACCTCAACAATCAATCTTTCACAAGAAATACTTTATTTCTTTTTTACCAAGAAATGTTTTATTTTTCTTGAAGTACCTAATTGTACAAAAAATTCATGTTTTGCTTTTGCTATTTATACACTATCACACAATCTTATTCCGAAAGATAAATGGTCATTAAAAACAAAGGGTAAATAAAAATTCACAACCTTAACACCTAGAGAAGTTCAGGTGACTGGCTGAGGAGGATTTTCATATCTAAGCTACCACTGCGCAGCCACCTCTCTGGAAAGGCCTTTCTGAACCAGGAAGAGACTGCCACTGCCCCACGCAGGCAGACAGGGCTCTGCAGAGGAGCAGGGAGCAGAGAGAGTGAGGATAGCTGCCCGGTTCCCCCTAGCTGCTGCAAGCCTGGGCTGGGTCCAAGGTCCTTGTTTCCACAGCGAGAGTGTGTTCCTCACCAAGCTGTCTTAGTGTTTGAATCTGCCTTCCAGCCCTTGGGAAGGAGGTCCTGAGGGCACCCTGGGCAGCAAAGAGTGGGGGTGGCTCCCTCCTGTTTCTATTACACCACAGGCTTCACCTGGCTCTGGAGAGCAGAGCACCACTGAGCTGGCCCACGTGCCCCAGCCTGCCCTGCACTGGCCGCCCACACACTCACTTCTCTTTATTCTCCTCCGAGGGAGACTGTAGGTCTTCCTGTCTGTCTATCCCATCTTTGATGCAGACCCAGCCTGGCCAATGATGTGCATTTCTTGGGCTCAGATCCTGATAGGGAATGAGTGTCTATTTCAGCCAGCATCATGGTCTTTGGTGCTGCCAGAGCCCAGGGTTTGGGAGGGAAAAACTGATGTAACCTGAGCTAACTGACCCTCAGGGGTGAAGCTGGGACAGTCTGGAGACCCTAGCATTTCTCCTTGGATAGGGGACCAGAATGAGCCTAAAATGTCACATGAGAACAAAGAGAAGTCACCCAAGGGATGTCAGCTTTTTCTCCCTCTCATGGGGTAGGTTTTCACAGATTTAAATTTCTACATTAAACTCCTTCTTGCTTACAGTTTTTATTAACATTAATCACAGTAAGTTTTCAACATTGACAGCTTTTATAAATCTCTACCTTCCTTATTCTCTGCCAGGCTTCTTACTCACATGAATTAAACTTATGGGCATGAAGAGCCTGAAGTAATGCTGTGTGTATGTAGTGAGAAGTGCTAGGTAGAAACAAACTCAAGCCTTGTGAGAAGGTAGTACCCACCTCACTGAATATACCCTACAAGCTTCCTTTTTCCCCAGTGCCACTCCCCAAGCCATTTACTCATCAGAAAGACCAATGTTCCTTTTCCCTTAATTGGGTGGTATGCAACATTATTATGAACCGTGAGCAGCCAAGGGAAGACGGTAAGGTCACTTACTTGTATAGCTCATCTTTTACTACTTTTGCCAGCTTGAATAGCTTGCATTGTTTGAAGCACTAATAACTTTCTGTCATCAGCATATCTCATACATGTTGCAGCCAGATATGTGTGTATTTCATAAATGCACGATGTGTAGGAAGGAAGCAGTCATAGGCGACCCTTAGGTCAAGCACAGTTTAAATCACACTAATCACAAGCAAATGGTTCCCCTTTGATCTTCAAATACATATTTCAGTACTGCCGCTCAATTTTCCACAGACTTAATTGCAGCTGTATGCTCTTTAAAAAACATTATTTTCTGGCCTCACTAAAGTTGCAGGCAAATATAGCTGCATATGCTAGAACTACCTCTAAATTCAATACTGGTTAGTGATGCTGACATGAAGGTACGCCAGGACAACTATAACGTCTTCAAGAAACTGGTATCTTTCCTGAGCCTCCCCATCAGCTTAGAGAGGAAAGGATCTAATATGAATCACCTGTACTCACCTCTGGGAACAGCTGCACTTTAACTCTTCTATGTATAATTGTGGATTACAAGTATGCTCTGGAAAGGAAGTCCAGTCTTTAGTAAGCACATGGGGAAGACTGTGTGTGGCATGCAGGAGGATGTAAGAGAAAAAGAAACTGGTGCCTTGGGCTCCCCTTTCACTAGGAAAGCACCCAAATGTAAATTTTCTTTTGGCACTTTAGGAAAAAGATCCTCTCAAACGTCACTCACTGCCCTGAGAAAGAAAGAACTCAGAAAGAGTAGTAGCACTATTTACTGAGCACCAACAGTAAGCCAGGGACTGCGGAGTCGCCTTACCATTCCTCACTGCTGTAGTTTTAGGCTATTTTAAAGAAGGGAGAACAAATCTTCAAATTGGTTAAGTGACTTGCTACATCTGTACACCAAGTAAGAACATATTCCGAGGAAAGACTCTGAAGTTAGGCAAACATGAGTTCATATTCATGTTCTGCTATTTGCTACTTGTGTAAACTGCAGTAACTTGGCCTCTGGAAGCCCCAGCTTGCAAATAGGAACTATAATTTCACATGTCTCACAGAACTGCTGAACTAATTAAAACTCTAGCACAGTACATACCACAAAATGCACAACAAATCCTCAACAGTATTTGTTCATCGTTATACTAAACCACAAAATTCACATGGGATAGAAGCCTACTTCAAGGACCTATAGGGCAAAGAAGTCAACTTTTCAAACTGACCAGTCAATTCTGCTTTTCTTAAAGAAAGGCCAAACATCTCTTCCGTCTGCTCTTCTAAGCCTAAACTCTACTTCATTCAGCCATAGAGACAGACTTGCCTCTGATTCAGAAATCTCACTGTGGATATCCTCCTTTACTGTTCAGAACTGAGCCTGGGCTTTTCAAACTCCATTCACCCAGAAGTGACCTTACTTGCCACTTCCCAAAAGAATTAGGTGTTGCCACTTGAGTTGGGGGTCAAGAAAGGACAGCAAGGAAAGAAAAACCAGAGGATACAAAGGAAAACAAGGGAGGGTATCAGTACAGATCAGAGCATGAGAGAAGTTAGAATTGTGAGATACCTCAGGCATTGGAAAACGAGGTCCAAGCCTTGTCTCTGGGTATGTTGTACATCGACACACACATAGTAATACATAAATTGAAAACAATATAGTCACTATGGAAAAGAGTTCACACTTTGTTTTGCATTGGTAAAATAACATAATGATGATAATTAGTTAAGTATTATCTAGAGAAAACTCTCCTATACTAACACATAGGTGCATCTTCCAAGTTAGCATTAATTTATTATTCTCAAATAAAAATAAAACTACAATTTTCCAGAATGCTTAATCTCCACACAAATATGTATAGTTCCAGCAGTATTTCTTCTGAAAACTTCTCAAAAGAGAAAAGGTGGCCCTACCATTTACAAAACTGCACTGAAAATAAGATAGTATCTCACATGGCAGACCATTAAGACAAATATCTGAAAAATACAAACAAAAAATGTATCTTACCCACAAAGATGTATGCTATGTAGAATCTATGAGGTGTGAGATATTCCTGCTACACTAATCTCCCCATAGCTTTTACCTCTTTCAAAGATCTCAATCACAGAAACAAAGCAACAGAACTTTCATTTTTAAAAAATAATAACCGGGCTGGGGATTTAGCTCAGCGGCACAGCGCCTGCCTGGCAAGCGCAAGGTCCTGAGTTCAATTCCCGGTACCTGAAAAAAACCAAAAAAAAAAAAAAAAAAGTAAAAAATAATAACCAAATATAGCAGATAGTATTTAAATGAGATTAACTTTTAAGACTCCTACTGAAAATGATTATTTGGTATATTACACTAAACCTTTCCATAACAAAAGCAAAATGTTTCACTATAGCAGTAACTCTTAACAATGTCTCAGAATTCTCTAGTAAAATGGACTTAACCTTCAAAATTACAAGAAATGTACAGTATGCATACATGATCCTCTATTTGTCTTTCCCTATGACACTCAGAAAGCAGATTTCAGGAAGAAAAATTACTTACTGAAAATATGCAAACCCAAAGCCTACTATCAAAATCAGTTTTTAAATATACATAACATCATTTTAATTGGTAGATGCTTACTAAGCAGAACAATTCATGCTAATTCAAAAGAAGTAAACGGGCAATTATCCAATAATATACTATGGGTAACAAGCAGGAGAAATGGCACCCATCTCATCAGTCACTACTAAAGTACAAGTGTTCAACCCTCGGCATATTTTCAACAAATATGGAATGCTTGGAAACACAACCTTAACACCATGGGTATGGCTGGAATGCCATAAGACTAAGTAAATGTAAAAAAAGGAACAATAAATATGATAGCTATAGAAAGAAACACTGAAATTTCCCATGTCAAAAAATCATGGGAACCAAGCACAGCAAAATGAAAGCTTTTGTTTTTCTAACTGTCCTGTTACCAAAATTTGAAGAAATCTCCTAATAAAATTATATCAATTTCATGAACAGGATTTCCTTGAAGTGAGAAAGTACTGAGAAAAGTGCTATTTTTTTCAAATCTAATGAGCAACCCTTAATTTTATTTTACCACATATTTTGCAGTACCAGTTATAGAATACATTTGAATCTGGATACATGAGCCTATAGCTGAAAGTTTCTAGGCACTGTATCTGTCTCCCACACATTTACTAGAGTACCATAAATGTGACTGGTTGTCTCATCCCCCCTCCCAAAACACCTAAGAATGTATAGGTACTGCGTTATTCTTATAATAGAGAACTCACACAGAACTTGTTTTCTTACAGTGATAGGTACCATTCAAACACCACAAAATATATCACAAATAAATAAAATCCCAGAGTAGTGTTTACTAGCAACTGGGGCAATTCATGAAGTGATGTTTTTAAAAAAATCCATAAAAACTTTTTTCAAATCTCAATGTTTGCTCTCTCCAATGCTGTTAATCTACCTACAATCCTGCACTTGAACATGTGATGTCATTCTGTCTTACATTATAGTATCGTTATATTGCTGGCACTTCAAGTGGCACTCAGATATATTTACATGGATGTTGTAATGGGGTGCATGTGCCTCCAAGCCTCATGTAATAGAAAGCATGGTCCTCAGAAGAGCAATGTTGGAAGGTGGTGAAGCCTTAGGTAGGTGATTAGGTCACTGGGTGCATGGCTCTTGGATGGGATTATTGTAGCTACTGTGAAGTCTGAGTTACTTTCCACAAGAATGAGAAGTTAGAAAAGAGCAAGACTGGCCAGCCCCTACCCTCTGGCTTCCTGTCTTACACACACTCATGCCATAATACCATCTGCTCTACGGTGAGCCAGCCAAGAGGGTCCTCATCAGATATGCATCCCTAGGGACTGCCAGCTCTTTAACTTTCATTTTCTAAAACTGTGAGGTAAATCAGTCTCTTTTCTGTACAAGTCCCAACCTCAGGTATGTTGCTACAGCAACAGGACATAGGCAAATGTACATGTCTAATATGAACATGTCCTTTGAAAATTTAGTTTACTTTTTCTCTGTGAAATAAAATGATTTGGCTTTTTGTAAGTTAGAAGAGTAGGGAGACAAAACAATCACTGACATCTTCTCTGTGAGTCAGAGTCACAGAGTGCTCACAAAGTGCTCACTTTAACTACGGGTTCTAGTTTCTGGTTTATGAGTCAAACTGTATTCACTTTCACCCAAAAGTTAGAGAATATACCTTATATGGTAGCAATGGAGAGAATATCTCAAAGTATACGTCACCACTCCTTAGCAAACCAAACAGAAGTAAGGGGGTGATGATGCCTCTTTCCTTATAAAGCCACTGAGCTATCTACCTCCAACACAGGGCTTGTACTAATACTATTTTTATAGACCAATTATATTTCCTATCATTTACTGAACAGCATTTCATTCTGAGTCTAATATAATATGAACATGTCTTCTTAAAGTGTGATTCACTACTGCAATGACACATATCCCTTTCATTTTATAACCCATGTGTCTACATTCAAAGATTTAATGTGCTTTGCTGTTAAATGTGAATATTTCTCTACAAGAAATATAAAATATATTGTGGCTTAGAAAAAGGTGCCCACAAACATCTCAAACTCAAATAAATTTGTTGCATATAGAAAAATCAGCATTTCTATGCACTGAAAATTAGAGGAAATAGTTTTAAAAAAAATCCACACAGATAATTAAAAGAGTAAAAGCAAATCAGTTAACTCTAGTTTACCAAGGAACAGATTAACACTGGTAACTACACCTAAGATACCAATCCCCTCTCCCCACCAGGTTCTGTTTAAAGATGAGGTAGATCTTCTGAAACTGTAGGTAAATGCAATTTTTATAAGTCATTTCCTCAACTTCCAAGCCAAGTGAAAAAGAACATACAATATCAAAATATTAAATTTGAGTTAGAAAACTCTCACCCCAGGAACAAAATCTCTTAACTATCCCAGGAGTTCTCCAAGTATAATGTTCATTATTACAGAACTAGAATAGATTCTAATGTGCTGACACATAATGCCTAATAGCTCAGAAATACTCAGATAGGAAATATATTCTTTGCAAGAGTTTTTTCATCACTGGCACAATTCATGGACTTAAAAAATGGTTCTGGCACAAAACTACTGCAATAATAACATAAATTTTCTATAAGTATTCTCCAAGGAGTTATAGAAAGTTACAAGAGTAACAATTTTTTTTTCAAATAAACTGTTTTTGTTCTGTTTTAACTGAAAAAAATCAAAGGAGGTAGGAAGTATCCTACAACACTGATAAGCAAACCAAAACCTTTTCTCTGAAGCACTGTAAAAGCAAAATAACAAAAACTGACAAACATAACCCAACCTTAATTCAAATGGATTTCTTTAGCATATTTATTTTCTTTATTTAAACGTCTAGAATTAGATTTAAATAGCTAATAAAATGTATGAAATCTGCTTGCCCAAATCTCACTTTAAAAACACAATCAGGACTGGAAATATAGCTCAGCTGGTAGAACTGTGGCCTAGCATGTGGGAGGCCCTGGGTCTGATTCCCTGCATCAAAAACTCCACACCCACATGAAACTAATAATACGAGCCCTATTTCTTGAAGCTGATTAAATATTTGTTTCTATGACATTTTTATACATATTTTATAGGTTTAGGAGGTATGCATCTCACATTATAGGTATCCAAAAAATATTTTTGAGTAAACAGGGTAGAAAAGAGAAAATGCTGTGGAAAAAAGACCCAAACATTCTTCATGGACTTGAATACAAAGTATACAGGAACAAATCTGTAACATGGTATTTCAATTCTAAACTACATAAAATCAAAGACAAATTCAAATGCAAGAGAATTTGAAGTCTGACAAGAAGTAGAACGCTATGTTTTCCATATGAGTCAACCAATAATGTAATCTTAGCCTATATTTTGAAAAAAATAAAAGCTCTACTCATATAAGGGAAAGCAGTACTCTCACTGTATTGTACATGCTTACATCACATCAAATACTAATGAAATTCTGAATGTTCACATGGTAAGGTCTAATCCCCAAAATGCTATCTAGGGTGGGGCTTTTAGTAGGTGATTAGTTCATGAAGGCTCCACCCTAATGAATAGAATTAGCACCCTTAAGAGACAACTACCTTGCCCTTCTGCCACATGAGGACACAGCAACAAATTATCACTCATGAGAAATGGACTCTCAGCCAACAGTGAACCTACTGGTATGTTAACATAAGACTTCCCACCCTTCAGAATTGTGAGCGATAAATTTCGGTTGTTTTTAAATTACCAGGCAGTCAGCATGGAAGATAAAAACCAGTACCCAAAAATGGGATGCTGCAACAACAAATAAGTAAAAATGTGTAAGAAGCTTGGGAACTGGAAGAACTTGGAGGTACATGCTAGAAGAAACCCACACTGCACTGAAGGGAGTGCTACGGATCATTCTGATGAGGGCTCAGAAGAGCAATGCTGTAGGGAAAGGCTCAGGCTTCTTAAAGATTATCTAAATAGTTGTGAACAGAATGTTGGTAGAAATAAGGAAGTATAGTAGACTGTGCCCCTACATATAGGGGATAGGTTCCAAGGGTCTCCACTGCAGCAATACTTTGTGGAAGTACGGAGGTAGGACAACAGAACTGTGGCACCACAGGTCTGTGGTTCCAACCTGGGAGAGCTGCAGGCACCTGACTCCAACCCTGTGAGAGCTGCAGTGTGGGCTCTGCCCAGCATAAACAAGGAGGAGCCCCCAGCTCCCAAACCCGTAAGGACCCAACTTCTACTCTAGTATGTCCAGAAGGTAGGACATAGAATCAGAAAAGATTCAAGCCTTAAGATTGAATGCTGTCTGTCCTGCTGGATTTCAGACTTACTTGGGATCGGTTATCCCTTTCTTCCTTCTTGTTTCTCTCTTTTGGCATGGGAATGTCTATTATATGTATGTCCCAACAGTACTATATTTTAGAGGTATGTATATTCTGATTTCACAGGTTCACAGCCTTAGAACAATTTGCCTCAGGGTAAATCATACCTTGAATGTCATTCACATTTAATCTCAGTGATAATCAGATGAGCCTCTGGACTTCAAGCTTTTGAATTAATACTGGAATAATCTGAGACATTTGGTGCTACTGGCTATAATGAATGCATTTTGCTTATGAGAAGGACATACATTTTAAGGGCCTTTGTGGCAAACTATGGTCTGAACATTTCTGCCACTCCCCCACCCACTCCTATATTGAAACATAATCTCCAAAGGGTGAGGGGGAGAGCTTTAGGAAGTGATCAGGTCCTGAAGACTCTTGTTAAGAAGCCTGAAGGAGCTTGTTAGTCCCTCTGCCCTTCACCAAATATTGACATAGCCAGAAGCCACCCTCTCTGAAGCAGGGTAAGACCTCCCCAGACATAGAGTTAACTACCATCTTAGACTTCTCAGAACTTCAAGAACTGTGAGAAAAATTTCTATTTATATATTATCCAATCTAAGGTATTTTGTCAGCCATTTGGCTGAGACATGAAGGTAATATAGTATCACAACAGTGGAAAATCCAGAAATTATAACATACCAGAAATTACTTTTAAAATAGATGGTGTTAAAATGAATGGTGCAATATAATGATGGACTAGAATTACTGTGTTTTACAAAGTAGTGATCTCCACACTTGGCTGATCAAACTGTGGTATTATGAAAAAACAATACACACACACACACACACACACACACACACACACACACACACGACCTTCATCCTTGGTTTCTGGCATACTCCTGCAATCCTTGGAATCTCTGGATATGCTAATGAGATCACTAGTAACTCGGGACCTCCAGACAGTTTCTCGGTGGGGGCTGATCAATGGAAAGATCAAGGCATGACTGAGGATTCAGACTTTCAGCTCTATCTTGAACCTACAGGGGCAGGGAGAAGGGCTGAAGTCTGAGTTGATCACCAATGGCCAATTTAAAAATCTATCATTCCTATGTAACAAAGCCTCCATTAGAAGCCCAAGAAAGACTAAGTCTGGAGAGCTTCCAGAGACCTGAGTACCTGGAGATGCCTAGAGAGCAGCATGCCCAGAGAGGGCACAAGAACTCTGCATCTTTTCCATCTATGCATCTGTATATCATTTGTAATATCCTTTATGATGAATGCATAAATGTAAGTAAAATGTTTCCCTAAGTTCTGTGAGCTGCTCTAGTAAATCAATCCAATCCAAGGAGGGTACCATGTGAACCCTCAACTTAAAGCAAATCTGTCAAAGGTTTGGTGATAAAGCTATACACTGCTATACACTGCTAGAACTACACCTTCATCCTGTAAGATCCAATGCTCTTGATATGCATTATTAGAACTAAAGTGAAGTGGAGGACATCCAGCTAGTGTTCTCTGGAGAACCAATTGCTTGGTGTGTGGTGAGTAACTGCACACATCTGGTATTAGAAGTCTTTTGTTGAGTGATGTGAGAATAGGAAAAACATTTTGATTCTGAATTTTCCCCCATTATCTTTTAAAATGTCTTGAGTCTTTTATAAAGTACAGACTATGGAATCTCATTGTAAGAGGGGTTTTTTTAACTTTAATTTTTTCTAAAAATTTAATTTTTGTTACATATTTTCAGGACATAATGATCACATTCCTTGTGGGGAGCTGATATATATACATAAAACATCTCAAGTCCCTTTTCATCCTCTTCACCTCTCCTCTCCCTCTCCCTATCCCCTGCCCACTTGCAAAGGATCTAGCTTCCTATTTCCTATTCTCTTTTATTTTGCTCTTTATTTATATTTTGGGTTTCACTGACAAGAGAAACCATGCAGTATTTAAGCATGTGTGCTGCTTTATTTTACTTAACATTATGGATTATAAGAAGTTTTGAAAGTCTGAAGAAGAACTCAAAATCAAATAATACATAGCTAAAAAACCAGGACACATGGGTGCAAATGGAAAAACTTTCATTTTAAGCACAGTTAAAAGCTTGGAAACATTCAGAAAATTCCAGAAATAAAATACACTTCTTTGCAAAGTAAGAAGATTTCTATTATAGGGTATGTCTCAAAAGATGGAAGACAACCACATCACTGGTACTAAAGAGGGGTATATAAATCTGAAAATGAGAAACAGAGTACATACTTGTATTAGTCTTTTTTTTTTTTTTTTTTAATTGCTCGGACAAAATATCTGACACCAGCAACTTAATGCAAAAGTTTACTTGGCTCACGGTTTTAGAGGGTTCAATCCTTGGTTGGCTGGCTCATACGCGGAAACAGCATAGCAGAGGGCACAAGGGAGGAAAGCTGCTCAACTCAGGGCAGCCAGGAAGCAAAGGAACAGAACAAGGCAGAGAGGTGGGTTAATCCATGGATGAGTGTAGGGATCCCCAGGATCCAATTACATTTTGAAACCCCTGCCTTTGAATACGTAAGACTTTTAGAAATAGTTTAAGATCTAAACCATAACAGTACTCACTAAATTACTGGTCCATAAATGACCAGACAGAAGAACATCGCTGAACAATTTTAGTTACATACTCCAAATGTTCTTTCTCCATGAAAACAGTAAAACATGAAAACATCAAGTTCTGATTCTCATTACACATCAGTCATTTGTCAGACTGCAAACATTTTTGTTTTTTGTAGCAAATGCTATAAAATGAAATGTGAGGTTCAAATATAGCTTGAGTTTGGAGTATCTAGATTATTAAATAATAAACACAGTTTTAAAACAAAAATTAAAATAACGTTCTACTAGTCTATGATGACACAGCAAATTAAAGAAACAAAGCTGTAGGAAAACTCATGGGCTAGACAGAGTTCCAATTTTTCAGGGTATGGTAAATTATTTACACACAAGATACTTATATTATTTCATCAAGATGTAATAGTAATGATTCCCTTTTAAAGTTTTAAAATTGTGAAAACTAAACACAATTCTACATGTAATAAATACAAACTTTCATGTTAAGTAAATTGCTGTTAGCCAAAATCACAACTGCTATTCAGGAGCTAAGAGAAACAAGCAGAACAAAGTGGAACACCAAAGGGGCAGAACTTTGAGTGTGCTAGAGGTGCAGGCGCAAATGACCTTTCCTTTTTGTTTGATAAAGTGAAATATATAAATTGGCACAGATAACCTGATGTCCTGTTTCAAAACAAGAAATCATTAGAGACTCAGTAGTTTCACTGGTAATTAAATAAAAACAGCTGATGGTCCAGTGACACAAACATGTAGGAGGAAATATCTGGCAGATCTCTAAAATATATTTACATATGACCTGGACAATATCACTGCTGTTTTGGCCTACAATGAAACTGCGCTATCAAAAACGTCTTCCTCCTCTGATGACAGATTATTCAACAAAGTCAAGGAAAAATATAAAAATGGCTCAAATAAATTCTACTGGTTATATAGGAAGCAGAGGCAGGAGGACCACAAGTTCAAGCCCAGCCTTGTCAACTAAGCAATTTAGAAAGACCTTGTCTCAAAATTTAATTTAAAAAAAAAAAAAAGCTGGAGATACAGCTGAGGGCTAAGGCCTTGGCCTCAATCCCAGTATTAAAACAAAAAACAAAACAAAAAAAAAAACTAGCTTAAGATAGGATAAAGAATTATTTTGTTACAATTTAAATGCTGAATTAAGTTTTCAAAATGAACTTATTTTCAAAATTGAGTACATTATTTAGTAAACTCTTCTGACCTGAACTTGCTTGCTCAGGAGTTTAGACAAAAGTAGAAGTGGGGGAGGTATTTACACTATCTTGTCTTGCTACCCTAGTAATTTACCTTTCTATACCTGCTTTGTGACTAGCAGTTCCATAAAAATACAAGAAATAATTTAAACAATCAGTATCTCCTAATTTCTTTAAATTTGAAAACAGAAAGGTAATCCTTACTCTCTTGTTTGTTGATTTAAAATAACAGAATTTTTAAAATGACAAATTAGAAAGAAAAAAATCTCATTCAACACACACCCACCCTGAAAAACAGTTAGCAAGTACCTGCACCAGAAGCAACAATCAATTGATACCTATTTCAATAAACCACTTGAATGGGCTTGATGTTAAGCTGGGGGTGGAGGTGGGGTGGCGGGGGGGTATCCCAACACCAGAGAGATGTCTTCCATGTATTAACTCATTTAACCTCAGAAAAACTATGATGCAGGTATGATCATTCCCAATTTGTAATTAGGGAAACAAGACAAAGAAAGTTTAAATTACTAATCTAAGGTTACAAAGCTCAAAGTCCTAGGGCTGGAGCTGGAACCCAGGCACTGTGATTACAAAGCACATGTCGTGACCACCACACAGGACTGTTCCCACCCACATCATCCGCCACCCCCTGCCTCTTGAGAAAACACATTTCACAATCCAGACAAATGCATGCTTTATTCATGAACAGTTTATTCCCTAAATCCTATCAATTTGCTCCTCCTACTTAAAGTAGGCTGCTGTGTAAGTCAGGAGGGAAATCTTTCCCCTCTAAAATTTAATGGTTAACTTACTACCTTCATCAGCTCTTAAGTATCATCTAACTTGCAAAAGAAATATATTTCCAAACACCATATAAATTTCAAAAAAGCCTAAGTAAAAAACTTCTAAGTATCCAGATCAAAGAGAAAGCAACAGAGGATACAGAGCATGGGGAATGGGAGGATTTAAGGAAGAAGTGAAGGAAGACAGAAAAGGGGTGGAAAAGAATAGAGCTCCCAAAATCTCCTTCCTTCATTTTACAACCTCTGCAGTTCTCCTGAATCTTACTCCCTAATCCCACTGAGAAGCTCACCAGGGAAGGGGAGAAGTCAGCCTGCCAGTGTCTGCCTTTCAAGACAGGGTATGACTCACTTCCTCCCAACATTTTATTCCGGTAGGCAGATCTTCCCTGGCGTTCCTTCATGAATGATGACGGAAGCCTGAGGTGGCTGGGCGAGGGGGAGAGCTAGGAGTTTCATTAACACTGACTGACGAAACAACATAAAGCACAGCTTCTCCACAGCTTCTTTGAACAGTCTTTCAAACTCCAATCTGTTTCAGACCAGTATGTCAGAAAGATACAACAAAAAGAAACTTATAAAAAAAAAACTTTTAACAAATGTAAAATGCAGCCCTAAGTTTTTATTAGATTGAACATACATAAAATTACTGTCATATTATGAAGTTTTCTAAAAGAAAACAATTCTTGACTCTCAATTTCTGAATTTAGGTTATCACAAACTGACAAACTCATGAAGAGCATTACTAGATTTAAACACTGAAAGTAACATTTTATGCCCCAACTATCAACAAACTTGGAAAGAATAAAAAAAATTAGGAATTTAGAAAAATAATTTTTCTAAGTGTCAACAGGAATTACCTAAAAAGCACAGATAAGATTGTGAGCAACTTTTAAAAAGTCTTCTTTATACTTAGTCTTCTTTATACTTTGTATTTTAAAAATTATGAGTAAAATAGCTAAAAATAAATACATCTTTAAAAAATAAATTCCATTTTAGTTGCTAGTTTATTTTCCAAACACCTTTTCTGTTCCTTTTAATTCCATGTTGTTCTTCCCCTCTTTACTCAACTTTCAATTCCTCAGTGTAAAAAAGAATGACTTACTTAATATTTCCTAAAGCTGGATACAATAAATATTATACCCTAGTTTTGGAAGATCTGTTAAAATATTAATAGTGCATTCCCATGTCCCTCTGGTTGAAAATTAATTAAAGAATTTATGGATAATAATGAAGTTCACAGCTTTTCAGTCGTCTTACAAGGTTATAGATGCTCTGAAAAGAGCTGCTTTTACCGGAAGCATAGTAATTTATCCAGGAAAAAAAAATTATACTTTAAAACACAAATTGTCATCACTTTCAAGGTAATATTACTTCTAGGTTCTTTTCCTTGTGCAAAGTTCTTATATTAAAAGTTCTTCCTATAAAAAAATAGATTCATAGTTCCTAACAGATGAAAATACCTAAACATTACTATTTTTTACCTCTCCAGAGAGCTGAAGTATAAATGAGGTAACAGCATGTTGCCAAAGTTTAAAGAAATAAGCACTCTGAAACATTACTGGCTGATAGTTTGGCAATACACCATATATTAAAATTACAAATTTAAATATATATACTCTCTGATATTGTAATTCTACCTCTGGGAATTTATAGGTCTACTTTCATTATAGATGAAATCATTTACAGTTCTGCTGATATACACATTCTGAAAAATCACTGTACTATGCAAAAATGTACAATAAAAAAAAAAAAATCACAGGGTTAGAGTCACAACACTAGAACTTCATCTTTAGAAAAGACCAGACGTTTGCGTGTGAAAGTGAGATATGACAAAAGCAGAGTTACTTGAAGTCAGATGGAAAGTTACAACATCAAATGTGGATTGTGATAGCACATAACACTTCGGTGAACTGAATTTATATTTCAATTATGTTTAGTGTATTCCTCTACGGTTCAGTTTAGATGGGAAGTTTTGTCACATTCATCTAGTGCTTCTTTCAGACTAAACATAAGCAAATACAAAACTCACACTATGCTCAAATTGTTCCCTAGTACTGTATAGTAATAATTTTGGAAAAAAATTTACATCTTCAAAACAAACATGACTAAACTTCACTGTATATCTCATAATCTGTAGCAGCTGATAATATATGCCTGCAACATTTAAATAGTAAAATTATTTGCAACTGTATAATAATAAGGAAGCTATTAAATGATGATATGGGAGACCTATTGTTAAATTTTTTAAAAGCAAAACAGACTAATGTATACAATATGCTGCCATTCATACACGAGAGGGAAATAAATTCACATGTGCCTCTATATGCATAAAATTTTTTTCTAAAAAGATACTCAAACTATCACTTAGCTACAGTTACTGATTTGGAGACTGACATGGAAATAAGAGGTTGCTTATTTACAGCTGACCAGATAAGGACAAAGGCAGCAGAGATAATTTACTACATGTTTGTTACAGTTTCTTTAACTAAGACCTTATAAATACACTACTTACTCAATAAATATTTAGAATTTAAGCTTATACCCAAGTAAAGGGGAGAAAAGATACTAATAAGTATCTCTCCTTCATTTTATGTTTTACTTTTTATAATTGAACAAAAATCTGTGGTAATTGTAATAAAAGAAGATAACATACATAACTCTTTACTATTAGAAATGTCCTTTTAACATAAAGTATATATGGTAATCAAATGGTCTAACTGATCTTATCTCAAATTACTTTTAAGGTAGTCAAGCTCTCATTCATGGAGTAGGATACAAAGGTAGACTACTATGCCCAACCACAAGGAATTCCATGAATAATTTGTAACTGCTGTATTTATACCCTTAACAGTTTTTAAGCATAGTTTGTGCTCTCTGCTAAATGACACTAAAATATCAAAAAGTTCTAATTATGGAGCCACATGACATAGTGCAAGTAACTTTGATCAAAAACATTTGCTCTGTGAAAAGCCACACACTGAGCATTGGAGAACCTATTTCCAAAACACAGATGTAAGAGGAAAAGAAACCCCAAAATAGTACATATTTTTCAGAGTCCTTCCCTCCTACTTCAATTTCCCCTCCTTATCTTACAATGGATGGGTGCATGCACACATCATCCATTCTACACATATCCATTAAACACTAAGGAGGCAACTGGAAATGGTGTCTTAGTCATTCCCTTCCTCAGTGGGACAGAAATACCCTGACACCCACAACTTACAGAAGAGGTTTATTTTAGCTCACATTTTAGAAATTTCGGTCCTTCCATGGACAGTAGCAGGGTGGAAGGGCATAGGCAGAGGGGAAAGGTGATCACCTTATGTTGGCCAGAAAGCTCAGTGTGACGGGAAAAGCCAGCGGCAGGAAGAGACCTTCCCAGGTCATGCCCCACTGGCCAGCCTCTTCTAGCCAGACCCAACCTCCTGACAGCAAGTCAGTTATAGCACCCGCACACTCTAATCCTCTTCCAAAAGCCCTACTCATGAGCATATGAAGCTCTTGGGGGACATCTAGATATAATCCTTAACAGTGCTGTTCAAGAAAAGGGAACAAAAAAAATGCAGCTTTTACTCTGTGTAGTATAGAAAGGAAACTATTATTTAGCAAAACTGCGGCACTTACAATTCTCATATGAATGTGCTCTTTTTTAATGTAAAATATTTTGAGAATAATATAGTCTACGAGTCAACTAGGAAGTCCAAATGTCAGACAAAAAAAGTATTTCAAACAGAAAATCCTTATGTGTAAAGGTCCTGAGTTGGAAACATTACAAAAGCAAAAAAATTTTAAATCAGTGAAATATACGAAAACATAAAAGCATCTCTTACTAATTTTTCATATTTTAGCTATGGGCAAGAGACTTCTAAAATCATCCCTGGAGGCACCCAAATTTTAAATTTAGCCACTGAATCTGAGTAAGGAATAAATATTACACTAGTGTGTTCACCACAGATGGAATCCACTTGAGCCTGCTTTCTAAAGCACACATGTCCTCATCCGGATTACTGCATGAACCTCTAGGTTTCACTAAACAGTGATAAATAACTCCCTCAGTCTACAGAAAGATTTTCCAGTAGTAAGTGTAACAACACAGTTCTACTTGTCAGGCCACGAAGCAAGAGAAAACCTCCCCTACATGTAGGTTCCAGCATTCCTTCTCTCACACCCAGCCTCCTCATCTGAGCAGCATGTGACTACTCACTCAACCTACAAGTTCTGAAGAGAAAACTGCTGGTAGTTAACAGTAGCCCCAAATCTTTTAATTTGAATTGAAAGATAGCCAACTAGGCACACATTCTTTGTTGCAATAACATATATGGTTAACACAAAACAGACTTCTATAGTACATGAAGCTGTTTCAGGATCCTTATAGTAAATTTCTTTAACGATACATAGACAGGACAAGCTACACTACAAACAGGCTTTAAAGCCTGAACTTCAGAACAATTCACCAAGATGTTTTTCCCATTTATCTAGTAGCAATGTCAAGGATGTCCCAAAAAGATACCTTAACAAATATGCATACACCATTTACCTTTCCAAATGAATCTTGCATTATTAAATTGAAAACCACATTTCTATGCTGCTTTACACAAATTAATGAGTGCTAAGCCCTTCTTCCACTTTTTATCTCTATTAAGATACTGATATAGCAAGTGTAGATATAGCAAGTATATATTTTTTATGTTTACTTTTTTAAGTGACAGGTAATCATGACAAGTAGGATAAAAAAAAAATCAATGATCTTCTGAACTTTAAAATATTGAGAAAATTTTTTGTTTGTTTGTTTGTTTGTTTTTTTCCGGTACCAGGAATCGAACTCAGGATCTTGCACTTGCCAGGCAGGTGCTGTGCCGCTGAGCTAAATCCCCAGGCCCCTAGAAAGATTTTATTGACAGTAAAATATTTTAATGCACAACCTCATAATACTCAGCAACATAACTAGATGCACAAAAACATCAAGTAAATGTGTTATTTCAATTAAACCCAGTTATAATGCCTTCACTTCAGTTAAATAATACATGAAAATCATACATGAAGTTGCCTTCAAAAAAAAGTAACCTGCAGCCAAGCATAGTTAATTATTAAGCAAGGCTTAAATCACAATTGATTTATCTGGTATTTATTTACTGTCATCAACAAAAATTTACAGAGAACTACATTATGATAGAAATAATTTTTGACAAATCTGATTTTTCTGAAACTGAATTTGTAGGACTTTTAAGATCTCATTTTTATAGTTAAGTTAAATGGACTCGGAAGTCGGCAGTGAATTGTCAGATTGTTTCTGCTTCTTTATGTCAAATGCATACCTGGTAAACTATGAGCCTGTCTTAGTTACTTTTCTTGTTGGTGAGACAAAATATCCAACACCCAAAGTTAAAGGAGGAGAGGTTTACTTAGTTCACAGTTTGTGGAGGTTTCAATCCATAATCAGCAGGCTCCAAGGCAACGTGCCATGGCCGAGGGCAACAGCTCTTGGAGGCAGAAGGAAGCAAAAGCTCCAAGAGAGGAGGAGACCAGCCTCTTTTTGTCCCTTATATTGTGTCCAGTCTACTGGGATTATGGTGGTGCCAAACCAATCAGTGGACTAATCGAGCAGTCACTCACCCTTAATCCTAGCACCCTTAATCCCAGCATTGCACAACGAATCAAATACATATTCTAGATTCAGCCACTCCAAAAAAAACCAGAACCACATGAGGCTTTGGGGGGACCTCCACACATAAACCATAACAGAACCCATTCATTTTCTGGACATCAGTCTGCTAGGCAAAGCACCTTCAGAATAATTCACCTTGCTTCATGACAGTGCTACTGAAGCAACAATAACAAAGCATTTCCCCAACCTTCACCTGGGAAAAAAGCTTGTAATGATCTTCTCATATATTCATCAATTTAATAAAGACTTTCACAAGAATTCAAGTCCTGGCAACAGAACAGTCATTTTTATTTTTACATTCAAAACAATACATTTGTTTAATTTCAGTTTGACTTTGAGAGACTGTAACATGTTAAAACTTCACAGACAACTGGTTATATGGACAGCATCTCTTTTTACTGCTTAATGAACAAATCTGTAAGTCTAGGGTAGCCTAACAAAAAACTACATGCTAAACTTTTCTTTTTAAATAAGTAAGTGCAATTTTAATTTTTGTCATGCTACCTAATTGGGCATGTTAAGATCAACTTATGACACAACACTAATTGGAGCATACTTTCAGAAATAGCTACTAAGAAACCTTTAAAAAATTTAAGCTAAAGTTTAAGAAAACTTTGTAATTTTAAACAACAAGCAAGACTACGCTTATACAGTTGTGTCATTTGAGATTATAAATTGCTGAAACAAAAAAATATTTTAATATGTATGCTGATTTCACCTATGTTCATAAACACAAGCAGGGTCTTCAGTATAATCCCAGAAGATATATAAGCATATTAATATATCTTTCAAGTTGAAAACAGTATTAATATGAAACATATACTGTAGAATATAATACTGACAGGAAACCTAATTTGATTTGAGCATAGTTTAACTAACAGATCCTGAGGAGAACCACTGCTACATGCCAGGCATCACAGAGTTCTGGAATTCAGTGAAGTATATAAAAAATGTATCACATACTCAGGTGAAACTTGTACTCTGGGGTTGAAATTAAAATTTCATTAAGAAGGGCCACACTGGCTTGAGACTTAAAAGATATGTAAGAAAAAAGAAAGATGAAAAAAAAAAAGATGTAAGAAAGTTAAAGTATACATGCAAAAATCCATGAAGCACAGCTATCAACACCTTAACTACATGAACAACATGTATTAGAGGGAAAGAAAATTACATCAGCTAGAAGATGTATAAATACATAGCAAACAGTCAAGAGTCAAGAAAAGTACATACCAAGACTGAGATACAGAATGAGAAGGCAGATTGCAAAACTCTATGATAAATACATGCCTCTAAAAGTTTGTCTGCCCATCTCAAATGATCCCACTGTTAAGAGTACAACCTTTCCTGAGGCAATGTGGCAAATTATACAAAAGCTTAAAAATATAAGAAATTATTCCTCTAGGTATTGCCTTAAGCAAATGAACAAAAGTAGAGGATATTCAGAGCAGCAACTTTTATAATTGAAAATGGTCATCTTTATGATACACAGTAGGCATGTCCAACCAAAAGACTGCACAAAGCCCTTGACAGCTGGACATACATCCCTACAGATTATGAACTTTTAACGTTGTAATGTGATTTGGGGGAACATTTTTCATGACTCAATCTCGTCATGCTTGAGTGTAGACTGCATGGGTGACCACAGAACACTGCTTATGGGAGGGCATGGTGCAGCACTCATTCTGCTCCTGTGCCTGCCACAGTCTACTAGAAAACCTCCATGGCAGCCATTACATGCATTTATGGGACTCAGGAAGTAAAATGCAGTGATTACCAATAATAGTGTTTAACCTACTTGCACATATGTGTACCTAGGAAGACAGGCAATTATTGCTATTAAGCAGACATGTAGGTTGTCTTATTTTTTAAATTTGGGCAATCACTTCCCTAAAACCCGACAATGATGCATTATTTTCATGAAATCATAGTCAAATAGCCACTAGATTTATGCATATGTTGCTTTTTTGTCTTTAATGTTAAAATTAAAAAATAATAAAGGATTATTATAAAGAGAAAAATTACAAGTTAATTTTTTTTTTTTTT
>NW_004955405.1:5152250-5153497 GCF_000276665.1 Chinchilla lanigera | reverse complement strand
GAACTTTTACTACTTATATATATTAACTATATATCTTTCATGTGGTCCAAGACAATTCCTCTTCACTCAGTGTGGTGTAGATAAGCCAAAAGGTTGGACACCAATGATACAGTTTCTAAAATTACAGAACATTCAATAAATTAAACACTATTCAGTGGCTAAAGAGTTATGGAGCCAGGTATGATGGTGCAAGCCTGTGATCCCAGCACTTGAAAGGCTGAGCCAGGAGAATCTCTGCATGTTCAAGTTCTGCCTGAACTACATAGCAAGATCCTGTCTCAAAAACCCAAAACCAAAACAAAAACAAAAAAGGAATAAAATGAATATGGAATTAGATTTTTCTGTGTTAGTAAGTATAAGATCTATATACTTAAAACTTTAGTACACGGAATACTTAGGGAAAAACAGAACTTACTTTACTAAAGAAAATTCACAAATGGCAAATAAGAAATTAAATTATGTTCAACATCGTTGATTATTAGGAAAATATAATACTATAATCCATGTGTGATGGCACACACCTATAGTACCAGTTACTAGAAAGATGAGGCAGGAGGATCACATGAGCCCGAGTTTGGGACAGCCTGACTACATTTCAAAAAAAACCAATAACAAAACAATTCAAATGTCTCACTACAAAAAATAATAAGCAAGGTAGTAGATATGTTAAATAGATTGAATTAATCATCCCATGTTTTCAGATATATTAAAACAACACATTGTATCCCAAGTATATACAACTATAATTTACCAATTAAAAGTAATATTCATAAAAGAATATAATGTAGACAGTTTTAAAGTAGGTTAAAGATCTCTATCTTATTATGAAAGTGATATTGCTTTTTTTCTGATTCTGGCATATACAAAAACCTTCAATTTCAATGACATAAAGAGATAAAATTGACATTCATCTTACCAACACTATAAAAAAAAAAGCACAGTTGATACCTCTCAATTGTAAAGATTTTAAACCTTAGTAGTTAATGAAAATTTCCAAGCCATGAGAGAACATCAATCTATAAGGTGTGCTTCAGCAAGTTAACCAGGCACTGAAGATACATTGCAAAGAGATTAGTCAGTATCCAATTTGTTTTTAGTTTAAAATGAAGAGAAAACTGTTCCAAGATTTAACTACAAATGGGAAACAGTAAAAGATTCTGGGGCTGGGGATTTAGCTCAGCGGCAAAAGCGCCTGCCTGGCAAGCGCAAGGTCGTGAGTTCGGTTCCCGGTACCGGAGAAAAACCAA
>NW_004955405.1:5145989-5152150 GCF_000276665.1 Chinchilla lanigera | reverse complement strand
AAAAACCAAAAAAAAAAAAAAAACCAAAAAAAAAAAAAAAAAAGATTCTGTAATATGATAAGTTAACTCTAAAATATAGTATAAGGCTAAACCATGTCAGAGTTAAGAAGTTCTTCAAGGAAATGATTTAGCCAAACATCTGAATACTTCAGAAACTTGGAAGAGCGTTAAGTTTCTCGTCTCAGTACAAATACTCAATTGCCAGCTAAATCAATCCCCTCAGTGGTCAGAATCAGTTTCTGGCTTTGTTCTGAATATGGTGGTGATCACTACTTGTTTCCACAATGAAACAGTGATCACAGCCCTAAATCAAGGTCAGGATCTCTGATAGTGAACAAGCACAGTAAATAGTAGCAAGTAAAACCTCCTACGAGGCTGCTTTATGGCAGAGGTGGTACATGAAGAGCTTTTGACAGGTAGTTATACAAAAAACAATGGTATACTGTTATTTATGTTAGAATATAAAATTTACGTTCACATAAAGTATAAAAAGAACCAGTTCTAGGGTATAAAAAACTCAATGGAAAGTATATTTACTGGTATATCAAGGGTTATAATATTTAAAATGCAATCTAAAATCATTAAAATACAATTGTATACATAATCAAGTATACAAAAATCTATAAATAGAGTTTACCATATTTTAGCTATTGCTGACAAAATGTTTGTCACTTAAATTTTTTATTAATTTTAACTGAAATCTGCATGTAAGTTGTAATATTCACTAATAAGATTGACATACTCTATTATTTTATTGTTTTATTTATAGCCACAAACAGATATACAATGGAGGGAAAACAAGCATTCATTTTAAAGACTCTAGATATAAATAATAATTTACAATAATTTACATCAATAAAAATTTTGATGCACATATTGTTACATCAATATGATAAATGCTTATATGCACTGGCCTATAAATATACCCATGATTTAAAAAAAAGTTGCAGAATATGTATTTGTAGGGAATGATGGTACACATTAGGGCACAGAAATGAAAAGTAAAGTATTGGTAAGATTACATTTGGAAGGAGGAATGCTGGAAGAGGTTGAGAGAATTTTACTCCACATTTTAGTTCTATATTTTATATTGTGAGCATGCACATATACATTTAAAAAGAGACATTACAAGATACTACTCAATCGTCTAGATATTATGTACCTAATAAGTAAGGATCATATTAGGACCAAAACTACAAACTAATAAATTTTAACTGAGAGTCAAGTTCTAGTAAGGATCATATTAGGATCAAAACTACAAACTAATAAATTTTAACTGAGAGTCAAGTTCTAGAATGGCTTCATCATTTACACGCTACCTGATTTTCATATGTAAATGTATAGCTGAAGTATGTATCACAGATGTGCATAAGCATTCACACAAACTGCATGTTGTGTAGCCCAAAATGATCAGTCAGACATTACATGGGCCAGACAAGGGACAAAACATCCCAGACTGATATAAGCCTGTTTTACAGTTGCTAGGATAGCTACCTTTCTATTCCTCTTCGACTAAAGAGAACCCACATGGCCAACAGGGACAAACTGCAAATCTTCTAAGTCTTATATTTCATCACTGGAAGAAAACATACCTTTATGGCAACAATAAAAAGGGTATTTTCTGAAATGTCTAACTCTTATGTGACAAAGTTACTCTTCCTGCAAAAGCTTTCCATAAAAGGAAATGAACTGTGCTATTTATTTCACTTCCTTCACACTCTTACTTCACCTTACTCATGGAGAAGCAATTGCCCTTAAGGTAGATCCTTTATGGCATTTGCTTTAGTAAAGAGTAAAGCATTTTATGATGAATAAAATAACCCAATAAACAAAGAAGGTGGTAAGGAAGAATGCAACCCACATGCTCGAGGGGCCCTCAAAAACACCCACCAACTGTGATTATATAATGGTATTTGCTTATGTACTTATTTGCAAGCCAAATTTCTGCATAAAAAAGATGTTTGTTTTATAGCTACTAATGGTACGCATTTAAAAGCACAATACACATGTGACACTACTATCAACACTAATTAAAACTAAATCAGTTTCAAAACTCACAGAATCAGAATCCAGTTAAGAATGACATATTTTTCTAATTTTAAAAAAACTGTATTTCCATTTTATAAATGACTAAAAGGTTAATACCTATAAATGAAAAAAGATGACTTTTCCCAATAAAATGAAACTGATAAGAATTTCTGAAAAAATTTGAATATGAACCTGGCAAGTCAGATAAACATCATAGCCAGGGATATAGCTCAGTGGCACAAGCGCCTGCCTGGAAAGTGCAAGGTCCTGCGTTTGATTTCCGGTACCAAAATGCTGACTGATAAACATCATAACGGAAAAGCCATTCCATGGTCATTTGTAAGAAACTATACCGCTTCCATTCAGAAAAAAAAAAAACAGGGCCAATTTATTTCACTAAAAAGTACTTTCCTCAAACATAAGCACTCAACAATCTAAAAATTTATTTTACATATGGAACCACCACTCAGCGAAGTAGAATGCACCAAAATCAACACTAAAGAGGTCACACTCATCAAAAGCAACCTACTGACTCAAAATTGCAATGCAAAAACAAGGCTTAAGAAACCTGTGTTGGAGGCTGAGGATCTACGAAAAGTTCTAAAGCAGTATTTCTCAAACTGTCCTTAAATCACCTGCAATACTTGTTAGTTACAGATTCCCACTTCCCACCTAGATATGCTAATTTAGTGCATTTTGAGCAAGGCACAGATAACTGTATTTTTATTAAGAGTTCTAGGTACTTCTAACACAAGTGAGCCAAGCTCCAGGTCTTCCCATATTCTCTTGAGCTTCTTAAGAAAGAGACTGCTGCCAGAAATGGTGGCTCACACATGTAGTCACAGCATCCAGGAGGCTGAGGCAGGAGGATTGCTGTATGAGATTAAGGCCAGCCTAGGGTACACAGTGAGTTTAAGGTCAGCCAGAACTGCACAGGGAGACCCTGTGCCTGGTTACTTTTCTGTCATTGCTGAGACAAAATACCCAAAGCCCAAAATTAAGGAAGGAAAGGTTTATTTACACAGTTTGTGGAGGTTTCAGTCCATAATCAGCTGGCTCCAAGGCAGGGTGGCATGGCACAAGGACAAAAGCTCAAGGCAGCAGAAGACAGCAAAAGCAACAAGGGCAAAAAGGGGCACAGACAGCAAGCCATTTCTTCTCCCTTGTGTACCAGTTACACACACACCCTGCCCAAAGGTGGGTGCCACTCACACCATCTCTGTGCCTTCCTCCACACAGGATGAGGATGTTTCTAAAGGACCCTAGCTCCCTGCTGAGTCTTAGTTAATAGAGCTAAACCCCTCAAATTGACACAATGTATCGACCATGACAATCCACCTCTTGTCAACTTGGCAACCAGGCACTTTCTTTAAACCAATTTCCAGATACAAAGACATGCTTATGCTTAACATTTCACAACTTGAACATTGTAACACAGGTTTAAAATCCTTAAGAACCAGTATTAAATCTATCAACATTATATTACATTAGAACCATAACATTCTGCCCTTGGTTCCTGAAAGACTCATGCACATCCCTTTATGCAAATGGTATTTAGTCCACCCGCAAGAGTTGCCAAAGCCCTAACAGTTTCAACATTACTGAAAAGTCCAACTCTCAAATCTCCTCTGAGATTTAAGGCAAACTCTTAGGGGCAAGCCCCTGTACAAATGAAAACTAAGTAGAACACTTCCAACATTCAATGGTACAAGATAAACATTTTCGTTCCAAAAGTAACAAACAGGGGAACACAAAGGATTGGGACCAGAGCAAGTCCAAAATCCAGCAGGGCAAACATTAAGTCCTGTAGTTCCACATTCAGCATTTGAGGCAATCTGTGACAAATTGTGAGCCCCAGATGCTTGAGTGATTCCACTCCTACAGCACTTCAGTGGTTGTAGCTCCCATGGCTTCTCTCTTAGGCCTGCTTTGCTTCCTCTGCAGGCTTCCTTAGATGGTCCATGTTCCTGGCTTCTCCAACTTGAGGGGTCTGTACTGCACCTGTCATTTTGTAAGGAATGGCCACATTGCAAGAAGCATACAACTGCAAACAATACACACAAACCAAACTGCAAGACCACATCTGGATCCAAGGTTTTCTTCAATTTACAATTTAGGAGGATAGTGGTCTTGAATCACTTAATTATTGATGATATATGATGTTCAAATTACATCAGAATTTTGTTTCTTACAATTTTTTGGAGGGAGGGGTGAAGACTGAACCCAGAGCATCTGTACTAAACTTATATTACAAACCCTTTTTATTTTCTATTTTGAAGCAGGGTCTAAGTTGACCAGGCTGGCCTCAAATATGCCATCTTAACTGCCTCAGCCTCTGTAATAGCTCAGATTACAGGCTTGCACCACCACATCCAGCCTTCCTTTGTTGTTTTAAAGTTTGTATCACCAGGTTGGGGATGTAGCTCAGCGGCCCACCAGCTGCCTAGCAAGCATGAGGTCATGTGTTTGATTCCCAGTACCAAAAAAAAGTAAAACGTTATCTTAAGTAAAGTTTGTATCACCAACAACTGTGATCTACTCAGGGAAATGAAATATATCATCTGTTTTTTTATCCCCAAGCAGTTTGAAATATCACTGAGTGGATAAAATACATAATTAATTCCTCAATTTTACTTTGTTCTTTTTAATTTGACTTCCTTTTATAAATTTTTTATTTTTTATTAATCCATAGCGATTACATTCCTTGTGTGGAGTGGCTGCATGTATAGAACATACTTCCTTCCGTTTTCCTGCCACTTTCCTTACTCTCCCACCCTCTCATCCCTTGATACCCTTCCAACTTGAGAAAGCTCTAGCTCTCTACTTACTACCTAGCTCTCTCTTTCCAATAAAATTGTCCTTTATTTTGCTCTTTATTTCTAATTTGCATTTTTCATATCAAAGAAACCATGCAATGTTTAAGCTGGTGTGTCTGATTTATAGAAAAGGAGACTTCACAAAAACTGACTGTTAGAAAATACAAGAATGCCTTCCAATCACTGTTTAGACCTCTATGAAAACTTTCTTAAAGGTAATGAATTATTTCAAATACGAAAGATTGTATTATTAATGTGAACAAAATAACATTAAGATGAACTTGGAATTTATGTCATAGACATTGAAAATTTTTATAGTTTTCACTTATTTAACTCTCAAAGTTCTGTATCAAATTATCCCAACAATGACAATGATACAAATTTAGTGATTTGAAATAACTTGTCCATATTTGTATAACAGCAACAAGTCTGGCATATCTCACTTCATCTCTAGTGCCCTTTTATTATGGTAGATCTCTTTGTGGCTCTCAGCATCTCTTTTGACTAGCTACACGTCTATGCACAAGTCAAACAGTTTCTCAGGGCAATCACCTGCTTCCTAGCTTGTAAAATGAAGATAATTACTCCTAGTGAAATAACATCAAGGCTTAGTAAGTTCCTTGTGTGTATTCTGGTAGATAAATGAAAATCCATATATCTTTATCTATATATCTCATAGGTAAATACAGTACTCTAGAAAAAATAAATTCTATTTCCCTACACATTTCATGTTTCCATACAAGTTAACTATACCGCCTTTCTCACAAATTTTTAGCAGGCTTTTAAAAAACATCACTGTAGAGGTTCAACATGACTGAGTAGAGGAACCATGATGGAGTTACTCTAAGAAAATCAACTAAAAACAGCATAAATGTCATCGAAAAAGTGTTCAAAGAAGTAATGGCAGAAAACTGCCCAAACATGGAAAAAATTTTGATACAAATAATTGTGGCATATAGAACTCCAAGTGGCCATGACCAAAATAAATCTACACCAATGCATATAATAATCAAGAGTCCAGAAATTCAGCATAAGAACAGAATATTAAAAGCTGTTGAAGAAAAAAAGCAAATCACCTATAAAGGAAAGCCCATCAGAATCAGAGCAGATTTTCTCAAAACCTTAAGTCACAGAAAGTTTCGAGTAAAGTATTTCAGGTCCTGAACAAAAACAACCTTCAATCCAGACTGACGTACCTGCAAAACTATCTTTCAAAATCAATGGAGGAGGGGCTGGGGATTTAGCTCAGCGGCAAAAGCGCCTGCCTGGCAAGCGCAAGGTCGTGAGTTCGGTTCCCGGTACCGGAGAAAAACCAAA
>NW_004955405.1:5115877-5145094 GCF_000276665.1 Chinchilla lanigera | reverse complement strand
AAACTAAATAACATCCTCCTGAACAATCAAAGAAGTCACAGATTAAATTAAGGAAAAAATTAAACAGTATCTACAATTAAATGATAATGCAGATACAACATACTGGAATGTACGGGACACAATGAAAGCAGCCCTAAGAAGAAAATTTATAGTGGTGAATTTGCACATCAGGAAAACAGACTGAGTTCAAATAAACAACCTAATTTTGTTGAAGCTCAAACTTCAAGAAACAGAAAAACAAGTCAAGCCCAAAGCTCATATGAGGGAGGAAACTATAGAGACCGCAGCACAAATTAATGTAATTGAGAATAAAACAATACAAATAATTGATGAATCAAAGAGTTGGTTATTTGAAAGATTAAACAAAATTGATAAATCCTGAGCCAACTCTTATCCTGCAGATATCAAGAAGATCATTCCTGGAAGCAAGTATTACCCCTGATAGCCAAACAAGAGAAGGACCCACCAAAAAAAAAGAACTACAGGCCACTCCCCCTAATAAACCTAGGTGAAAAAATCCTCAGTAAAATACTGGCAAACAGAATGCACCAAGTCAACAAGAAGATTGTACACCATGACCAAGTAGGAATCATCCCAGGGATGTAGGGATGTTTCAACTTATACAAATCAATAAATGTAATACACCACATTAACAGAGCCAAAGGCAAAAACAACATGATCATCTCAATAGATGCAGAAAAAGCTTTCGACAAAGTCCAACACCTATTCATAATTAAAAAAAATAATAATAACTTGTAGGAAATTGAAATAAAGGCTCTTTATCTCAATTTGATAAAAGCCATCTACGATCAACCAACAGCCAACATCATATTAAAGGGACAAAAACTGAAAGCTTTCACTCTACAACCAGGAACAAGACAAGGATGTCCACTATCACCACTCTTATTCAATATAGTTCTGAAAACATTAGCCAGAGTAATTAGACAAGAGAAATAAAAGGAATAAAGATAGGAAAGAAAGAAGTTCAATTATCATTATTTGCAGATGACAAGATACTCTAAAGACAGGATGCCAAAAGCTCCACCAAAGAACTTCTAGATTTAATAACCAAATTCAGTTGCATAACTGCATACAAAGTCAACACTCAAAAATCAATAGCATTCCTGTACACAAATTAACAACTCATTGAGAGAGAAAATAGAGGAATGACATCTTTCACAAAAGCATCCAAGAAAGGAAATACCTAGGAATCAGTATAACAAAGAAAGTAAAAGATCTCTACATTGAAAACTACAGTACTCTGAAAAAGGCAATTTGTTGTTCTTGTTCTTGGGGAGAAATAACCAATATAGTGAAAATGGCCATACTCCCAATATTGCTATACTGATTTAATGCAAAAATCCCAATCAAAATACAATTAGCATACCTGACAGAACTAGAGAAAAGTATCTTAAAATTCATTTGGAACCAGAAGAGATCTAGAATACCAAAGACAATTCCTGGGCAAAAAGGCCAGGCAGAGAGGACCACAATCCCTGACATGAAATTATACAACAGAGCTACTGTGATTTAAAAAAATTAAAAAATAAATAAATAAAACTAGCATGGTACTGGCAAAAAAATACACTTGAGGATCAGTGGAACAGATCAGAAGATACAGAAACAACTCGAAACACACTCAGCCACCTTATCTTTAACAAAGTGGCCAAACACCTTCACTGGAAGAAAGATAGCTTCTTTAATAAATGGTGCTGGAAAAACTGGCTTTCCACATGCCAAAGACTAAAACCAGACCCATATGTCTCACCATGCACTAAACTAAAATCAAACAGATCAAAGATGTATATATTAAAATAGAAAAACTAAATCTGCTGGAAGATAAAATAGGCAGAACTCTCCAAGACATAGGTGTAGGCAAAGACTTCCTAAACAAAACCCAATTGCACAGGAAATACTACAAAGAATCAACAATTGGGATCTCATCCTATAAAAAATCTTTTGCACAGCAAAAGAAATCACCAACAGACAACCCACAGAGGGGAAAAACATTTTAGCCTATTATTCCTCAGACAAAGGATTAATATCCAGAACATATGAACAACTGAAAAAAAAATCTGATCCCCTCCAATTTAAAGACCCAATCCAAAAATGGGCATTTGAGATGAATACACACTTCTCAGAAGATGTAAAAACAACAAATGAATATATGAAAAAATGTTCAATATCACTTTTCATTTGAGAAATGCAAATGAAAACAATGCAGAGATTCAATCTCACTCCAGAAAGAATGGCTGGCGTCAAGAAATCAACCAGTAACATACGCTGGAGAGGCTTTGAGGAAAAAGAAGCCCTTCTCCACTGTTGGTGGGAGTGTAGACTGATGCAACCACAGTGGAAATCAGTGAACAGTTCTCAAAAAACTAGGACTGGAGGTCCCACTGGACCCAGCTATTCCCCTTCTGGGTATCTTCCTGAAAAAATTAAAATCATCATACTAGAGTGATATATGCATAACCAAGTTTATAGCAGCACAGTCTGTAAAAGCTAAATCTTGGAAACAACCCAAATAGCCATCAACTGATGAATGGATTTTAAAAATGTGGGTTTTTTATACAGTGGAGTACTACTCAACCATAAAAAAGTATAAACGAGATATTTTTAGGTAAATGGATGCACCTTGAAACCATACTCCTAAGTAAAACACACACACATATGTAAACACTGCACTGTCTCTCTGTCAGAAACTAAAAGTGTAAATAAAAACCAACATGTATAATACATATTGTGAAATAGGGAAAAACTTGTTCAAAAGGAAAGGGGAACTAGGGAGGGTAGAGGGGGAAAGAAAAGAAGAAAAAAATGAGAAAAGAAAGACAAAATGGAAATAAAGCTTGTAAATAAGAAACAGAAAAGGGACTGGAGGGCAGGGAAAGGAAAGGGAAAAAAAGAGGAATCAGGATCTATCATGTACAAGTAGAAACTCCCTATGATGAATGTGATCATTATGTATATCTAAGTTGTACCAATAAACTTCATAAAAAATTAATATTGCAGTTTTTAATTTTATTGTCTTCAAATTTAACTTTTCCTAAACAGAAATTCAGTTTAAACAGGTATTACAAAAGAAAGATTTCAACCATCACTTAACTTCATTCATTAATAATAAAGTTAAGATTTCAATGACAACCCAGAAGCAGTGTCCTGTTTTGACTTCCTTTTCTGTAAAGCAACACACCCCACATAACGGAACTTGAAACTGAAAGATAAAGATGCTGAGCTGGCTAGACCATGATCTTGGATTGGCAGTAAGTGTGGTAGTAAAACCATACTTTGCACAGAATGTACCTTGTTTCTGGAGACATGCAGGCAATATATCTAAGGTTTCAAATTGGTCCCTCCTGGGGTAACTGGTTAGATTTCAACACAGGAGGTGAGCAGAGGGAATACGGAGAAAAGGCGTTAATAAGAAAGCATTATTTCCTAACAAGTGGTATTCAGGATGATTTTAGATGATGCACAAAGAGTTTCAGCCTCATAGTCACATATTTAAGACAACTAAACACATCAAATCCGTGATTCTGCAAATGTAAATGATTACAATGATTATATAAATACATGAATCAGTTTCAAAAATGACAACAATGATGAAAGTAGCAAGCAAAAAACAGATCTGGGATATGGCAATAATCACGAGCAGAGAAATGACAAATCATGGAACACTGATATTGAATAATCTCTATATTTCTGTAATAAAGTCATCCCTCCAAAATGTTTTATGTAACATATCATCAGGTTCTTTAATATAAAATCATAAGAAATAATTATGAAAGAGGAACTCAGACTAAAATGGACTTAAGAAATTTATAAACCAATCCCAAAGCATGGACCATATGTGAATGCTGATTCAAACAGTTAAAACAGTAATTATACACACACGAGGCAAGACTTATAAATGACAGTCAGGGAAGGGAGAACACTGATAGTGGGAAAATACTGTTAACTTTTTCAGGTGTGCTAATGGTATGATTGTTGTTTAGAGTTCTTACTTGCTGAGACACATATTGAAATATTTGGATAAAACGATGTACAGCTACAATTTGCCTCAAAAGAATCTGGAAGTGGAGGAATCAATGAGAATAAAGGAAAAATTAAATTGAACATGTCCTGTTAACCACCAGAGATGGGTACCCTGACACACTAAAAACAGAATTATTTTTATAACTGTTCAAAGTTTCCACTTTAAATAGAATTTAAAATTTTGAATATAAAGGAATTAGTAACAAATATCTCTTGCTTTGAAACTAAACATGAAAGACTAGATTTTCAAATAATTCACTTTTAAACCCATCCTCTTTCCTCACTCACCCTCCTTACACAATTTCAAAAATGCTAAGTTAATCACTCAGTCACTACACTAATTCTGTCATAATAATATACTCTGTTAGAAAGAAATAAAACTAAAAGTGATGCCCTCTCTGTTTAGGTATTTTCAAGGTTTCCAACATGCACAAACAAATCAATAAATTAAGGGGAAAAAAATGGAGTTAATAATTAAATAATCTATTCCTCCTTTTCTTTGACACTTTGGCTTTTACCCCACTATCCACTAAATGTAGACAGTGCTCCACTCCACAATTACCACAATAATCCTGATTATAGCTACTGATTTAAAGGGCCAAATTCAAAACTCACTGTTCAATATTCATTATCCAAACTCACTTTACTCTTCCCCAAGACTAAAGTGAATTAAAAAATGAAAAACACGACAGATCTTTGCAAACCTGTATATAAAGTAATTAACAGAGAGGCACATATCAATACTGAACTTGTAGCTACTTGTTAATATCAAAAGCTCAAATCACAACACGACATCCTTTTACTTTTTAAAAAGGAGATATAATGGCTTTGGATAGCTTTCAAAGACAAAAATGGAAGTACCTTTTACAGTTAATATATTTTTTACAATCAAGATTTTCAAAAACTAAATTAAGTGATTTTTAACAGCAATAAAATAAGGCAATAACCCACACCAAAACTAAATGTAGATGAATGAGTTTTAAAATGGAACCTAGAAAAAGATATTAAATCTCTTAAAAGAAACTATCTCCTAATCTCGGAAGAAATACGTTTTTAAAAGGAAAAGATGCCAACAAATGAAAATGATAAACTTTTATGAAGCTAAAAATATTTGAAAAATAAAAATACGGAGAGTAGTGGAAATATATGCAACAAATGTACACATGAGTTTTCATGGAAGTTGGATTTCAGGCACAGCGGGGTGGATTTGTTTTGTTTTGTTTTGTTTTGAGCATTTTTGTTATTGTGTAGTTCAACTGTAATATATGTACACTTTTTGTAATTGAAAGTAAATTGCAATACTTCTTGAAAATTATTTCTCAGTTATTAGAAGTTACTATTTACTCAAAAAGGGGCACAAGCGTACATGCAAGGGAAAAACAACAATCCTTAATTAATATATTAAGAATTTTTTGGCAGTACAGTACTGGGCATTAAACTCAGAGCCTCTCCACTGAGTCACATCGCCAACACATTTATTTATTTGTTTGTTTGTTTGCTTGTTTAATTTTGAGACAGACCCCCTAAGTCACTAAGTTGCCTAGCTGAGCTCAAACTTGCAATCCTTCCTGTTTCAGCCTCCCAGAGTGCAGGGATTATAGGCATGTGATACATTATACTATGGGAATATGCATGTGTGTATATTTATGACATATTTTTAGTTTAGATATGATACAACTTTAAAAGTTACCTAATAATTTCAATGACCCAAAATCAACATATATCAAATATCTGTGAGGTTAAATATGTGTTTCAACAGAAGACAGAACTGAATTGCTTTGAACTGGGGGAGATTTTTGCCAATTCTGACACATTTTACAATGTCTTTTAATACAGAGGCTACATCCTCTAAATCTGTTTAATTCAGTTAAAAAAATCATATTACCATTCCTACACCAATTCCTGAGGTAAAATTTTAGTTCCCACAATTTAAAGAGGCAGTAATAATTTGCTGCCGGCTCATTCTTAACTAAATGCTGTTCAAATTTCCCTGGCAGCTTCAAGAAAAAAATCTTTAATATTTTTTCTATTTAGTCACCTTAATCCTTAAGTGCATCATCAGTAGACCCAGATATATTCATTGTTATGCAACAAATCCAGAACTTGTCATCTTACAACACTGAAACTATACTCATTAAACAATTCCTCTCCCTTCATCCTTGTTAACTGTCATTCTACATTTTTCCTATTGCTTTATTTCTATTTTCCCTTTAAAAAAACACTATGACTTTAAGTTCAAAAGGAAAATTAGTCCTAATGCAAAAAAAACACCTGGGGGAAAGCCAAATTTGACCATGAAATTCAAGCACAAACTGAGGGGGGGAAAACATGAAACCTTAAACAGTCTGTTACATCAACTTCCAGATTTTGTTGAAGAAAATACCTGCTTCACAAAAATCACTGTAAATTATGTTTTAAAACAACCTGGAGAAGCATATCATCTGCACTGAGTGGGCTTTACCATCCAAATGAGCTGAAAAAGGAGCTCTCCATTAGAATACACACTGCCCTCCTTTATATAGCAACCTCCCTTGATGAGGAAATTTCTAACACTTCTTGCTCCTGTCTTTCTGGCAAAAAGGGAAAGGGGACTGAAGCAAAAAGTAGCACAGCTGATTATGAAACTTTTAATTGGGGTAACTTAAGTAATTGTCTAGTAATAATAAAACTTACCTTAGGGGCTGGGGATTTTGCTCAGCAGCACAGCGCCTGTCTGGCAAGCGCAAAGTCGTGAGTTCAATTCCCAGTACGGGGCAGGGGGAGGTAGGGGGACTTACCTTAAAAGGAACAGAAGTTTAATGATGGTAACAAAATAAACATACTTTGGAAACACTGCCCTCCCAAAGAAAATATTTCACTATTTTTTAAGCAAAAATTGCAACAGGAACAGTCTAGTAATTATAACAGAGGCCAACATAACTTGTGTATGGTTTCCAGTCCACCAGGTAAACTAGCTGTCTCCAAAAGGTCATTCGAGAGGGGACAGTAGGAGGCAGAAGATCCCTATTCACGCACCACGTTAGCTCACAATGCAAATACAGTAGAGGTCAGCGCTCTCTTGGCTTCTTCCTCTCCTAAAAAGGGACTTGGAAGGAGCATCAGGATTGCAGAGTGGTAAGCAGCAAAGAAGGAACTTCTCTGAGAATTCCTGTGCAGACACTGGAATATAGCAATGTGAGGAAGACAAGAAGTAGGGAAGTAGATCCCCCAGACCCAGGAGGGCTCTGAAGCGAGAATTAAAGCCCATGGAGAGAGTAAAGAGAGAAAGTTCAATGAAGAAGAAGGAGACAGCTGGCAGTGCCTTCTCCCTGAGACAGGACTTATTGCACAGGAGAAGAGATTCAAACTTGCAGACACATGGTGACTGCTGGGGACCCCTGAGACCTCCATGGACAGATGTAGCAGAGGAGGGGGACTGCAGATGTGCTAGTGGTGAGTGCAGAGGGATCAGTTGTCCTGTGGGAGTGGCTGGCCAGGAGCCACTGTGGAGAGGGGCCAGCTGAGCTCAGAATGCAGGGCAGCTGAAGGTTCCATCATGTGGTTCCCAGTTGGGCTCAGGCTGATAGAAAGTGTGCTGACAGCTGCAGGCCAAATGAGCGTGGTCTCAGTCAGAAGGTACAGGCTCACTGAGGTTATCCACTACCCTGACAAAAAGGTATTGCTGGCCTGCTATGATAGATCAACAGATTGAGACTCTGCCTCCACACATTATTGACCAGTGACAGCAGGGACAAACCTGGAAGTGAGCTTTTCTCTTTTTTTTCCTCTCTCTCTCTCATTTGATTTTTGTTGTTGTTGTGCTAGTCTTTTGTTTTTTTCCCTCCTTCATTGCTTGATCTTGTTTCTATGACTGTGTAAATGGTTTCTAGCCTCTTTATGGTCATCATTCTGTTCTTCTTATCCCTTCCTTCTCTCTTTCCCTCTAGTCTTCTACACCACTTTCCCAATATTAGCATGATACCCCTTTGTCCTTCAGCCTGATTTCTACTCTTTACCTCTTCTTCCACTTCTCTATTTTCTCCCTAACCCATTTTAAATTTGAACCCTGGAGGGCAAAATTGACATATTAAGGTCTTATATACTGCATATAATTTTTTGGTTTGTTTTAGACTTTTATTATATAACCACAAATCCAGTTCATATGGTGAAAGGTGGCAAATTAATGGTTAGATCAGACTGTCATTTTCTAGGCTGTGTTCGATGATATTGTCATTGCTCATGGTACCACTATATCCAAAAGTGACATAATTGTTCTAAACAGCCGTTCTTCCTGGTATTCCAGCACTGAGACTGACAAAGAGTCACAGAAAATACTACAGAACAGAACCAAAGCATTAGTGGCTGGGCCAAGCAGGAAGTAAATTCTCAACTTCAACAAACTGAAGACAAAGGAGCTTGCAACAGACTCAAAACCCAAAAATCAGCAATATACACAAGATACCTTGGACAAGCAGTCATTTCCTAAGGGTTCTAAATACGAGCAAATAGGCAGTTTATAAGCGTCACTCCAGGAATTAAACTAAAAAAGGCAAAGAAAATGAGAAGGCACTCAAACAAGATGCAAAGCCAGACATCCACTTCACCAAAGGCAAACCCAGGGGGCAATGAAGACAGAAAATCTGAAAGCCACCCACCAGGCCTCTCTGAAGTGTTAACAATAAAGCAACTAAATGAAGCTTTTGAAAAAAAATCAAATCAGAAATAATTGCTCAGATAACTGCAGAGATGGTGCCCACAATGAAAACCATGCTTCGAGACTCTAGAGCACATAAAGACAAAAAAAGAGGAGCACAAGAAAATTATGAAAGCCATGAATACTCAGCATAACAATGGAATCTACAAGGCAGACTAAAGCAGATATCCAGGACAATAAAAATTCCATTGAAAGTATCCACAGCAGATTAAGCCAATCTGAGGACAAGATCTCAGACAGGCTTGTGGTTAGCAATCATGAAAAGCAAGATTTCTTAAACATAGCAAGGGATCTTGAGAAATCAATACAGCAGATCCTAGGTGAGGCAAAAAATAGTAGCTTCAGATTGATTGGAGTCAGTGAAAAAGCAGGAGATAGCACAAATGATATAAAATAAACTGTTCACACAAATCATTACAGAAAACATCCCTGGTAGAGAAAAAGAATTTGACATAGAGACAAGTGGCATAAAGAACTCCAATTAGCCATCATCAAAAGAAGCTACAGGCAGGCATATCCTAGTCAAGATTCCAGAAATTCAACAAAGGAATAGAATTTTACATCTAGCGTGGTGGTGCACACCTGTAATTCCAGCACTTGGGAGGCTGAGGCAGGAGGATCGTTGTGAGTTTGAGACCAGCCTGGGCTACAAAGTGAGCTCAAGGCCAGCCTGAACTGCATAGCGAGACCCTGTCTCAAAAAGACCAAAAAAAAAAAAAAAAAAAAAAAAAAATCTTAAAAGCTGCTAGAGAAAAGAAAAAATCACCTATAAAGGAAAGCCATCAAAATCACAGCTGACTTCTCAGCACAAATGCTCAAGTCAAGGAAAGCTTGGAGTGAAGTAATTCAAGTTCTAAAAGAAAACAACCTTCAACTTTTTGATGTATCCCACAAAACTGTCTTTCAAAAACAATGGAGAAATAAGATATTTCCATGACAAAAAACATGTGAGGAAATTTATTACCACCAAACCAGCACTCCAAAATGTTTTGAAGGACATTCTAAAAAGAGATAACATGGACTACAATTCCAGGAACCCAAACAGAAGGAATCTAGCAAGCAAAACAGACAATTAAATAGGGCAAAAGAAAAAGAAGACAGCACACAAACAACAGGAAAATATCATAACAAGGGTAAGTCAAGGCATATCAGTTATAACCATTAATGTTAATGACTGTGATTCACCAATCAAAACACAGAGACTGGTAGAATGGAAGAAAAAACAAGATCCAACAATATGCTGCATAACAGAAATGCATTTACTTCAAAAAGAAATTTACAGACTGAAAATCAAAGGTTGGAAAACAATACTCCATGCAACAGGAACCCAGAAAAAAGCAGGGGTAGCTATACTGTTTGAAGACAAAATGGATTTCAAGCCAAGACAGATTAAGAGAGATAAAGGTTACTACATCCTTGCAAGGGGAACAATCCAAGAGGAAGAGATAACAATCATAAATATATATGCAACAAATACCAGTGCACCACCAGTGCACCCAACTATATAAAACAAATATTAACAGGCATGAAAAATAAGCACTAATACAATTGTATTAAAGGATCTCAGTACCCCACTGTCACAAAAAGACAAACTAGACAAAAAAAAAATCAACAACAAAATATTAGAACTGAATCAACCTTTTGAATAAATGGACTTAGATGTATACAGAGTATTTCACCCCACAACATCAGAATACACATTCTTCTCAGCTGCACATGGGATGTTCTCCAAAAGAGACCACATACTAGCTCACGGAACATGCTCAAGTAAATGCAAAGGAATTGAAATTATTCCATTCATATTATCACACTATAATGCAAAGAAATTGGAAATTAATGACAAAAGAAACCACAAGAACTTCACAAACATAGGGAAATTAAATAGCACCCTCCTAAACAGCCAACAAGTCACAGATAAAATTAAAGAAGACATTAGACAGTTTCTACAATTAAATGATAATGACAACACAACATATTGGATCTTGTGGGACACAATGAAAGCAGTGCTAAGAGGCAAATGTAAAGCAGTGAATACACACATCAGTAAAACAGAGCAAGCACAAATAACTTAATAGTAATTCTCCAACTTTTAGAAAAAAAAGAGTAGGCTAAGCCAAAAGCTAGTATGAGGGAGGAAATTATAAAGATCACAGCAGAAATTAACCCACTGGAGATGAAAAAAACAATGCAAAGGATCAATGAATTGATGAGTTGGTTCTTTGCAATATTAAATAAAATTGACAAATCCTTAGCTAACCTGATAAAAAAAAAAAAGTAAAAACTCAAATCCACACAATTAAGAATGAAAAGGGTAAAATCACAATGGACCCTGCAGAAATCCAGTGCATATTATTCAATAAAAAAAAAAAATGTAAAGATAGCCCTTGGTCTTGGGTAGGAAGAACCAATATAGTGAAAATAGCTATACTTCCAAAACTGTTATATAGATTTAATGCAATTCTGATCAAAATTCCAATTGCACAAATCATCTATATGTACTTTGAAGACTTGTAGTCTAATAGGATGGAAAATGCAAAACAAATGGACAGATTCCTAGTTACATATGAATTACCAAAGCTGAATCAAGAAGATATAAAAATCCTAAATAAATCAATATCCATCAATGAAATCGAAGAATTAAAAGCCTACCAACAAAGAAAATCCCAGGCCTTGACAGATTCACTGCTAAATTCTACAAGTAATTTAGAGAAGACCTAATACCACTACTTCTCAAACTCTTTAATGGAACTGGAAAGGAACCAATACTTCCTGGAAGCAAGCATTACCCTTATACGAAAACCAGAGGAAGACCCAACTAAGAAAAAAATTACAGGCCAATCTCCCTAATGAACATAGACACACAAATTCTCAATAACATAATGGCAAAAAGAATGCAGCAAATCATCAAGAAGATTATTCACTATGACTAAGTAGGATTCACCCCAGGGATACAGGGTGGTTCAACATACGCAAATCAATAAATGTAATACACCACAGTAAAGCCAAAGATAAAAATCACATGATCATTTCAATAGATGCAGAAAAAGCTTTTGACAAAAGCTCTAGCACCAATTCATGATAAAAACCATACAGAAAACTGAAATAGATGATGTTTATCTCAATCTCATATAAGCCATCTATGACAAAGGAACAGCCGAAATCATACTACATAGACAAAAACTGAAAGCTTTCATTCTAAAATCAGGAACAAGGCAAGGATGTCCACTTTCTTCACTCTTATTGGACATAGTCCTGGAAACTTTAGCCAGAGCAACTAGACAAGAGAAAGAAATAAAAAGAATAAGGATAGGAAAGGAAGAAGTTAAAGTATCATTATTTAATGCAGATGACATGATACTCCACATAAAAGACCCCAAAAACTCCACCAAAAGACTTCTAGATTTAATAACCAAATTCAGTAGCATAGCTGGATACAAAGTCATCACTCAAAAAACAATAGCATTCCTGTATACAAACAAGAAACTCACTGACAGAGAAATGAGGGAAACAGCACCTTTCACATAGCATCAAAAAAAAAAAAAAAAAAAAAACCTACCTAGGAATTAATCTAACAAAGGCTGTAAAAGTCCTTGACACTGAAAACTACAATAATCTGAAAAAGATTGAAATTGATATCAGAAAAGGTAACTAGCAATATAGTTGAAGATAACAATATGCAATATAACAACTACTGTTAATTCCTATCATTTTGTTTTGAAACCCTGTATAACTTTTAATGTTCCTGCTTTGTTTTATTTATGTTTGTGATGTTGGTATTCTTTCTTTCTTTCTTATTTTCTTTCTTTCTTTTACTATTCTCTTTAAAATAAAAAAAAAAGAAAATGTAAAGATATCCCTTGGTTTGGGTAGGAAGAACCAATATGGTGAGAATGGCCATACTTTCAAAACTGTTATACAGATTTAATGTAATTCTGATCAAAATTCCAATTGCACATCTCACAGAATTAGAGAAAACAATCCTAAAATTCATTTGGAGCCAGAAGAGACCTAGAATAGCAAAGGTAATTCTGGGCAACAAGGGCAAGGCAGGGGGCATTACAATCCCTAACTTAAAATTGTACTATAAAGCTATGGTGATAAAAACAGCATGGTACTGGCAAAAAAAAAAAAAAAAAAAAAGACCCAAGATTAATGGGACAGATTATAAGATGCAGAAACAATTCCAGACATACTCAGCCACTTTATCTTTGACAAAGTGCCAAACACATTCACTGGAAGGAAGATAGCTTCTTTAATAAATGGTACTGGAAAAACTGGCTTTTCACATGCCAAAGATTAAAATGAGACCCACATCTTTCACCATACATTGAACTAAATTCAAAATAGATCAAAGATCTAAATATTAAAACAGAAACATTAAATCTGCAGAAGATAGAATAAAACTTTTGAAGACACTGGTGTAGGCAAATACTTTATGATTAAAACACTTATCACACAGGAACTATTACAAAGAATCAACAACTGGGATCTCATCTTATTAAAAAGCTTTTGCACAGCAAGAGAAACCACCAAAGAGTGAAGAGACAAGCCATAATGCAGGAAAAATTGTTTGCCAGCTCTTCCTCAGACAAAGGATTACTATCAAGAACATATAAAGAACTCAAAAAAACCAGACCTCCCAAGTTTAAAGACCCAGTCCAACAGTGGGCATCTGAGATGAATATACATTTCTCCAATGAAGAAATACAAACAGCAAATAAATTTATCTAAAAAGGTTCCATATCATTGGTCATTCAAGAGATGCAAATTAAAACAACACTGACATTCCATCTCACCCCAGAAAGAATAGCTATTATAAAGAAATCAACCAATAGCAAATGCTGGATGGGCTGTGGGGAAAAAGAACCCTTCTCCACTGTTAGTGGCAGTGTAGACTGCAACCACTGTGGAACCACTGATGCAACCACTATGGAAATCATTGTGGAGAGGCCTCAAAAGACTAGGATCAGAGGTCAGATTTGACTCAGCTATTCCTTTTCTGGGTATCTTTCCAGAACAATTAAAAACATCATACCACAGTGATATATGTGCACCCATGTTTATAGCAGCACAATTTGTAATAGCTATATCTTGGAAATAATCCAAATGCCCATCAACAGAGGAATGATTAAAAAAGATGTGCTCTTTTTATACAATGGAATACTACTCAGCCATAAAGAATAAACTGGAGACTTTTATAGGTAAACAGATGCCACTTGAGATCATACTCATATGTGAAATAAACCTGATGTACATGTGTAAACATCAAATTGTCTCCCTAGTATGAGAAGCTAAAAGAGTAAATAAGATCCAAAATGTACCACAGATAGTATAAAATGGGAAGAAGCTTCAAAAGGAAAGAGAAACTGAGAAGGGGTAATGGAGAAAAGAAGGAAAGGAAAAGTAAATATATATATATGTGTGTGTGTGTGTGTGTGTGTGTGTGTGTGTGTGTGTGTGTGTGTGTGTATATATATATGTAAAAGATAGTTAAGATAGTTATACTACTAATTTCTCTTAGTTCATTGAAGAGAAAGGTTTGTGCTAATATTGTTTGGACAATTCCGTGCCAATATCTTGTACTCTGAGTAACTAATTTAAAGATAACAATATGCAATGTATTAACCATTGTTACCCTCCTATTATCTTGTTTTGAAATTTTGTTTATTTTGTTTCTCTTTAAAATAAAAATAAAAAAATAAAAAAATAAAAAAACAAGGCAGGCGTGGTGGTGCCTGACTCTAATTCCAGCACGTGGAAGCATGAGGGAGGAAGACTGCCGCAAGTTCGAGGCCAGCCTGGGCTATATAAAGAGTTCAGGGGCAGTCCAACCTACAGCAAGACGCTGTCTCCAAAAAACCAAACAAAACAAAAATAAATTAATTAAACAAAATAAAAAGGTCATTTGCTCCAGGTGTTAATGTTTTTACATTCTTGCACTGAATGAGACCAAAGTTTCCCAGGAAACAGTCTTAAAACAAATTTAAAAAGCAATTTCAGATGTTATTTGACAGATCTCTAAATGGCCTAAAATATTTTACATACTAATACACAACTAATAACTTGAATTTTACTTTGGAGATTATTCAACAGATACTAAAATTTTCTGGCCTCCTCTTTCAAGATGAAAATAAGGCAAAATTCTCACAATAAAAAATTATTTAATTTCACCTCAATTTTTCAAGTGAATACTGTTAGGATAAAGGTAATGAAAATAAATGAGTGGTCACTAACTCATAAAAGTTATTACCAGTGAACTATATACACTCTACTATATTTGCCCACATAATCTGACCTCTCTTCCCATTTAGTCACTCTTCCTTCAAATAAACAACAGTACCAGAAAGCAAATACTAAATTTTTCTTTGAAATTTCAAGTACTGTCAATAATTAAAAACAGTCCTTAAAATGTTTCAATCAGATGTTTCAAACTTGAAATAAAATATCTACTGTGTACCAGAAACAAACAAAAAATTTATGTTGACAAGATCCCATTTTAATCTTAGGGAAAGTGCTTCTGTCTCATGAACTACCCAACTACTTACCTTGAACCCTCTAAAAGCATCTCGACTCTCCCCTCTTTTTCTACTCAGACCATTCACACCTTGCCATTCCTGGGACATGACAAGCAACCCCTCACCTCAGGGTCTTTCCCTTTGTCCACAACGTTCTACCCAGGTCCTGTCTCTGCTCAAATGTCAACTTATCTGTCAGGTCTTATTTGCTCACACTCTACAAATCAGTAATCCTCCTTCAACCATCAATTTCCCCACTGTCCTTTATTTTGTCCCATAATAATTTATCACCAACTTTTTTATTATCTCTTCCTTACCTCCTTAGAACAGATCTACAAACAACAGACTTTCTTTTACTCATGCTAAGTCTCCAGTTCCTAGGACAGTATCTAGTATATTACAAATGTTCAAAAAATATTTGCAGAAGGAATTAAAAAAAAAAAATCAATGAACAACACTAATTTACATTTATTTGTATGATTAAGGTTTAGATTTGTTAAATTTTGTATTTCCTAAGAGTCAAAGAGCTTGTAATGAGTGTGATCACACAGGGATCTCCTAACTTTGTCTTTACCACCTACATTTGGGGCAGGCACCCCTTCCACATCCATGTGGCTACAGCCAAGGCAGCAGGTAAGGAGTACAGAACCCTACACCCAAAGGCTGTGGGTATTAAAAGCAGCTCTGACAAGCAAAAGTACAAACTATAAGGGTGTTGCTTAGTTTCTGTAGTCCACAGTTCACTCTATATATTTTCTCTTATAATCAAATGTATCCTTCACTGGAGAAAAAGGTATTCCCTAAAGCAGGCACCTTTCATCAGCAATACAGTGTGTCACACCACTTTAAATGAAAAAAACAAACAAAAAACCTACAGTAAATGGTAATCACTGTGGAATGTCTAATTGGAGGTATTGCAGGTGTCAATTCTTCTTTCAAAGTTATTTAAGAGCCTATGCCAGTCCATAACAAATGGAAGAAAGAAATGGACTGTTCATTCAACAAATATTTATTGTGCATGCATTATAAAGACACCTCATGAAGTAATTTGACTCAAACTTCAGGGTAAAACAGGCACACAGGTGCTTGTGAGCACACACTAGGAACAGTGCTGCTATTATATCCTTCAAGAAAGAAAATCAAAACTGAATTTCAAAAATATTATTTGAGAATGAACTACTATTTTAATACCATCTCAACAACTGTTTTATTTACTAAATAGATATAGGGATGTAGCTCAGTGGCAGAGAATCTGCCTAGCACATGCAAGGCCTGGGTTCAACTCCCAAGTACTACTACTACTAAAAATAATAATAATGATGATGATGATGTAACTTTTATTGTTATTACTGTCATTAGGTAACCTTAACTGAATATTTACTGTGTGTGAGGCACTGTCCTAAGGACTTTGCATGTATTATTTTATTTAATTCTCTCAAAAACCAAATGATGCAAATACAATTGTTACTCCTACTTCACAGGTAAAGAACCTGAGGCACAGCTAAGTAAGGCATAGCTGCCCAAATACAGACAACTAGTAAATTATGGAGCCAGGTCTCACACATGCATTTTGCTTCAGAGCTGCCACTCTACTACACTCAACAACATGTAGAACACAGTCCAATAAAAACATAATCTGAAAGTGGAATGCTAGGAGGAAATATACATCCTGTGTAAGATCACTGTGAGAAAATCAGTGAAAAATAGAATACTAACACATTAGCTTTGATCAAATATTCACAGATGTCTGACCATCTATCATTATAAAATCATTATAAATTATAAAATTATAAGCATTATCATAAAATATGGAGGTTACAAATTAATTGCTGAAGTATCAATTGTCAACCAGCCTTCTATTAGATATTAAGCCTAACCAAAATAGCTCTCTAAAACTTCAGAAGTGAAAGACTGTCTCCCTAATGAACAGTGCTGGGAAAACTGTTGTTTATCTACATGCTGAAGATTGAACCTAGACCCATATCTCTGAGCATGCACTAAACTAAAAATTGATGTGAGAATTAAATATTAAAAGAGAGACACTTGGGCCCAGGGATATAGCTCAGCAGCACAAGCGCCTGCCTAGCAAGTGCACGGTCCTGAGTTGGATTCCCAGTAACAAAAAAGAAACACAAAAAAAAGTAGTTATGGTAAAAGAGAAATGCTTACTCTGCCGGAAGACAAAATAGGTAAAACTCTTGAAGACATATGTGTAGGAAAAGAACTCTGAACAGAACTCTGACTGCATAAGAAATAATACCAAGCATCAATAAATGGGATCACGTCAAATTAAAAAAAAAATGTCCACAACAAAGGAACCAACAGAGTGAAGAGAACAATCTATAGAATGGGAAAAAAAAATTGCCAGCCCCTTCTGAAAGGACTAATATCTAGAATATATGAAGACATCAAAAAAATTAGACCCTTCAAATTTAAACACCCAATCAAAAACTGGGCATCTGAAATGAATAGGCACTTCTCTGATAAAGAAGTATAAATAGCCAATAAATACATGAAAAAAAACATTCAACATCACTGGCTGTTTGAAAAATGCAAATCAAAAAACACTGAGATGACATCTCACTCCGGGAAAAATAATTATCTTCAAGAAGTCAAACAATAACGAATGCTGGAGAGGCTGTGCAGAAAAAGAAACACTTCTTCATTGCTGGTTGGACTGTAAACTGGTACAACCACTATGGAAATCGCTATGGAGATTTCTCAAAAAAACTAAAAATAGAAATTCCATTGGAACCAGGTATTCCCCTTCTATATATCTTCCTGAAAGAGTTAAAGACATCATGTTACAGTGATACACGTAGACTCATGTTTATAGCAATACAATTTACAATAGCTAAATTTTGGAAGCAGCCTACATGTCCCTCAATAAATAATGGATAAAGAAAATGTAATTTATACAGAACGGAGAACTACTCTGCCATAAAGGATAAACCTGAGTCAGTTGTTGGAAAATGGGTGTACCTTGAGACCACAATGTTGTTATGTGAAGTAAATGAGACACAAGCTTGAACACCACATGGTTTCTCTTAGGAAATCAATGTATCTAAAAGTGTACCTTGATTTAATATAATTGTTTACGTGTTTTATATGGTTTTTCTGCTGTTAGTTTGGCTGTTAACGTGTATTTATGACAATTAACTTGATAAAGACATAAAATAAATAAATCTGATGTTGGCAAAAAATGTTTAAAAATAGGAGTGGAGGGGAAAGGGAAAAAAGTACATGTATCTATTCCCCACAATGAATGTAATCCTTGTAAATTGTAAACATGTACTAATAAAAAAATTTTAAAAAGAATAAAGGACTATAAAAACATTGAAAATTAAACTTCAGAAGTACAAAAGTGCATTAAATCTCATGAAGAAATAATAAATGGATCACACAATGAAACTCTTCCATTGGATTTACTAACCAAAAGACCAAAACATTATTTTTAAAAATAGACAAATTTTTAAATCTTTTTAGTTGAAAGGACATGACTAGGATAAACACCCTAATGCTCACTTTGTCTTTAAGGCAGATTCTAACAAATGTGCTACCAGTGCAATTTGTAAACAACTCCTGAATGTGTGTGCAACATTTGTTTGAGTAGAAAAGGTCATAACACTACAAGGAAATAAAAACAGAAGCCATTTGCAAAACAAGCTGCTTCTTACAATAAAAATTTAAAAGAATACAACATAAAAACAAGTAATCAGTGTGCAAATAACAATGAAAATTATCATGGATGTGTTATAACTATAAATAATTTTTCTAAACAAACATATATTAAAATGAGTGTTTTACTTCCAAATAGTCACCTTGGACTATTTACAGGCTATATACAGTTATTCCTTTGCTCAAAAAAAACTTTTGGAATTCTTCCCTGGAATTTCTGTCAAAAGCAATTTACAAAACACACCAGAGAGTAGATGGGGTAAGGTTACAATAACAGCAACCTTCTCTCTCTAATGCAGTGGAATCAAAGCCTACATCAAACGCACCAAGTTGTCTTCTTCTCCCCTGCAATGGTATCCTCTGCCTGCTACCACGAACTTCTCTCTCTCCTTCCAGCAGTAGACATACCTCCCCGCTCTCACATCTGGATGTATCACCACTAGCCATATCTCATCCACTCTCCATTGCGCTTCATGCCAACCCAACCACACCAGCCTCCTCTAGACTTCCTGATCATACTGCACCCCTTCCTATCCCAAGACATTGTATAGTACTTGCTGTTCTCTGTGCCTGCACTGAGGTTCCTTTGTTTCTTCCCATGACTGGTTCTTCTTCTACAGTCAGTGTTGTCCCTCAGTTGGACTGCCCAAATCCTACCCTCAACATCATCTCCCCTTCCCCCAATTACTCTCCAGCACATTACCCTACTAATTACATTATTTATGGATGTACTTTTGAAGGTTCAAACCCTTGTTTTACTTATCTCTGTATTTTAGAATATAAGGTTCAAAACCTTGTTGCACTTATCTCTGTATTTTCAGTACCAAGCTTTTGATCAGCACTCAATAAAGATATTGAATGAACAGTTCCATCCACAGGTACAAGTAGACAGTATAGCAAACTCTGCATGGCACTGTTATTTCTGCGTGTCCTCCATGGGTTCTGCAAGTTGTAGTTTAGACTCTCCCACTACCTTGATACAGGCTGTAGGGTTAACAAATGTGTTTTTCTTTCCTTGGTCTGATTACACATCCCTAAGTATCCACAGAGCACTGGCTCTACCATTTCTCATGGAGTTTAAAAAAAAAAAATCAACAACTGCTCCTTGAGTGTCTTATGTAAAATGGCATAGTATTTGCAGATAACCTATACATATTCTCCCATACACTTTAAATCACCTTGATTGTTTATAATATCTAATACAATATAAATGACACAAAAATACTTGCTATATTGTATTATGTACAGAATAATGACCAAAAAAATCTGTACATGTTCAGTACAGATGTAATTTTTTTTCTGATTAGTTGAATCCACAGATGCAGAACATGTAGATATGGAGGATCAACTATCCACTCTCTCCCACTTCCAAGCTCCTTCCCATATTCCATGTCATGTTCCACAGGCTATTACATCAGTAAGTTAAAAGCCACCCTAGGACTGGGGATGTAGCTCACTGGGAGAGCACTTGGCCAGCATGTTCAAAGCTGTAGGTTTGATCAGATGGAAGAAGAGGGTGAGGGGAGGCAGGCAGTTAGCTAGCTCATTGTCATGGTTTGTGTCTGGGTGTCCCCCCAAAGCCACATGCAGTCATGGGGCGGGCTTTTAGAGTTTTGGATTCATGAGTATAAGTGCTACACTGCCCTGGGGAGGATAGTTTGCATATAAGGGAGAGAAAGAAGCCGCCTGCCACCACTCCTCCTTTTTGGTCTTGCTGCTTTTGCTATCTTCCGCCACCATGAACAGTTGCCCTCTGCCATGTGCCACCCTGCCTTGCAGCCAGCCAAGTACGGACTGAAACCTCCTCAGATTGTGAGCTAAATAAACCTTTCCTTGCTTAATACTGGGCGTCAGATATTTTGTCTCAGCAACAAGAGAAAAGTAACCAAGATACTCACCTGCTATATCCAAGGCCTAGTACAGAATAAGAGATAAACAAGCATGTATTGACCAATACGTTTTCCTTTACTCTTGACTTGAATCATTAAAGAGAAGGGCAGCACCAGAAAACCATACCAAAGAGACATATCCTGCTGTACCAAGAATTTTCCCACCTGTCCTAAAATACAGTAAGCAACAATAATAGTAAAAAAAAAAACTCCAAGAACTAAGCTTGAATAGACCTCAAATACCTGTGTTGAATTTCTTCCCGAGTATCCTTGATCTCTCATACACACACCAAACACAACTGCCTGCCCCTCTTAGGTTATCCTAGTCTCCATGTTTGTCCAGACAAGCCTGACTCTGTGCACAACGGAAAGGCCAGTTCTACTTTCCCTTTCCTTTGTAAACAGAAGACACAGACGCTGTACATTTTTCAAACAGTATGAAAATGTTGCAAAAACAGTGAAAGTTCTATTAAGCTCACTGCTCAGAGTAGATTCTAAACCTCTCACTATCTGGTTAGGTAAAATTCAGTTTTTTTACAGTAACTGTATTTCTGCACTGATCTGTTTTGTTTGGTTTGGTTTTTTCCGGTACTGGGGTTCGAACTCATGACCTTGTGCTTGCCGGGCAGCCGCTGTGCCACTGAGCTGAACCCCCAGCCCCTTGCACTGATCTTAATATATGTGAAGATTAGGTTCTGTTCTGAAAGTTAATATGAGAAGTCATTTAAAAACTGAACTACTTTCAAAGGCAAATAAATGTAAAGAGGGTGAAGATGAGGAAACTATCATGAGAAAGAAATGGCTTCCTACAGAATAACTAACTCCTTCAGCTATTTGAAGACTAAATGTGCAATAACATGTGACATGCATGCACGTTTGTTGTGTTTGATAATGAAAGACAAAAGTAGAATGAGTGGATCTAGAAAACAAATCCTGGCTGGCACGTAGGAAGACTATAACTTGGGAAACAGGGAATACATACAATATAACATAAGTTCTGGGACATTTCCTACAGATTTAAACCCTGATTAAGATTAAAGACAAAAGACAAAAAAGGTGGAGCTAGGTATGGTAACACACTCCTGCAATTCCAGCACTTGGGAGGCTGAGGCAGAAGGATTACTGCCAAATTCAAGGCCAGCTGGGTCTATGTCACAGTGAGCTCAAGGCCAGCCCTAACTACATAGCAAGACTCAGTCTCAAAAAAACAAGAAAGAGAGAGAGACAGAGACAAAGACAGAGACAGGAAGAAAGACGAAAGAAAAAGAAAGAAAGAGAAATGTTTTCTCAAAATGTATCATCCATTAAATCTATCAATCTAAAAGAAATCTGATTGCAACCCAGCTTTCCATTTGTCCTCTCTTTAATAATTATGATCCTTAAATCACTAGTTACTAGATCATATACTGGGAATTATAATGTAATCTGGATAAATAAGGTTCACTGTAGGTCTTCCAATTAGTGAGAAAGGCTCATGATTTAACGAAATACATATCTCAGTTACATGTACACTAAAACTCTGCTACTTAGAAATCTAACAGAAGCCAAAAATTTGAACTGATGTATCTGGTCCATAAACATTAAAAGACTATAACCAGTCTTTTTATACTTAATGTAACCACTTTAGCTTAATCACAAACTATATTATAAAGCCTAGTACACCAAATTATTTCATAATTCTTTTACCAATTAATATTCACTATTACATTTTAAAGTATTACCATATTATAAGCAGCATGTTGAAGTCTTCCAACTCTTTTGTCAAAAAAGATGCTTACAGCATCATAAGCATAACTAAACCTGCTGTTATAGATTATTAAGAATGTCGTCTGTTTCCAGAAAGCACTTCACATGTAGCGACTGAACTCTAAAAAGCCAAGAAGAGACTAGTGGTTGGGAAAAAGAAGATATTACTTAGTCCATGGCAGTTCAGATTCCAAGTAATTTAGCATTAACATTTTTTGCTGAAATGGTTTAAGTACCAGCAGTTCTATAATAAAATAACTTAGAAAAAAGAATCCTACATATGGTTCCTAAGTATCAGTATACAAAATGAAACCCACCTGATACACAAGAAACATGAGAAATTATTTTGAAAATACAGAATACTAAATCCCTAAATTTCCTTAATTCAAGTCTAAGGCAAAGTCCTAGAATCATTAACTTTTACAATCTCACTGATGATTTGAATTACTAGTCTGGAAACTCATCATCATTTTTTCTTACTATTCTGAGCTACTTCCATACACATAAGTCTTCAATTCTATACCATCTATTCTTTAAGAAACACACAATACACACACACACACACACACACACACATCTCAAGTTAACCCTGCTGTTTATTCTTAGAAGACAGAATGTAAATGTTAAAAGCATTCTTACTAAATTTGGTTTCAAATCCTGAGCACAACCAACATGAAGTAATTTGGAACACATTACTTAACTTCTCTACCCCTCAGTTTCTTCTTCTATAAATCAGAGATTCCAAATCATGCTTTACTATGGGGATGTCATAATGGTCAACTCCTACAGTAAGACTAAAAACCACACAATATATCTGGCTGCAGGAGACGCTCCAGAGATAATAACCTTGAATCTATTAAATATGATTTGCTTATTTTTTCAAGAAGTCTATGATGACAATATGCCAAAAAACATTCCATAAAAACAAAACAAAAATTTTTTGGCCAGGTAATTGGGAGTAGTATGTTAACATAAAGAGGAAATCTATTTAAATAGCAAACAACATAATTATTGACAGAAGTTCTGGATGAAGAGATTAAAAAAAAAGTACCCTAAGAAATAAATGGTATCATTTAAAGAGGGGCACATTTTTATTTTATATATTTTCTTGCAAATTAGAAAACAGTGAACCACATTAAAACACACAGAATCCTTAACAGAATACTTGTGATTAAGTCCTATACGGGAGAGACAGCCAGGTATGGTACTGCACCCTTGTAATACCACCACTCTGGGAGGCTGAGGAGGGATCGCAACTTATAGCCCAGCCTGGGCAACTTACAGAGGCTGCCAGCCAAAAAAAGAGAGGTGAGAGACGAGAGGGCAGGGGAGAGGAAAAAAAGAAAAAAGAAAAGGAGAGAGAGAAGGAGGGAAAAAAAGGGGAGAGAAAGAGAAAAGAAAAGCAAAGCAAAGCAGAAATAGACACACAGAAACTGGCCTAACTGAAAAGATCAAAGTCTGCTGAAACTTATGCTAGTATAGGTAATACAGGGGAAAAAGCATTCTCATATTGTAGTGATATTGGCAATATCAATAAAAAGTACAAATGTATGCAATGCTTTGACTTTATCTGACAAATATACTTCGTGTGTGTGCACACCTGTGTGTGCACAAATTACCCTGCAATGTCAGTAAAAGCAAAATAGAAAAAAACTGTAATGTTCATCAACAGGAACTTGTTAAATAAATTACAAGTCCAAACACAATGTAGCTATTTTTAAAAAGTGAAGATATATTTACAGTGTTGGGGTAAGAGAAAAAGAAAAATGCTAACAATAAATTTGGTTTTTTTTCTTTTTAAGGATATTGTTTGTATCGCTTCTCGGCCTTTTGGCTAAGATCAAGTGTAGGATATTGTTTGTGATGACAGTCAACTGAGAAGGATCTAGACCTATGTCTACATAGTAATATAGATTACTTCTGGAAGTATACAGAAGAAACTACTGAAACTTGCTATGCAAAAAAAAATGAATGACAAAGAAAACAGGAGACTCTTCCCTTTAATTCTAACTTTTGGATTTTGGAACCAGGAACTAAACTCAGGACCGTGCCTGCCAGGCAGGCGCCATGCCACTGAGCTACATCCCTGACCCAAACTTTTGGGTTTTGAACCATATGAGTATCTTACCTAATAAACAAATTAAAGAAACATTTAAAGCAGGGTGGGTGTGAGAGTAAGAAAGATTTATTAAATGCCAGATCTGACTCAGTAAATAACTATTTCTGTTGTGGTGTTTTAAAAATTGCTCCTCGATTTCCTCCTGACAGCTAATGTTTCATTTTCATTCTCTCCTGGTAACTTCCCCAGTTCATCCTCCACTGAGGCCTACCAGGAGCATTCGTTACAGCTGCTCAGCCCTCTCAGTACTGCTGCAAATGCCAACAAAGTCGGTGAACTTTGTCCCAATAATTACCACACAAAATAGGTGAGGACACCACAACATGAGCTATACAAGATAGCTGAGTATTTATTGAAGAGTGAGTAACTCCACTTATTCAACAGGAAAGAAAGTGAGGGAGATTTGAAAAATTTAGTTAAAAACATTAGAAAAAATTCCTCCAAAACAAACTTCAGATACTGGTACAATACTGTTTTGTCAATTCGTGTGTCACCTAAAGAAACATTCTGATTTTCTCTGTCAATTAAAAACCAAATATGGACTGGGGATATAGCTCAGCAGCACAGCGCCTCCCTGGCAAGCGCAAGATCCTGAGTTCAGTTCCAAGTACCAAAAAAACAAACAAACAAACCTGTCTTATTAACGGGGCTATGCTGTTACTCTGTACCTCGAATACCCCAAGAATCCATGGATACCACAGTCAGTGCTCTTCAGTAACCGAAGCTAATGCCTTCTCTTTTCATTCCATTGTCATTTCTTTGAAAATGCATACATATGGTATATTCATATTTCACATGCTCGTGTCTCATTCTATCAAGCTCTACATTGCATACTCAATATTTTTGCATCTCAAAACAAAAATAAATGCCTATAGTCTCACCTGCCAAAGCTGAAATGTAATAACCCCTTATGAGATGCCAAAGGTACAACTCCTTTTTTATCCAGAGCAATATTTACTTCTAGATTAACTAAATCATATCAGATTTCCCCTCTGCAGTGGTAACTGAGGCAAAAGGATATGACTGGTCCTGAGGATATGGGAGTGTGGCTAAGAACTTCTGCAAACAGGATGTTAGGGACAAAGACAACCAGCCATCTATTCACAGGCACCCTGACCCACGGCCATCATAAGGACTAGCTCTTTTCCTCAAAAGTTCTCAAGAGTAACAGAAAATAAGTCTACTGGCTTCAATCAATGTACTCAGTTTAAGTAAGTGACACTATTCTTAACTCATGAGTAGGTGAACAGGTTATATGACTACCTTCTTTACTCAGGTTTAAACTGCTATTCTTATTTTGCTCAACCCCTTCTGCACTGCTTTCTCCACCAAATATGAAAGTCCTACCTACTAGTAAAATTCCTCTACAACATAACTTCTCCAAATGACAAACATTTATTAACATTTAAGTCCTTTTATTCCTAAAACTAATTTTCAATAAAACATACTGATAAGGTTTTGATTTCTTTATCATTAGAAGTACCTTCAGAACTATCTTGAGATTCTTGACACTCGTGACCACTAGTGATAAAAAATTACCACATGGGAAAAGACAAGACTCTGAGCCACATACAAAAGACAATTAATGTCTTAAAAGTAGAAAGTGAACATACATATGAAATATACATTATGTAGTTACATAAACTAAATTAAATTTCCAACTTGGCATATTGACAGGGTATTTGGGAGGGAATGTTAAAGAAAATACTCATAGCTTAAAATTAACAATGGACCCATTTATTCAAGGTAGGACAGTTCCCCCATTTCTGCTTGAAAAGACTGAAAGTCTTTCTGTGTGCCTCCAGGAGGAAAACCCTGCAGCTGGCATGTCTGGAGAATCATTCAAATATATTCACAGCTTTACTAAGACTCAAGCAATGGCAGGCAAAGTCTTCACTCTTACTATGCACTGAAAACAGAAAAATGCTGATGTGCAAGTGTTCAAATGCCCTCTTTCAAGGACCGTTTCATTCAATTTCTTCTGAAGGAAGCCAATCCCTACACAAAAGGTTTATAACCACTAAAACTGAGAAGCAGTATCTTTGTCATTTCATTAGATATTGTCTTGTGATAGGTCTTAAGATACTGATTAGCACTCTAGCACTGTGCTTATTTCTTTAGTACCAACCGCTAGTGGCATCTGTGAAGGATTCCAATAACTAACTGAATAGATAAACTCACAGCAAAGTGTTTCACAATTTTGCTTAGTCTATTCTGTTATATTCCCAAATAGCGCTCTATAATCCAAGAAATGAAAATTTTCTTCTGCTTTTCAAATTCAGTTTAGAAAAAAGTTTCAGTACCTGTAACAAGTATTCTCCCTTAACTCGAGAATCAAATCTGACCTCATTCTATTCAGCTAAAGAAACATTCAAAATGTTTATTTATGGAGGGGCTGGGGATATAGCTCAGTGGCACAAGTGCCTGCCTAGCAAAGCACAAGGTCCTGAGTTCGATTCCCAGCACCTAAAAGAAAAAAATATTTATTTATGGAGAATTCAGAGATCTTCTGAAAATCAAAATACTGACAATTAAGAAGAAAGCTTTAACACTATATATACATCAGAAAAGAACACAGCCAACTATTTCAGCTTTAGGATGTTGAACTTAAAAGATGTAACTCACAAATACATAATCTTCCTTGTAATTCCATCATGAGGAACACCAACTTATAGCCTCAATTGAGAAACAAGTCTATTTCTTCTTATAAAATATACTGGCAGAGACCAACAAACCTACATTGCTACAATGAAACCCATCCCAGCATTCCATGGCTCTAGGGCAATTCCCATAAACACAGGGTCATAAAAAGACAGCCTGTAAACTCCTGTAGCCAGCACTACATTTTCAGGACAGCAAATTAAACACAAGGATATGTGACCATGTGCTTGAGATCATGCAGACCTGAGGGTCTCCAAAAATACGAGAAACTGCCTATTCCATCTTAAAAATCCACACACAAATACTACAAAAAATTCATACAATCTACATAAAAAATCTGAGTGACATGTTAAAATTTTATTGCTTACGTTCTTTACAGAACAAGTCCTACTCGGTATTTTCATATGCTGGCACAACAAAACCTCAAGAAAACAGAATGTTCAGGTCCTTGCCAGTGACTTATTTATCTCAAAACACAACTTGATGCCCCAGAGTTCCAATGTTATAAAAGAATGTAAATAGCCCTTTAGGGTTCACAAAATATCTGACCAAAAGAAAAATAACATACTTTTGAACTCTAAAAACAAAAATGCAGATTCCCAGTTAAGCATAAACATCTGACATTTTTTTCTTTTACAATTTCAGCAAACTAGAAGTTAAAAAAAAATGCCATGTTTCCTACAACTATGGGGAACTTAATGTTTCCAATCTGTAAATACTTTTCTTTTCAACTTAATATTATTTTAAAAGGTAGCAATTAAGAGAATGCTGTGTGCCAAACCTTGCTAAGAATTTCACATGCATCTTTAAAATAAGATAATCCTTAAATTACATGTTTTAAGTCATGCTTTTAGGTTTTAATTGCTTCTTGATACTATTAAAGAAACTGGTGATCATTGAAAAATATCCTAGTAATTTTACATAATAAAGCAGAATTAGTATAATCAGAAGACTAATTAAGATGAAAGTTAAAAATGTATAACATTAATAATCTTACCACAATATAAATTAGTTATTAGGCACAAATAGTCATTAAGCAATGTTACTAGGCGTGTTTAAAATAAACCACATTAGGGGTTAAAAATAACCATACTGAAAGGCCAACAGCCTAGCAGCCCAGTTGAGCCAACATTCCCTCCTCTCCTCCCCCTCCTCTTCCAATCCTCTCTAGTCCAGAATGAATTGCATGCCCCACTGCACAAGGCCCAAAAAGGTCACAGTACATGGCAGAGACTTTTGTAAGAGAACAGAAATAACTCAGCAGCTTTGTTACCTTAGTCTCTTTTAATCAGTAGGTTCACAATCCTTTAATTAGCACTCTGTCTACATAAGGAAAGCATTTTGCCGTGCCAGGGGAAGGCACATAGGTATGTACACAGTGTTCTGTTGTATCAGCATCACAACATGGAGCTAGCACCTCAAATTTTCTGCCAGGGAACTAAAGCATGTGAAACTACTTCAACCCATGGTATCACACAACTTATACTAACCATTTATATCTCTATTACTGAAAAACAAAATAATAATTTCACTAGTTTCACACAAGCATAAATTTGTCTTTGGACTTCTCTTTAGCCAAAAATTGTAGTATTTTATACTACACAATACCTTTCTCTACTCAACATAATGTTAAAAGCAGACACTATTTGTCCTTATAACAGATCTTCAGTAAAAGAAAAACACTGCCTCACCCAAACAGGAATAAATCACAACACATATTTTCACAAAGAAATTTTACATTTAAAATTTCACCCAACCACAGAAGGTCTTAAAACTGAGGACTAGGGGCTGGGGATTTAGCTCAGCGGCAAAGCGCCTGCCTGGCAAGCGCAAGGTCGTGAGTTCGGTTCCCGGTACCAGAGAAAAACCAAAAAAAAA
>NW_004955405.1:5050649-5115777 GCF_000276665.1 Chinchilla lanigera | reverse complement strand
TAAAAAAAAACTGAGGACTAGGGGATGGGGATTTAGCTCAGCGGCAAAGCGCCTGCCTGGCAAGCGCAAGGTCGTGAGTTCAATTCCTGGTACCGGAAGAAAAGAAAAAAAAAAAAAAAAAAAAAAAAACTGAGGACTGAATTACTTATGTAATATTTCCTTGCAAAATCTGATGACCCAGAATCACAATAGAAATGGCAGATATATTTAAAGTAACTTTAAAAATCTACAACCAAAAAAATAATGAAACTTGCACTAGTTAAGAGTATTTGAATACAATAGAGATGAAATATGCCAGGTAATACAAATAGTTTTAATTCTTCAAAATCAAATTAAAGATATGTACACACTTACGAGCAGGCATGTAAGATGCAGAGAATATGTATACACATATTTGTACATCTATACATGTACATATAACTATAATTAAACAAAATTGTAACCACCTAAATATCTGATTAGAGAAACAATCTATATTTAAAATACAGCTGGGCGTGGTGGCACATGCCTGTAATCCCAGCACTTGGGAGGCTGAGGCAGGAGGATCACTGTGAGTTCAAGGCCAGCCTGGGCTACAAACTAAGCTCAAGGAGAGCCTGAACTGCATAGCGAGACCCTGTTTCAAAAAGAAAAGACCAAAAATAAATAAATAAATAAATTTAAGATACAGTGACTTATTAGAGGTAGCCTAGCAATAACAGCTTGAAAGTCAGCATTTTCAGACAAGACATAGACTCACAGCACTTCTCTTGGGAATAATACTCCTATTTCAGATTGTTTTAAATACTAAATAAGGTGATACATTTATAACATTTGGCAAAAAATTTCAAGGAGTCTTGGTAAGACCGGGACTGTAACAAAAGGAGTATGAAATAGGTATGTTCATGGGTAACACAAATGTGTAAACTGATACAACTTATCAAAACGATCTATATATTCATATATGTATGTATGAATTATATGGTATCTACGAAGGCACTGCTGATAATAGCAATCTAAAACACAAAAGCCATTCTGCAGTGGATTTATTAAATAAATGATACTTCCATAAAAAAGAGCCTCAAGTCCTAGCATGGTAATTTGTTGAGAAAAAAAGCAAAGTATAAAATTGCATATAAGATACTATTATTTGATTAAGAGTAGAAATTCATATTTATCAGAAGAAAACATTTTTAGCTCTCACCATCAAGAAATGATAAATGTCTGCGGAGATAACTGTTTTACCTTAATTTAAACATCATGAAATGTATATATGTATCAAAATATTAAGTGATACCCCGTTATATGTATGGTCTAATGTTTTATGTATATTAAAAATTCAAAACAAGAAATTCCTATTTATCTGAATACACAAAACCTCTAAAGAGTTGCACAAGTAATTAATAGAAATAATTACCTACTGATGTGAGTGAAACTGTCTGACACACAGTTTAGGCTCAATAAGTAGAAGCAATAATTATTCCCCTCATCAGTAACAACACCATGAAAACACATTCTTAAAATATATCACAGAATACATTCAACTGAATCTATAAACAGGTAAAAGACCAAATCACAATTACTGATAGGCTATTTAGTTGGAGATCTGTTCTTCATTCATTTTCTTTTCAAAGTTAAGCAGCTTTTGACCATGTTACTGCTGACTATCACATCCACCAAAAAGTAAGCTGAGGAAATAATACCAAAAATGGTCACTTTATTCAATTTTCATCAATAATTCTTAATAAAACAGCTTTGGAGCTAAAAAGAACATAAGAAAAAACAAGGAGTCAAAGAAAAACCAGACATTAAAAGTAGGAAGATCTTTTTCAAATCAGAAGGGGAATAAGAGATAGAGGGAGAGGAGTTAGGGAAGGGAGGGAAAGGGATTTCTTTCTGAACAGTTAAAAAAATGGAAATACAGCTTTTGCAGATGGAGAGGGGAAGACGAGTCGGTGGGAACAGAGAGGGTCAGGAGGGAGAGGGAACAGAAAAAAATTAAGATGTGTTACGTACACATATAAACTCCCCACAATAAATGTAATCATTATGTACTGCAAACACTAATAAAAAAAAGTCATAGTACAATTTTACAAAATTACATATGAATGGGGCTAGGGATATAGCTCAGTGCCACAGTGCTTGCCTCGAAAAAGCAAAGTCGTGAGTTCGATTCCTGGTACCCCCCCCAAAAAAAAGTAAAAAAAAAAAGAAATTACATATGAAGAAACCAAGCCTTGAAGCATTCCCCAAACTGACAGTTCAAAATTTTAGACTCTGCTCCCTAGTGAAATGCCTTTCCATTTTATTTTTTGCTGATACAGGGAAAACTGAATATAAGCTAAATTGAAATAAATTGTCTTTGCTAATTCCTTTCCCCCATCTTGTATTAGAAAACTAAATTTCCCAAGAAAACATCCCACAAATAATTGTAATAAACATCGCACAAGTCCAGAGAATTCAGCAACCCAGCCCTGAGGTTTCCAGGACTGAACACTGAATGAAGATCTGTAATAAAATCTGTAAAGTTTGCTTACACTAGAGATTGTCAGAGGCATGTTGAAATCCTTGCCACCTTGCAGCCGGAAACCCCACGGAGCTGGGCCAACCAAGGATACACTGTAGTTGCTCATGGCTCCAATGGCTCAAATTCAAATGCCAGGAAATGAAGGAAACTGAAAGAAAATGAGATAGTTAATGAAAATGTTTCCCTGGAACCCTATTCTATATCCAAATGTATTTAATACAAAGCCAACTAAATTATGTTCAGTATTGGGGAGGGTTAGGGATATAAAGAATAAGTCTACTAAATTCTTCATGAAGTTTATTTAGTCTAAGAAGAGAAACCCATTACCTAAATATGAAACTTTTACACTCATACCAATTTTAGTCTAAAAATTACCTATCAGAAGCTTTGATCACTTTTACCAGTTGCTATGATCCAATTTTGTGGTTTCTTGAATACAAACTTCAATTAAATGTGCTCTACAATGCTGTTAAGTACATAAGAACAAGTTCTGGGGGAGGGAGGCAGGAAAAGGATGCTGGGGGTGGAACCCAGGGCCCTGCACATGTTAGGCAAGCACTCCACCACCAAGCTATACCTCCAGTTCAAAAATAAGATTTTATTTCAGATTTAATTCAAAATGATTTTCCCTTTTCCTCTATCTCACACTACTGTGCTGGCAAGAGTCCTTCAGGTTCATTTAAATTATAACACATGAGAGGGACTAAAAATCAGTAGATTCCCATTCAGGTTTTCTAAATGCTTAATTCTTTAAAATGAAGAATTGGCTTTTAATGCACAAAATCACTGTCTCCAATCATGAACTACAACTCATATTCCCTTTTATAGGGACAAGATACTTTCTACACTTAGATATTTGCTCTTTCTTCAGATAGGCAATGACAGGCAAGCCTTTAGCAGGTTATTTTAGTCAGAACCTGCTTTTTGTTGTACACACCCATCTCATCAGGCAAAGCAGAGAGTAAGCATTTACCACCCAATGAAAAAGACAATGACTAAAAATGGCAGAAGTACAAGGCTAACCTTAATGCATGAAAGTGAATTGGAGCTTTAGAAAAGAACCATTACCTCAGGCTTTTCTTTTTCCTGTTTTGCTGTAAATGTGCTCACTACGACTCTATGGTGATACTTTTAAATATTTTAAGTATGACTTGGAATTTCCTATTGGTAGTTACAGCAACAGGAGACACTGGGAAAAATGAAGTTTTTTTTTTTAAATGTAATACTAAGAAACATAACAGCTCCTTTTAAGAAATATTAAAGCTACAACAGGTGTATAAAATTGTAATTTTAAGACACTTTTTAAAGCGTTTAAAGTGTTGAAGAAACACTTCCTTAGAAAGTCTGAGCTCTTAAACCAAATCACTCCCTTACACTATTACCATTTTCAAATAGTTTTTTCATTTTTTAAACCCACTCAAAATTTCTATCCCATCACACCAAATTCATAGTAGCAGATGCAGATATTCGAACCACTGGGTATACATAAAGTGAACAAGAAGATTCCTTCATCTCAAAAAGGGAAAATGAAATAATACTTAGGGTTAAAGTTCTTAGTCAAGAAAATTTCTTAGGGGCTGGGGATTTAGCTCAGCGGCACAGCGCCTGCCTGGCAAGCGCTGAGTTAGATTCCCGGTACCGGAAAAAATAACAAAAACCAAAAAAACCCAAAAATTCTTAGTTCAAGAAAAATTAATTCAGAATAATGTGAACTGTATCTACCTAGAAAGTAAATGGGCTTTTCCAGCGACACGGTGGTACACTTAACTCCTAGGCAATGAGACACTCCCTGAAGCAGCAAGCAGACCACTACAGAAAAGCCAAAGGCTACACCACAAGTCAAATCGCTGCACAGTGAAAACCAAAAATCTGGAAGTTAATATAAAGCTACCTATTAGGTCAATTGCTTTCCCACTATAAAAAGAGATTTTCATGAAACTAGGAGAGAAAGTTTTAGTATTGGCATACAATACAAATCCGAAGTGTGTAAAAGCCAAGAGATATTTCCCAGGCCACTGTCCTTTTTTAATCTTTAACTTGTGACAAGGAAAGAATGTGAAAGGCGCAAATTCCTCTGGTCCCATTTTTCCCTGCATGAAAATGTATGTAACCCACATACAAGTAACTTTACTTGGGGACCCCCTTCCTGATGTGTCCCATTTGTTATCAAAATTGCTACCGCTGGAAAGAATCACCGCCACACTACAAAACTGCTGTTGTTTCCTTTTCAGATTCTCCTTCTGCTAGCTTCACTTGGAATTCATTCGTCTCATTATTCTGATCCCTAAGCAATGGCAATATTTTCATTGGCCTTTCCTGGGTCTCCTCCATCTGATTATCAGTGCCCAAACCTGTCCTAAAATGCCAAGCAGGCAGGAAATAGTCTATTCTGCTTTCAAACACTCAGAACACGTTGGAATTTCTGCATGGTTGTGGATCTTCTTTCAGGTCAAGTCTCACTGTCTTTGCTCTAGGGCTAGAGAGAAGCCTGGTGTTTTCCACACTTGGGTCCCAACTTCTCTGATGGGTGGGAGGAGAGAGAACTCGAGATGAGCCAACCGCACAGGGACAAGAAGGGCCTGAAACTACAGCGAAATATCTCGGGGCGCTTTTTCCCTGTGCAGGGAATGCAGGCAGAGCTGAAGAGCTACAGCCACAGGAAAGATAGAAGGCAGCCAGGGCGAGTTTTCCAGCAGAGCCTCGCTCCTAGCCCCAAATAAAACTGCGGAGCGGGCTGGGAAGGCAGGCTCGGGAGGGATCTAGGCTCACACACACCCGGACCCGCCCGAGGGATCTGGGCTCACGCACACCCGTACCTGCCCCAGGGATCTGGGGTCACGCACACCCGGACCCGCCTGAGGGATCTGGGGTCACGCACGCACCCCCGGCCAGCCCGAGGGATCTGGGCTCAAGCACCCCCGGCCAGCCCGGGGGATCTAGGGTCACGCACCCCCGGCCAGCCCGAGGGATCTGGACTCACGCACCCAGACCCGCCCTGCCCAGCGGGCCACGCATCTGCTCCCGAGCCCGCCATCCGCGCTCCCGTCCTTCCCCTGTCTCGGTGCCTGTCAGGGGCCCCGAAGGCGCCGTCTCACACGCCCGCCGGGCCCTAAATCTGAGTTAGCGACAGACTTGCTGTGAGGAGAGCTTTATCCCTGGGAGCACGAAGCAGACCCAAAGCGGGTTCCAGCGCCGGCAGTCGGGCGGCCGCGCCACTCGGAGCCCTGGAGCGCGCGATCGAGCACACGCACAGGTCCGCGGGCGAGGGCCCCGCAAGCCGCTGCACCTGAGGCGCCGCCGCGCCCCTCCTTCGCCTCCTCGCGGGCGACGCGGCCCCGCGCTCCCCTCCTCCCGGCCCCGCCGCGAAGCCGAGACTCCCCACCCCGGTGGCCGCTCACCTCCGGACGCGCGGCGTTACCTCCGCCTCACCCGAATGCTGACAAGTGACTCGCGGGGCGCGCGCCGTCCCAAGCCCCGGGAACTTCCGCCTCCTCCCCGCCCCGCCCCCGGCCCGGCCACGCCCCTCCCGGGCCGGCCCCGCCCCCCGGGCAGACGTCCCGCTGGGCGCCGGCGCGGGCGCGGGGGCGGGCTCGCGCCACCCGGAAGACGCGCGCTCGCGAGTTTCGGTGGGCGGGGCTCGGGGGTTTCGCGCGGCGCGGCGCGGGGCGGAGGTTTGGCGGTCTGAGCGTCTGCTTTGTAGCTGCGCGTCTCTCTCTTGACGGAAGTGGTGGCCGGCCAGAAATAGAGAGGGGCTCGGATGAATACCCCCGTGCGGGCCCAGCGGCCCCGCCTGGTGTTTGGAGAGCCTCTGTCCTCTGAGAAGTGCGGACTCTCAAGTGTTCTCGCCCGGAAGGTGAAAATCGCTGACCTGACAGGTTCAATGCATCTGACCTCGCCGGAAGGCGATGACAAAAGCGGCGAGCGAAGGGCTTCACCGCACTCCCTCCGCTTGTTTCTCCGAAGTCCAAATCAGCAGCCTCCTTCCATGCTCTGTGGAGCTGCCTGATGTAGCCGATTCACGAGCGGGCGCGAATGTGCACTGCACATAGGAAAAGTGCTCGTAGCCTGTCCCACGGCGAACTGGCTTGTAAAAGGTGCGACCGGCAAGTCCTAGCCAAGGGACATATATAAGCAAGGCTGAACCTCATGAGGTCCTGGAAGCCCAAGCAAAATTCAAGAAGAGACTCAAATCTACTCCGTCCAAAACAGTATCCTCTAGCCGCACGTGTCTATCAAAAAAAAGTGAAATACGGCTACTGGGACTAAGACAATTTGTTTTATATAATTTTCATTAGCTTTAAAAGCAGGTAGGATAACACCTTAAACATAACTGGGTAGGACATTTCACTTACTGAAATTTTAGTACCCAAATTGAGATATGTTGGAAGTATAAAATACACAGACTTCAAAACCAGTATGAAAAAATACCTCATTAATAATTTTTATGTAGATGTCATGCTGCAATTCTATTTTTATATTTGGTTAAGTGAAATATACCATTAAAATTCAGTTGATCTTTTAAAAATGCGGATACTAGAAAATTTAACATTGTACATGTAGCTTACATTATATTTTTATTGGACAGTGCTGGTCTATAGTTTTCACTACATTCTCCAAAAAAAATAATCTGCTGGAAAGTTTTTCCTAGCCTGAGAGCTGGTTCGCAGAATGCCTGACATCTCACTCAAAAATAAGTTTAAAAATAACAGTACCATTTACAGATACTTAACCATGTGCTAGGCAGTGTGGTAAGCCTTACAGTCATTTTATAAGACAAATGTCACCTCCATCTACAGATAAGAAAATCAAGGTTACAAGAGATTACAGTTCATAACAGTTCCACAAGGCCCGGCCAGTCACTCTCTAAGAGTTCCCTCTCAGCATCTCCTCATCTGCTTGCTGCTGGAAGTTAAATGGATCAAAGAAGGTTCATTAAAGACATCAAGAACTGCAGGGAATCCTTGGAGGTACTGCTTGAGAGAACAATTATCTTGAGATGAGGAGGAAGAGCTGAGGTGAGTGCTGTTACTTCTCTACATTACATTTTAGTTCTTCTTACACACCTGCCTCCAAACTTCCCCTCCTGCAGATGAAAGCTTCTGGCAGTGCAGTCTATGGCAGATGGGCTGTGTGCAGCAGTGGGCTGTAAGGTTCCTGGCCTAGGGGCCAAATTAAGGGTATTTTGCATAAACTGCATTCAAATGATTCAGGCAGTTTGTCAAAGCTGCATTTTTCTTGGTCCCGTCCAAACCCAAATCTTCGGATGTGGGCCCCAGAGTCAGCCTTAACAAGGACTCTCTATACTACCTCCTGTCAGTTATTAAACTATAATGTATAGCCTGCAGGACTTAACACTCATGTTGTTATAAAGGCAAATTATGGTGGGTATATTTGTTAAAGTATTTCTATTGATGAATTATTAATTTTAATTTTATGAATTTTTAAATATTAAACAATGAGTACATAACAGGAAAAAAATCACAAAAGTATTGAATTTTTAATATTTATTGTTTATTAAAAAAGCATCAAAATTTTCAACATCAACTGGTTCTTGGTGTACAAAGCCTAAAACATGACAGAAATAAATTCCTCTGTGAACTACAATGAAAATACCAATAGAACTCTATGTCAGTCTTAATCTTTACTTCAATGGTCACACCTAAAGCAGTCTTCACATATCAAAACAGCACATTCCACACACATTATCGCTTGCACTGACAGCACATGTGTTTTGTTCCCTGGCCTTTTTGTAGGACATGCTTAACATCTTGCTGGTCTTGCTATTTTGTCAGGAGACTCTTATTATATTGCACAATGTATAGTTAACAGGAACATAAAATACCAATAAAATAAAGTATTAAATTCTTAATATGTAATGCATGTTTAGAATAAACATCAACATTTTCACATCAGCTATGTACATACTTACAAAACCTAAAAGATAACATCAGAAATAAATTGCTATGTGAGCTACAATGCAAATACCAACAGAACTCTACAACAAAAATAATCTTTGCTTCAATTGTTATACCCAAGGCGGTCTTCACACACGACAGCTCATGTTCCATGCACACATCTTGCTTACAGTGACGGCATGTGTGCTTAGCTTTCCTTTCCTGTGTGGCAGTCTTGTCACTGCTCTTGATCAGTCAGTTGTATCATTTCATCTGATACAATCACCTCTGCTTGATCAGGAGCTTCCTACTATATTGCACAGTGTGCACATAGCAGGAAAATAAGATATCATTAAAATAAAATATCAAATATGTAGCGAGTACTTAGAATAGACATCAACATTTTCACATCAACTGTTTACTTACTTACAAACCTAAAAGATCACATCAGAAATAAAAACTTATGTGAACTACAATTTAAATACAAACAAGTCTACCATAGAAATAATCTTTGCTTCAACTGTCATACCCAGGACCAGAGATATAGGTCTCAGCAGCACAGTGCCTGCTTGGCAAGAGCAAGGTCCTGAGTTCGATTCCTGGTACCTGAAGAAAAAAAACTGTTACACCCAATGCAGTCTTCACACATGACAACTGCATGTTCCATGTGTGAGTATCAGTTACACTGATAACACCTGTATTTTGTTTTCCTGTCGTTTCTTGTAGGGCAGGTTGACATCTTTGTTTTCTTGTTGTCGTAGTAGGTCTTTGTGATGTTGTGCCCCCCTTGCTCACTTGTCAGCTCACCAGTGTGCTGTACAATTTTTTTGCAGGGCTCCCTAGGCAGAAACATTTTGTTTTTCCTCTGCTGTAAATGATCTCTTACGAGTTCCACTCCTAATCATCTAAGAAAATTTCTTGGTGATTTTTTGCACTTCTTATTTTCTTTGTAAACTATCAAACTATTTAGGCCATGCATGTTTAGGATCAAGTAAGACACAAACATTGGCCAATACCATGTTTCAGGGGACATTATAGTTGCTGCGTAACTCATCAACACCATCTACTCAGCCTTTGCTTTTGTTGTAGAAAGTTGCCATCTCAGGCTTCCATTTTGTTGAGGTTTCCCTATCAGTATTTCCATTGTAGTGCAATGTTGACATGAGGAGTACCAGTTTGTTTTTCTTTGCTGTGTATGTTGCCAATGTTACATCTTTCTAAAATCCAAAGATTACACTATACAATTCTGTTTTGAAATTGCAACATTTTATTTGGAATTTCTACTTTGTTTCTGCATACAGTTCCTACCCTTGTCACCTTATGCTCTGTTAGCAAATGTAACATCAATTGGAAACTGGTAAACCAGTTGTCAAATGTCACATTCCAAGTAATTTGGGAGATGGAAGCAACAAGTCTGTTCACAACATCATTTGGTTTATTACTATACAAATAAGGACCTCATAGCTCAGTTCCAGGATAAATGTCTAAATTGAAAGCATAATAAATCTTGGTGTCCGTAAGAGCATAAGTTTTTATTCCATATTTTGAAGGACTTTTGGGGTACATATGCTGTCTGAAGCTATATAACCATGAAATGTTACAAGCTGTTCAGGAATAGCCATGTATTCCAATGGTGTATAAGTTGCTTGTCATTTTGAAACAAAGCTGTTAAACAGTGAGTGATAGCAGCCAGATTATCAGTTCATTTTCTTTCTTGGTGAGTAGTTTTGTCATGAAACCTTAGGAAATTTTGAAAGAAACCAAATCTCAGCAGCATCATTATTCTACAAACCTGAAGACCACACCCATCACTTTTTCATTAGTCTTTTACATTCCTGTGATTACCATGAGAAAGCCCTGCTAAGTACAGTAGACCTATGAATACTTTCAGTTCAACTAGTGAGGTATCATAATAAATACATGTTTGAGTATGGCTATTGGTACATACAGAACATTTTATTTGTCTTTCAGCATTTGTGTGTTTCACAACATCTTGTAACATTTCATCTGATACAATTTTCAACATTGAATGGCAGTGCTGGCATTCTGTCCAAGGTTTCACCCTGCCAAGAGCCTCACTATATTTTTGGACCTAGTTCTAACACTGGATCATTCCATTTGGTTGCATGGCCATCTTATACCATTTCAACTAGTCAAATATGTATTCACATTTCTGTTTTCTTTGTCATCTGAATCAAAGAAGTATGCATTCTCTATGTCTGTATCAGTTGATTCTTGTTCCATTTCACTGTCACAGGAACTTGGGCTCACATGGCCAATGTCAAAGTCATTGTCATTCATCCATGCATGAATGAGCTGATGATTCACTTTTAACCTCCTCCAAAACTTGCAAATCTGGTTTTTCATGTGTCATTATACTGAATTAGGCTACTTCTACCAGAAAAATCAAAAGGAAACATTTTTACACAAATTCTAAATACACAGAAATTCAGCAATGAGCATTTCATGGGTAAAACTCACCTGTTGCTGCTTTGAATCTCCTGTGCACACCTTACCATTCATCTGCCAAGTGGGTGAATGCACAGATGGGTTTTTGCTTTCCCCAGGCACAGCTACTGAGTCACACCCACACTCCACTTAGGGTAAAATACATGTTTACACAACAAAGGAGTGGTGTGAGTGTATTTTATATCCCCTGTGATGCTCTGGTAAACATATGAAAAACCTGTTAGATGGAGCATTATGTGGGTAAAAATCCCAATTTGACACTTCTGCACATGTGCATACACCTTGCCATTTGTCATATTAAGTGGGTAAACACGTAGATTGCTTCCTGTATCCCCAGGTGCAGCTGCTGAGATGCAGGGCCAGCTATTATTCTAAAGTGCAAATTTATAATAGAAAAGTATGTTGCAATCCAATGTTAGGGCTGGGGATATAGCTCAGCGGCACAAGCACCAGCCCAGCAAACGCAAGGTCCTGAGTTCAATTCCTAGTTCCAAAACAAAAAAAAACAAAAAATAAATAAAATAAGAAATAAAAGTAATCCAGTGTAATGTTCCATAGTTAAAAACTACTCTCTCAGAAATATCCCTGTATCCTCAAAATACTGTGTACAGTGGTTTGGTCAGAACCACACATTCCAGATAGTAGCAACTTATCTTGCTTTCCTTATCTTAAAGGAAATTATAGTTATAAACAACCTTGTGGGATTTTCATGAAGAATGAAAATAATACCACAGTAGTTCCTCAGTATCTGTAGGGAATTAGTTCTAGGACTGTCCTCAGAAAAAGAAATCCTTGAATCTGCAAGCCCTTTGTATAAAATGGTGCAATGTTTCCATGTAGCCTGCACTCATCTTTCTGTGTACTTTAAATCATTTCTTACCTAATATGATGTAAAGGCTATGTGAATAGTTGCTATCCTGCATTGTAGGGAAAAATCTGTACAAATTCCATGTAGCTACAGTTTTTTTCCTAATATTTTTCACTCAAAAATCATCTTATGCAGAATCCTCAGATATAGAGGATATATATATATATGTATATATATGTATATATATAATTAGATATAAAGGGCTAACATATATATATTACCATCAGATATGGAGGGTTAATATATATGTTTCCTATATATAAACACGCAACATGCTTAGCACCAAGTGGATGTTAAATGGTAGTCATGTGAAACTCTCAGCTGATTGATTTATGTGTCATTTAAAACAAGTAGAGAACTTTAACATTCATGATGTGTGAACTATTTTATGTGTAATCATTTTATCTCATTCTTACAACTTTATAACGTAGGTATCTTTTCAGAGGAAGAAAAAGAAATTTGGAGATTAAGAAATGTACCAATTATCTACGGTCATACCACCCTGAATGTGCCTGATCTCATCTAATCTTGGAAAAACTGTATCAATTTAAAATTAATCATAACTGGCCAGGTGTGGTGTCTCATGCCTTAATCCCACCATTTAAGAGGTTGAGGCAGGAGGATTGCAAAGAGTTCAAGGCCAGCCTGGACTACATAGTGAGTTCAAGGCCGAAATATATAGTGAGACCCTATCTCAAAAATAAAATAAAATAAAATAAAATAAATCACAACTAACTAGTGATAGAAGTAGAGCATAAACCATGTTCTTTCCATAACAAAACACTGTCTCTTGCCAAATTCAGTAAGCCATTCAGTTTAAAGACAGAAAAAGATTATGGATGAGTGTTTAGATAAAACATAAGATTCTTCAACTAAATTTGATTTTCTTATCTCCCTATGGTCCTGGTTGTATTATTGTTTTTTTGTTTGCTTAGCTTTTAGAGACATTAGCAAAAAAAATCTGATAAGCACCACCACAAGACAGGGCTGGGGAATAATCCTGCCCTTGGCCTACAAAGCCCCTACAAATACAGAGACAAAGAACTAAAAATACTGCAAAGCATTAGTATAATCATCAGCCAAATACCTGCTTAGGCCTTTTATATTACTCTTTCATATCTAGGTAGATCACACTGTGCAGAGTTGGCTAAGTGAAAGTATAAATTGAACACAAGAGCTCTGCTTTATAATGGATATGTGCCATTTCCACCTGCACCACTTCCCTGCCCCATTCCCTCTTACAAAAACAAGTATAAGTCTGTCTGCTTGGATTGACAATCATGGTAGCATTTTTCCCTGCTACAACTGAATTAAAATGCTTTTCTTTTCTTTTTTTTTTTTCTTCCTGTACTAGGAATCAAACTCATGACCTTGCGCTTGCCAGGCAGGTGCTTTGCCACTGAGCTAAATCCCCAGCCTCCAACTGAACTAAAATGTAGGCATATGCCCTACGCTGCTCATTTTAAGCCCTTCTTTGCATTTGTTCATTCATTCATCTTAATATATGACACGTGAAAGACAGGTATTTTTCCCCTTCTAAAATACAAGCATTTGCTCCCTTCTAAAAGACAGACATTCTCTTCCTTTGGCGTTGCATGTGCAAGAGCACAAGAACTCGGCCACAATGGACACACCAGCAGATGCATTACACCATACTCACAAAATAAGCCAATCAAACCCTTTGCCCTTGGGATTCTCTGAGTTATTTTCTGATCTGCCACTGAAAGAACACAGGGTAACAACTGAAATATTGTAGAAAGCTGTGAGAAATAAACATTCTATGGTGGCAGGACCCTTCTCTGGAGGAGTATGGCCAACCCCTCCTGAAAGAATGCAGTAGAGGAGAGCCTTCTCAGAGTCAAGAAGTCAACATGGCTCCGTTAGTTAGTGTACTTCTAGCCCTGCTCTGTGATATAGACTGTACCCAATTGGGCTGTAGTATGTTAGTGTGTTACCATTTATGGGAGACAAAGACACAAAAACTGCATAAAAGTCAAAACCCCACCATTTGGGGGGCTCATGTGGGCACAAGTAAGTGCTGCTTCCTGGGAAAAAGTCTCAGTGTCCTGTCTCTCTCTGCAAGAATCCTGGTACCATACTACATGTACTTCATATACAATATGCACTCAAAACATGTATGGGTACTTCAAAACACAGATGATGAAATATTGGTAGATCTGGAGATGATCCTGGTCTAGTATGTAGAAAGGACTTGTCTAATGACCATGAAAAGTAAGATCTCCCTTCTTCAGAACTGATGGTAAATAGTTAGTGACTGAGTTAAATTATGAATGTCTTTTAATAATGAGCATAATCTGGTCTGTAGGGGATATAGCAGAAAGACCATGGTGGAGTGCTGACTAGAGCTCTTTCACTGCTGCGGAGGATAAAAATTACAAGTTACAATGGTGGGTTTCAAGTAATATTCATTCAGTGAAACTGTACCTCAGATGTTGAATTCTGACCTTTTGTCAAGGTACTGCTACTAAAATGCTAGGGAGGAGCCAGGAGCCACAGTTCCCTGAAAGTCATGAAATCACGAGGCTCCCCAACCTCTACACAATGCACTGTGTTGCTAAGCTGTGATAGCTAGTAGGTTAAGTGTGTTAAATGTGTTAAATGCATTTTCCACTTGTGATATTTTTAACTTACAATGGGTTAACCAAGCTATAGCCTGTTAAGTCCAGAAATAAAAACCAGTGAGTTAGAATGAGGGGAACAAGTCCGTAGAGGAATGGGAAGAAGGGGAATTGTTGGGAACAGAAAAGCACAATTTGCATCAAATTATGCAAATAAAAAGACTACTGAGCTATCTGTGTAAGAGGGAGGATAAACCTGCTGAATCCCTTCTTGTGTAGCATTTGCCCAAGCTTGTTTATGGTGAATCGCTGCAGCGCCATTCCAGTCTCTTTGCCATCCCCCTCACTTATGAAATGGTTGGCCATGGATTGAAGGACAGTTGGTGACTTCAGACCAGGGAAAGATTGCTCAGCCCCTGGGAAGTCAAACCACCACCCTCGGCCTTGTTAGCTCTTTCAGGCCACAAAGAAAATCATATTAAAACTTCACTTCATCAAAACCAGTACATGAAAAGCTAGGGAAAAGGGGAAAGAGAGATCAAAAGATTAACTGACTTGGCAGGAAGAGTTTTTAGAATATTCCACCTAAACACGGTATTTGGCTAAGTGTATAAATGTTTGCTTTAGCATTTTATTATCCAATATATGACTCAGAATCTCTTGCAGTACTTCAAAAATAACAAAAACTTTTAATTACGAGATGGAATGGCCTTGATGACTTTTTACAAATGTATCCAATAAAATATATAAACTGTTAGCCTTTCATAAGTTTCTACGTCACTCCAAGTCAATTTATCTTTTAAATCCAACTCCTGAAAAGTAAATAAACCACTCATATGGCTAAATATTTCATGTTTAAGGTCTAGAACAGAAAGGAACTATTAAGTGTTCTAATATTTAAACATTTAGCAATCTAGAGTGAAACACAGGCATCTTCCTAAAAGTATTAGAAGCATCATACCACAGCAATATATGGATACCTACATTTATATCAGCACAATTTTTAATGACTAAATCTTGGAAAGAGCCCATATGCCCATCAACAAATGAATGGATAAAGAAACTGTAGTATTTATATGTCATGAAGTACTACTTTGCCATAAAGAAGAATAAACTTGAGTCATTTTTAGGTAGACCATAATTTTAAGTGAAGTAAATCAGACACACAAGTTTAAATATCACATTGTTTCTCTTGTGTGAGAAACTCAGAGGGTAAATAAGGAGCAAAACAGAAGATAAATATTGTGAAGTAAGAAGAACATGTTCAAAAGGTAAGGGGAACAAAGGAGGGGCGAGGAGGAAGGAAGGGGAAGGGGATTTAAAAAGAGAATGGAAGGGAAAATACATACAAAGCTTTTGTAAGTGGGGAGGAGTTGAAGGGCAGGGAGATGAATGGGAAAAAAAGAATTAAGATGTACCATGTACAGGCAGAAATTCCCATGATGAACGTGATCTATATGTATGGCAAATATGTACTAATAAAAAATTTTAAATGAATAAATGTCTCTAAAAATGATTAACTTTCTAACCAATAAAAGAACAAGTAAGAAGTGAATTATTCTGAATCACAAGTAAAGCACTTCTTACTCTAGATGTCATCTGTGTGCTTTATACGTGTATACAGTGTATATCTCAGAGATGAGATTCTAAGGATACTAATTTTTTACTTTATAATTTTCTAGACTATATTTTAAAGGATATATATTATAAAACAGAGTACTACAACAGATTATTAAACTAAATTAATTGACAAAATTCATTGTAATATAAAATTTTATTAGCCCCAAATTATTTTAAATTGACTTTTAAATCTTAATTTCTTTAAGCATAATTTCCCCCCAAATTACTTACTTAAGCTGTAGTGATTTATGAGGTAGTTTTGTTAGCTAAACAGAGGCAGTCTGCGTTTAGTGCTTCTCGTGCTTTCCCATGCATCTCTTCATCAAGGGTGGAGCTCAGGAACATAATTATTGCCAAGGCTAATATACATTCAGGTGTTAGACAATGGTATTTTGGATTGGAAAGATCCTTGGTAAATCTAATTATAACTTGCTTTATTTACAGTAAACTCTGTGTCCAAAAAATTTAACTCTACTTGGTATTTTAAAAATACATTTACATACTATGGGAAAAGCAAGGGAACTGGTATTTTTGTTGGAAGGTTCTCACATTATAGTCACAGCGGAATGCACAAAGGCATGTCATTCCTTGGGTACATGTAAAGGATGTGGTGCTGAGTTATGAATCAATTCAGCAAAATATGACTAAAGCATAGATGGCTTTTAAGATAAGAATAACGTGAAGAGACAAATATAGATCAATAACATATATTCACACTAGAATACATTGTACTACCAAAATCTAATTTATACATCATATAAAGGCTGTGTAATATATATACACTTACTGGCATTTAATTTCATAAAGTTAATTCTGGGAAATTTCTCAAAGCTGCTTTCAGCTATGCAAGCTTAACTTCTAAAGGAAATAAACAAGATTTTTTCTAAAAAATCTGAGAGATGTGAAATTGGAACCTTTAAACATTTTTATGATTTTATTATTCCACATAACAAAACATGTTCTAAACTATAGTTTAACCAAAGTTCAATGCCTGTTTCTTCTCAGAATTTAAAAGCATTGACCAAATAAACAATGTCTCACACATTTCAATGAAGGAGAATTTATATGCTTTATCATGTTATTTATGGAATTGTTTATGCTAAGATAACGTCTATATGTGTTCAGTGTAGAAGCACATTTTAAAATAATGCTTTAATCTGTTAGCAGTTGATTCCTTTGGATATGGGAACTGAAGTTATAAAGGGTTGACTGTAGGTGCATTTATACTTATGTATAAACAACAAAATCTATCTATCCTTTCTTAGTTACATTACACATTAAAACTTGCATTTTAAAACTCTGGGAAGGGGATGGGGATATAGCTCAGTGGAATAAGCACCTGCCTGGCAAGCGCAAGGTCCTGAGTTCAATCCCTGGTACTGCTAAATAAATAAATAAATAAATAAATAAATAAAACTCTGGGAAAAGGGGCTGGGGATTTAGCTCAGCGACACAGCCCCTGCCTGGCAAGCACAAGGTCGTGAGTTCGATTCCCAGCACCGGAAAGAAACCAAAAATAAATAAATAAAACTCTAGGAAAAGTCTAGCTATAAATGTTATCATTGGTTGCCTCTGGGTGGTTAAATAAATTTAGTACATTTGTATCTTTTTTTTTTGAGACAAGGTCTTGCTATGTACCCCATGCTAGCCTCGAACTCACAGCAATCCTCCCACCTGAGGCTCCTGAGTGTTAGGGTTACAGGCATGCGCCACCATTCTTGGCAATTTTATCCTACTTCTATTTGGTTTCTGTTCCTTTCAGTTTTTCTATGAAAATAGCTTTTGAAATAAACTGAAGATTAATGTTAAAGACATACATTTTATATAAGTTGGCACATACACATAAGATATTTTTAGAACAATTGACATTTGGGATAATAATCATCACTTGACCACCAAATAGCTAAATTCTCTCTTAATCCTTCTCATTGATTTATTTCATTCACACAGCAGTCCTGTGAGCTGTTTGCAGGTAAGGAAGGCAAGGTAATGTAACTTGCTTCAAGTTATAAAGCAGCTCGTGGAGGGAGGATCAGTTTCGGAGACCTGACTCTCTGAACATGACATAAATAAACGTGGCTGCTTTTACAGAGTGTATATTATAGAAATGCATAGCTCTGAAACTTGCTTTTCATGTAAATTTCATTCAGTCCAATGTGGTTGTAATTCAGGATGATACAACTCTTTAACACTTTATAGTTTTGCATAAATCACATGGAAGATTAAGAGAACTGCAATAAGGTAAAAAGACTGAGCATAATAAGTCATTTCAGGATTGAGAGGGAAATCCCTAAACATGTTGTAGAAGTTTTTTTTTTTTAAATGTTTTAACCTGAAACCATTATTTATGTTAAGATGTATAGTATGCCCTGTAAAAAACAGCTCCTTAGTAACTTTTCAGCATGAGAAAAAGAATGAAAAAAAAAATTAAAATCTCTTATACAATGGTTGTTTTTCTTCATAAATTTCTTCTAGAAAAAAATATGAAACGTACAGTATATAATTGTTCCATCATCGCATGTCAAACAGCCAAATTAAATCAGAAAAATAAAATAGTCACAAGTTTGGTCTAGGGAAAACCAAACTATTAGATATTTAATGGTTAAATTTTAATTTTTTAAAAATTTAACCACTGTATTTGAGATAAACACACTTAAATCAATCTTAAGCAGTGCTAATTAAAAGCATATTAAAAGGCAATTTTAATAATCTTCAGCAAATACCTGAACGTCCCCCTTAAAGGAGTACCACACAAGTCCAATCTCTCAGTATTTGAGAAAGATTGGTTTCCACATCCTCCACGGGGATGCCGAAACCTGCAGCTGCCCAAGTCCCTCCTATAAAGTGGTATAGTATTTGCACATAAACCTACACACACCCTCCTATGTACTTGAAAATCATCTCCAGATTACCGGATTACTTAATACCATGTAAGTGCTATGTAAACGTCTGCTTTATCATGTTATTTATGTAATTGTTTATGCTAAGATGACATCTATATGTGTTCAGTGTAGAAGCACATTTTAAAATAATGCTTTTATCTGTTAGTGGTTGATTCCTTTGGATATGGGAACTGAGAATATAAAGGGTTGACTGTAGGTGCAAAACATAGGCAAAATATTCCAAATTAACATCAGTTGAATGTCTCCTTCATTGAAATGTATAAGACTGATAAATCTCTCTGTAGGATTTTATTTTTGGGGAAAAAGTACTGACCATGTCTGTCATTGTCTTTATATCTACCTGGTCAGATTCCTTGACAAATTCTATATTTGTGTTATGTTCAGTATAGTATGATCAGTGTGCTGTTATTTCAGAACTTGGCCTCTGTACCCTGCAGTGTTTCTTTTCCAAAGATAAGATGTGAAGTTTTGAACAAGAAATCTTCTTAGCAAACAGAAAGAACTTGAGGCACAACAGGGAAATTATTTATCAAGAGGGCAGAAACAACCAGTAGAAAATGAAAATCTTTTTCTTTCCCCCACAGCTATTTCAGTAGGAGAAACAAGGGCAAACAAGTTTCCATTCCTCCTGGAAAAGAAATGAGTGGTTCATTACAGATGGAGCCAAAGTATCAACTTCTACACACTGGTCCAAATATAGCGCCTGCTGGCAAGGCTATAGCATAGGGCAGGATACAGAGCAGGGACACCTGATAGCATGGCCCAGTAACTTGAACTCCCCTCTGCTTGTTGTGGAGACAAATGCACTGAAAAGCTGGGCAGGGAACAAATCACATTACCGTGATTTTAGAGGTTCTTTGAATCCATCTTTGTTTGTTTTAAAATTTGACTTTGTATTTTGTGATGGAAGTATCAAATAGACACAAAATAACAGAATGAATCCCCCTCCACAGTATCCATTACACAGCCCTAATTAATTGCAATCAATGATATTATCTAAAAGAAAGTTTTTTTATTGTTTTAACCATAACAAAGTACCTTACGTGACAAAATCTCACAAACTATTTTTTAAGTGAAATACAAGAATATGTATTTTTAGTTCATTCATGTTGTAAAGAGTTGATAAAAAAGAACTTGAAGACCAGCTTGGGCAACTTAGTGACTTTACGAGACCCTGTCTCAAAATAAGAAAGAGAGAAAAGAAAAAAGCAAAGCAGAGTAAGGTGGGGCTGTAGCTCAATGTAAAGGCTCTGCCTCAAGCCCTTATACTAGGAGAAAAAGAGCTTGACAGAACGTTTCCTAAATTTATGAGTTCTCCATCAATTGAGACTGAATATTCACTTTTATTACTTCAACTATAGAATGGAAAGCTTCACTGGGACTCATTCATGCTAATGAGAAAGCTTACTAGAACAGCTGATGAGAAACCTAGGAACTTAGTTTGTTAATTTGTACTAAAAGGATACTTTTGAAGCAATCTGGGATATCAATGTTCCTAGTTCTTTTTAGGACTACAATCTTTGTTACAAAGATATACAATCGGAGAGGTATTTAATTTAATGCCTTCCATTTTGAGGCAAACTACCAGAATTCTTGCTAAACTTTAGAAAGAAACCTGCCTAACAACTATTATTTTTTGTTTTTATTTTTTATTCATACATATTAGCAATATATAATAATTACATTCCTCATGAGGCATTGGTACATGTACATAACATATCTTCTTTTTTAAATCCCCTCCCCCTTCATCTCTTGTTTCCCCTTCCCTTTTGTAAAAGATCTATATCCTTTTTTCCCATTATTTATTTTTTATTTTGCACTTCATTTACATCCTTTATTTATATCCATATGTAAGATAAACCATGTGGTATTTAAGTTTGTATGTCTGATTTATTTCATTTAACATTATAGTCTCAAGGTACATCCATTTTCCTACAAGTAGCAGAGTAATACTCCACTGTATGTAAATACCACATTTTCTTTATCTATTCATCTTTTGATGGACATATGGGCTGCTTCCAAGATTTAGCTATTAGAAATCGTATTGCTCTAAACGTGGGTATGCATGATCACTGTAAGATGATGTCTTTAACTATTTCCTAAAGTAGACATTGAAATGGAATTTCTAGTTTCAGTTTTTTGGGAATCTCTATGCTGACTTCCACAGTGGTTGCACTGGTTTACATTCCCACAACAATGTAGAAGGCTTCACCCTGCTGCAGGGTGTGCTATCTACCATCCTTCAGGTCATTTAGATGTAATACTGGCAAAACACAAGCACATAAATTTCCAGTTTCCCAGATTTCAGAGAAAAGACTCCCATGTTTTTGCAAGTTTGGTGACTCAATAGTTGTTTCTCTATATGATTAATAAATGATTCTTTTTTTTTCTTTGCACATGTATATGCTATTAATTTATTATTACTGTATTGCCTTTTGTTCATTAAAAAGTTGAAAATTAAAGCAATTTCATGAGTTCTCATATAAATAGTATTTTCATTAGCGTTTTCATACTAAATGAACTGAGCAGTCAATAAGAAGCACTCAACAGAGCCAGAAGTTTCATCCATTTGTTCTAAGTGGCTTCCGTCCCAATGGTCACCCTAGCAAATCCATAAATGTTTAACTTGAGCAACTATTTCATTGTAGGGAAGACAAGGTTGTTTTTCTTACCTGTTGTTAGGGTGATGCTGAGACCCTGATAACAAAAGACAGATTGGCCAGAGAAAAAACACACAGATCTATCTAAGTTTTATATGACATAGCCTTCAAAAATGAAGAGTTGAGAAACAAGGTAACCTGTGTATTTTTATGCTAAGTTTGATGACAAAGTGGAGAGTTGCAGAGAAATCTGATGGGACAAATGGAATAGGACTTATTGGTAATAGAACCTATTGGTAAGCTGCTGGAAGGAACTCAGCAAGCCTTGGCCCTGCCTCCCATGGCTTCCGAGATAAGAACACTTCACAAGTCTGCCTCAGAGCAAGCCTTAGGACCCTCCAGAGGAAGGTCAGAGACTTTTTGTCATCACTGGCCTCCACGGGAAAAAGTGGAAGGTGGGAGAGATCCTCCTGCTTCTGTTGTTTTCTCAGATGCTAAGGTTCCAAACTTGGAGGGGTTCAGTCCTGTTTGAAGTCCAAGATCAATTCCAACTAAAAGGATAATGTTGGAAGGCAGGTGATTACACCCTTATTAGTTGCCAGCACGTTTTGATCCTAGTGTTTGTAGTTTTCTGCTCTGCCAGTCTGTTCTGCAGTGCTTGGCTGGAAAAGCATGCAGTGACAGAATGGGACACACAGGGATTTTATTTTTGTAGCATTTATGCATTAGTGGCATGTGAAATAATGACATGTGGTTATCTTATCAACAAATACAATGTTGTACATAAATAATTGCACCAAATATAATTCTTTTTTTTAAATTTAAGCTTAAAAAAGAGCTCCAGTTTACTCCACAAAATTTAGAGCCATCTTTTTTTCAAATCTATTTACCTGTTTTTCTCTTCTACCTAATTGCAACAATTTCTTTGAAATGTTCGCCTGCAAAGGGACAAATAAAATATCAAGCAATATTAGAGCAGGCTACATTTAAGTCAGTGTCCTAGACATTGAACAAGAACACGGAGCTTATCATTCTTCATCCTTTCTACCTTAAAAAAACGTAAATCCCAACATGTAAGTGACAGGATACTGTTTGCTTGGAAATGGAAACCTTATTCGTAGGGGGGACAGGACCAGTGACCTTTGACTGTTATTTGTTGGCAAATTTGTTATTCTACTACATTGTTATGACAACTGATTATAATTCTTGAGGCTTTTATTATGACACGTTTTTGCTTTGGTTGTTTATTAGGGGTTTAAATAATGAGTGTTATAGATGAAACAATCAGAAGAGGGAAGTACAGTGAGTATGAAGACAGTAGCACAAAAAGAAGACGAAGAAAAAGGACAACAGTCAAGGAAATAAATAAAAAGACTGGGATGAGGAAAGGCAGGTAGTAGCTTAGGAAAAGCAGCAAGATGGAAAAAATGAAATTCTAAGAAATGAGGAGCAGTTCAGTTGGCTTGTGCAACTGTGTAATTATTTTCGGTGACAGAACCCCAAGCTCCACCTAGAAGATAAAGGCTCTCATGTAACTTGACATGCTAAATAAACACTCAGTTCCCACCATGTCCTTCTTTCCCCTCAGCTTTGGCCCCTGTTATTTGGTCCATGATTACTAGTCTTTTTTTCTCTCTTTTCCTCTCAGTCTTAGGGTAATAAGACGAAAACAACAAAATTGCTGTTAAGCTGAAAGAAGGGTAAAGAGGTGTTTAGGTGAAGAAAGAATGTTTGAGGAGCCTGCTGACCCCAGTCCATACTGTCATCTCCTAAGGTCGCAGTGCTGTTCCTTTAAGTTTCTGTGATTCACGTGGGCAATATCCTCTTTTATAAAATGCTCTGCTTCTGGTCCCTTGCGAGCTGTTACCAGTCCGAAATAGGACCCAGACCTCCTGACGTCAGGTTGAATGTTCTTTCCACTTCACAACCATGCCTAAAAATACAAGCAAAGAGAAAACGCTCCAAAGCAAATAAAACCTTATCCATTTTCACGTAAGTACATCATAAAAACTTTATCTTCAGCAAGGATAGTTTTTAAACTTCTAGGTCTTTAAACGTGCAACATCTGAATGTCTAGCAAATCAGTCCATTTTAATTTATTCCACTCAATATGATGTTTTTAATGTTTATATTAAGTCTAACAACCTACAGTTGTTAGACATACACTTAGTTTCAAAGTGTAAGGATACAAAGTTTTCTTTTTTAAATTTTTAATAAAAGCATCTTCAGTTGGAATGAAAAGTTTTGTATGGCTTTATTTATACATTTGAGTTACCTAAAATTCTGTCTTTTTGACTTGAGATCTCAGTTTAAATGTCACTTTGCTGTTGTACCCTCCTCTGACTCTTCAGAGAAAATTACTCCCTCCATATATGATAGTAATATTTTTATAGTACCTATACTTTTCCTTCATAGCCCTAGGCATGGCAGTAATTATACAGTAATTTGAGTAATTACTGTCTAATACCACTCTTGCCTTCTAGACCATAAGCACCACGAATGCAGAATTTGTTTCTTTCATTCACTGATACCTCTTAGCTCTTTGCAAGTGTTAGGCACATAGTTGGTATTCATTAAATATTCATTTAATAAGCAAATGTATGTGGCTTTCAGTGTAACTATGTCAGTTTTTGCACATTTGGCTTAAGAAAAATAAAAATAATTACCTTTTCCTTATGTACCTACCACGTTCAATGTAGTAGGCTAAATTTTTATATACATATTTTCACAATAACCCTATGAAGTAGCTACACTTTTTATTCACAATTACAGATGAGACCTCTGAAGTTTAGAAAAATTAAGATATTTGTCCAAGGTTACCTGACTAGTGGTTGGAATTCGACTGATACGGGAATTCAGGAAATGTTTTAAATTCAAGGAATATACCATGCTATTTTTTAAAAAAAAACAGTAATCTTTCCATCTGTCTTTTCAGGCGAGGGAAGAGGTGGGAAAGGGGAAGTAGCTCTTTGCTTGCTAATCATTCAGTGTCAGATTCTTTCTCAGAGATGCTGGGTGAGTGAGCCCAACTGTAGGACTCTGGCCTTTATGACTGTGGATTAAAAGCCAAGGATTTCTGACTTCCCCTTTCCATATATCACCTGCCTGCCATTTAAATAAGAAGTGTCTGAATTTGTATTGGGTTCAAAAAGATCAGTGACAATTTCTGTTGTTTGTTCTTCCTGAGAGAAAAACAGGAAGGAGGCAGTCATAGGAAAGGAAGTGTTACAGAGGACAAGAAGGTGGTCAGGAATCTAGGAAAGCAGGGTGCTTTTTCACGGTGATACACCAGCAGAACCGACGTCTGTAATTTCTTTCTACAGTTTAGAATACCAATAATACTCCTGCCTATGATGGTGATTTCTAATGGGGAGAGGAGTTCCCGGTTGAACACATGGCCTCGCATGTGCTAAATCAGAGCTGTACCTCCGAGCTGAACCCCAGCCCTCTAATAGAATTTTTGAAAGATAGCTTGTGAGTCAGCCTTTCTCAGTTTTTTTTTTTTTTTTTACTTTTCCCTTCTTTCCTTTCCCCTCCCCCCATCTGTTATTTCCCTCCCCATTTGAATATTTTCTTCCTATTTCACAATACCTAATATACATTTTGGTCCGTATTACCCTTTCACTTTCTCACACCACAGAAACAGTTGTATCTGATTCGTTTCTCTTATGAGTGGTCTCAAGGTGCATCCATTTACTTGGAAATGTCTCAAGCTTATCCTTCTTTATGGCAGAATAGTACTACATTGTATTTTTTTTTAAAAAAAAACATTGTTTTTTATCTATTCCTCAGCTGATGCACATTTGGGCTGTTTCCAGGATTTGGCTGTTACAGACTGTGCCACTATAAATATGAGGTTGCAAATATCACTGTGGTATGATGCTTTTAATTCTTTCAGGAAGATACCCAGAAGGGGACTAGCTGGGTCAAATGGGACCTCTAGTCCTAGTTTTTTGAGGAATCTCCACACTGATTTCCACAATGCTTGCTCCATTCTACAGTCCCACCAATAGTGGAGAAGGGATCCTTTCTCCCCACAGCCTCTCCAGCATTTGTTATGGGTTGATTTCTTGATGATAGCCATTCTTTCTGGAGTGAGATGGAATCTCAGTTTAATTTGTATCTCTGTGAGTCAGCTTTTAATGTTTTTCTTTATTTTGAAATCAGTTTAGCAAAGAACCCAGGGTCTTCCATAAATATTTTATAAAGAAGCCCACACTTTATAATTGTAAAGTTACTTTCTTGCTAATAATCCATTTGGCAGAGAAGCTTATTTCATATTCTCGGTCTTTGATGGTCACTTTTTTTTAAGACAAAGAACTGCAGTTTTCATATCATTCAACTCTTTGTTTTTCAAATATGCTGTAAGAGGGTCATTGCTCTTCAGGGTCTCATACCATTATATTGCTTAAAATTTGCTGTATCTACACATTTCTAGGAATCTTACTCCTGTATTTGGGAGACTATTAGAATACAAGTTTGTTTCCTGAGATTTCTATAGAAATTCTTTAGGAAACAGTAACTAAGCCTTGATGAGTGAGGCTCGATATCTTACCACTGTTTCATTGCTGAGGCACAATACCTGACACCCACAGCTGAAAGGTTTGTGTTAGCTCATGTTTTTGCCCACAGTCAGCCGGCTCTAAAGACAGAACGGCATGGCAGAGGAGAGCTGCTCGTGTCATGGAGGCCAGGAAGCAGTGAGAAGGAAGGCACTAGGGAAGGAGATGCAGCCTTCTACATCATGCCAACTGCCTCCCTCAACCAGTTCCAGTAGGCCTGCCATGGTCCCACCCTCTATCCAAAAGCCCCACCTAGGAGCATGTACATGAGGCTCTTGGGGACATCTAGGTAGAAACCACAACATTCCCCCCCTCACTTCCCCTAAAGGCACATTTGCCTCCTTTATGCAAAATGTCGATGTCTTAAAAGTTGTAGCATTGCTGAAAGTCTGAGTCCAAAGCCTCCTCTGAGACTCAAAGCAAACTCAGCCAAAAAAAATCAAAAGGAAAGTTAAACACTGCCAACATACAATAGCACAGGGTAAACTTTCCCATTCCAAATGGAAGAACAGGAGATAGAAAGGAATGGGACCAAAGCAAGACCAAATCGCAGCAGGGCAAACCCTGTAGCTCCATGTCCAGCACCCAGGGCAAAGATGTAAACTCCAAAGGCCTGGGCAGGCCCACCCCTACAGGATTGCTGGTGGCAGCTCTTGTGGCCTCTGTGTGGCTCAGCTTTGCTCATTGCCTGCAGCTTTCCTCAGTGAATGCTCCACATTCCTAGCTTTCTGCATTCTCAGTCTGGCCCTTACAGCTTCATGCCCTCTCAAGGACACACTCTGGCCTCCCTGGCCTGCTTCTGAAATCTAGGTAAAGCCCTCTGACCCCACAACTCTTGCATTCTGCATATGCCTCAAACCAGCACCACAGGATGAAGCCAAGGTCTGCTGCCCCCCCTCCACTGGAGTTTGCTGTGGTGGAAATGTGGACAACAAGGACACTGGATGTGAGATTCATCTTCTTAAATTTTTAAATGCATAATGAAGTATAGGTCACTCTACTATGTAGTACGTAGCACATTCTAGATCTTTTAAACTAAAACTTCATACAAATTAACTCTATTTCTTTCCTCCCTCAATTTAAAAAAAGTCACAGTAGTGATTAGCTTATACAATTACTATATAGTGCAAATACATTTATTCACATACAGAAACCATTTTCATAATTTTCCATAGATCCTTTAATGGGAAAAAACTGATGGATCAGTGAAACCAAATTTTCTTTTTTCTTCAGATGGATTCCTCCTTTTGGGACCTGTTGAAGAATTTCAAATGCTTGACCTCTCTAAACTGTTAGATCCCTTGCGATAAGAACAGTAGAATCTTAAAGAACAACAGAATCTTGTTGAGAAAGAGGTAAAGTGCTACAGTGGAAAGTAGCTATTTATTTAGCCAAACTTGACTAAATAACTTGGCTATAATAAACAGAACTTTTATTATACAATTATTGTTGTTCTTCAAAATAAGATTGCTAGGCAAGCAATCCACTTTCTGGGCCCCCTTCTGTCCCTCTTAGACAGAAGCTTTTCTTTCAATAGATTTTTCCTTCTCTTAAAAAACAAAAAAGAATAAGATTTCTAGGAGTCTTTATGGTTTACCACTCCACAATTCACTGAGTAATTTTTTCTCTTTATTTCCTTTGAGAGTTATAAACAAGTCTAATGAGGGCTATGTACAGAGTCTCCTGGACTTAAAATAGTGTTCCACCCCAATTAACCCATCATAAATTGAAAATATCTTAAGTCAGAAATGTGTTGAACTTGGGCATGATGGTGCATGCATGTCATTCCAGCTCCTCAGGAGGCTGAGGCAGGGAGAATCACAAGTTCACAAGTTTGAGCCTAGCCCACGGAATTTAGGGAGACAGATGGGGGAAGAAGGGGGGGAGAGAGAGAAAGAGAGAGACAGAGAGAGATATTGGGGATGTAGCTTAATGGTAAATGGCTTGTCTGGCATATGTGAGTCTCTGGGTTCAATATCCAGTAATGCCAAAAAAAAAAAAAAAAAAAAATTCATTTACTGCATGCAATCTGTGAACATAGCAGCAGTACCCTAGACTAAAGAACACAGGCTGTTCACCCTTGTGATCATGTGGGGTTGGGAGGCCGGGTTCCTTTCCACGTCAAGTACTGTGAGAGTGTCCTACCACCTCCCACCGGCCCAGGAAGAGATCCGCACTCAACACTCACAGCACAGTTGCTATTAATTCCTGTCACTCTCGTGCCATCTTCTCACTGAAACATTATAAACCGAACCATCATTATCACATTTCGTCAGTACCTAGGGACAGAAGATTTCGTATATGTTCCGTTCATTTCTTGGCACCTTCCGTCATATAAGATCCAAACTTCAATACAAGCACTTCAGAAATAGACAACCTAACACAAAGTGAAAGAAAGCGGGATTTGTGGAGGCTGCGCCGTGCACCTGGGCCAGAGGGAAGCCTATCCTGGGACGTCTTCCAGTTTAAGGAGCAGAGTGCATGAACGGGTACAGTTAGAAACAGAAACGGGGAAGTTGAGGGAGCCACACCCTTCCCTTCATTCAACTCTAAACACAACACCACCCTAAGGATTCTCGCGTTTCAGTCTAGGAAGTCACAGTGCCCAGGCGGCGGATCGTGGACACCCGTGAGAGGGGAGAGGAGGTGCTGGTGCCAGGGCTGTCTGACCCTAAATACCGGAAGCCCGCATTATCCAGGGTTCCTCTTCTTGCTTTTTCTCTCTGCCCTTCTGTCTCTTCCTGCTGCTACCGCGTGTCGCATCATCTTCAATAAATTCAGCTACTTACTGCGAGGTGTGCATTGGCATTTCTTTCCTGGTCGTGCACAGGAACCCGGACCATGATTGGCCCACCGGGCTGTAGCATGTGCCCAGCCACACCCGGAGGGCTTCACCAGGCCTCCGGAGACCGCGTGGGGCCTGCGCGGGGCGCAAGCAGGGCCGCCCACTTTGCTGAGACCCGGCTCTGACTTCCGGGGGAAGGGCCCGTGGTCAGCGGCCTGCAGCTGCGGCGATGCGCGCAGTGGATGGGGCCCCACGCACCCTCGCGCCGCAGGAATCCGCGGGCCGGGGAGGCCGGACAGCCCGGCCGCCCAGCGCCTCCGCAGGACCGGAGCCGGACCGGCAGCGCTTGGCTTAGCACCCTGGGCCGTTTGCTGAGGCCGTTTTCCGGCCTTTTCACTCAATTTTGCTTGCGATGTGTTCACCGTGGCCGTCGGACAGGACGGGTAACCAGTACTTGCTGACTGACCTTGCATAGCGCCAGATCCTTATTTTGAAATTTAGTCACCAGATGAGTATTTGCGGCTTGATCTAGCAAGTTGGTTTCTCTAGGCATGGGTCTCTTCCCTTTTGACTGGCAAGGGCCGTCCAGCCGGTAAGGCTTCCCACCTTTGGGCTCTTCAACCAGAAGACAATCGTGTTTTATAGAGGAATCCAAAAGGGCTAAAGCAGCCATCCAAGCTGGCCTCACAGCAAATAGGACGAGTAAGTACACCCCATCTTAACTGTAAATTTTTCGACATGGATCAATCGACAGGTCCCTACCTATAATGATATCCAGAAATAATCTGGCAATTTTAAAATTGACTTTTGAGCCTAATATGAGTAAGCCCCAAGGATTCTCAGGAGCATAGCCTTCGCTTCCCTCCTGGACTGCTGCCATCAGCAATTTAGATTTCATCACGATTTAAATTCCAGACAACAGCTCACAACTCAGATTGGGTGCATTCATTCTTGCTGCCTCAGCCCCTTCATGGGTATGACTTCAAGACATTATGTATTATATGTCAAGATGTGACCCCTAGATTAAATTATTAGCATATTTGAGCTGGGTATTGTGCTGCACCTGTAATTCCAGGTATTTAGGAAGCTGAGGCAGGAGGATTGAAAGTTCAAGGTCAGCCTGGGCAACCTAATAGGACCTTATCTCAAACGTTAAATAAAATGGACATACAGAAAACAGGCTGGGGATATATGTAGCTTAATGGTAACGTGCTTGCCTAGCATACATGAGGTCCTGTGTTCAATCCTCAGTACTGCAAAAACAAGTAAGAAACCCAAATTATTGGCATATTTCAGATTTACACTGCTTTCCTTGTTAACTGAAGACCATTTTGGTGTATAAAACTTGCAAGCAACACCAAAATCAAGTCTTAAAAAATATTTTTGACTAAAGTTCTAAATTTCTTTCCTCTTTTGTCTATTTATTTATTATTTTGGTACTGGGGGTCAAACCTAGGGCCTTTGTGCTGACCTATGCCCCCAGCCTTTTTTGCTTTTTATTTTGAGTCAGGTTCTCACTAAATCACTACATTGCCCAGGGTAGGCTAAAATTTGGGATCTCCTTGCTTCAGCCTCCAGAATGTTGGGATTACAAGTGTAAGCCACCATGCCCAGCTCTAAATTCTTTTAAAATTGTATTCCACTGGAACAGAGTAAAAACTTCCCTTAGCCAGCTGTCTTGCTTAATTAGTCGGTATCATCTTGCCAAATAAATAATGCAAGCAGAGTATGTCCTGGATTCAGTTACATATGCTGGAAGAGGGTTAGGAAACTTTGGGGTACTTTTAAATCTCAAATCTCATTTGCTCCAATTGAGGAATGTTAAAAAGTGGTTAAAGTTTACCTTCCTTAGTTAGGTGTTGTGATCTTGTAGATGTGAAGAGATTAAGACCACCTTTTAGCAGTGTTGTTTGAAGTTAAGAAAAGGTCGTGGTCTACATCGTGAAGAACACAAATAAACTTAAAGAGAACACAGTTCCACCCTGCAATTTCAGAAGGCCTTTGAAGATGTCCATAGCTTTGGCAGTGTTCCAGCCGGGGGGATCAGAGTGAGGAGCCAGCTTAACTCGAAACACTGCAGCCCTGAAGATGTGTGGGACCCGCAGTACTTTCTACAGCAAGTGATGTCGGGTTAGTGTAGATGGACCCCGCCTTCCCCTGGCAGACACTCAGTGAGACTGTGCATCTAAGAATAGATGAAGTGGTCTCCGAAGTACAATGATATTAATGATGTTTGCTTTCCCTACGTCAAGACAAAGTTTTCAAAACATAATTAATCTCCCATGATAGTGTGTTAGAGTGTTGGCAATATTTTAAAAGCCAGTACTGGAATTGGTTCAGTTATTTTTGGTTAGCTCTTTCTTTGCTCCTCTAATAAAAGAAAAACAATGCTTATCTCCAGTTGATCTGTGCTTGGTAAACAGATTGAGGCCTGTAGGAATATAGTAACTAAATAGTAGGAAGCCCTGCATTAAATTATCTAGATAGAGAAAGATACCAAAGGTTTGTTCATTCCTTCAAAAAAAATTATTGAGCTGTGACAGACATTATTTCAGAGATGCACCTATGCCTTTTGCAAGATCTCACAGGCTATAAAACACAGATGTACATTATTTTCAACCAGTGAAAAATGCTATGAAGACTGATAAAGCAGGGTAAGGGATTTGAGAGTGATAGTGTGAAGGGCTAGGGTGATAATGTAGGGCCAGAGCTTTTTGAGAAGGTGGCATTTAAGCAGACTGTGGAGGGAGCCACACAAATACCTGAGGAAGAGCATTTTAGAGAGAAAAAAGAGCAATATATGAGCAAGAAGCAAAAACATATCTCTGGAAAGCAGTGCCCTGGCATTGTTGTAGCGTAGTGAGAAGGCAAGTTTTGTGGGAGTAAAACTAACCCATGGGAGAAAAATTGGCAGTGATGAAGCTGACAAAGGTCAGTTGATGTCTGGCCTTACTGGCCAATAAAAAATCCTTAAATTTCATCGGTGTGGTAGGAAGTCATTGGAGGACTTTTAAGAAGGGGGCATAATTCCATGATTTGGACTTTATTTTTTAATAGTTACTGGTACATGTTCGCAGTACTTGATTGTAGCTTGTTGGGAGTGGGTACATGTACATAACATATCTTAATTCTTTTTTTATCCCCTTTCTCTTCCCTCCCTCCATCTCTTGGTCCCTTTCTCTTTTGCAAAAGATCTATCTCCCTTTTTCCTATCATCTATCTTTTATTGTGCTCTTTATTTATATTTTGGGTTTCTCATATAAGAGAAATCATGTGATATTTAAGCTTGTGTGTCTGATTTATTTCATTTAACATGGTGGTCTTGAGGTGCATCCTTTTTTTTTTTCTTTACAAATGACTCAAGTTTATCTTTATGGCAGAGTAGTACAGCACTGTGTGTAAAGACCACATTTTCTTTACCCATTCATCTGCTGAAGGACATACAGGCTGATCCTAAGATGTAGCTATTGTGAATTGGGTTGCTATAAACATGGGTGTGCATGGATCACTGTAATATGATAACTTTAACTCTTTTGGGAAGATACCTAGAAGGGGAATAGATGTGTCAAATAGAATTTCTAGTTCTAGTTTTTGAGCAGTCTCCACACTGATTTTCCTAATGGTTCCTAATGGTTTACATTCTTTCCAACAGTGTAGAAATATTCCTCTCCAGCATTTGTTGCTGATGATTTCTTGATGATAGCCATTCTTTCTGGAGTGAGGCAGAATCTCAGTATTATTTTAATTTGCATTTCTCTAATGGCATTTTTCATGTATTTATTGGCCATTTGTATTTCTGAGAAGTGATAGATACAGACTTTAAAAATGTAGAAGCAGAATTAGGGAAATTAGTTAGGGGAGGTATGTGGTTTGAGTCCAGAAGGGGTAATAATAGTAGATGCAGTAAGAGGTTGTTGAACATTACATATATTTTAGGAATTGATCTGAAAATATTTGCTGATAGCTTACATATGGAGTGTAACAATATTTTGGTTTTTTTTAAAGAATAAAGAATGATCTAAGCATCTTTCCTGCTCCTATGCACCAGTGGGGATGCCGTTTACTGAGATGCCGTTTACTGAGATGCAGTAGAGACAAATGGAAAAGCAAAAATGTTTAAGAAAAAACCAAGTGGTGCCTGATAATATCAGTTTTACTTAAAATATTTAATATGCAAGTAACATGGTAATAAGGATCAAGTAGTTAAGTGAGAGACTGTAGTAAGCAGATACAAGGAAAAGTTCACTGCATTAACCTGTTAAACTATCCAACCTCTTCCCCGTTCAGTGAATCTTGGAAGCAGACAGGGGCATCCTCAGCTCCTTCTAACTTTATATTTGGCAGTAACTTCAATGTGTTCCTTAGTTTAAAGTTTGCTCTTTGCCCAGTTATGCCTTACACTGCTGCACTTGTAGTATGATATGCTCTGCCTCAGAGTCTAAAATGGTTTACACACATCTATCTCAAAAGTATTTATCATCTGTCCCTAATCCAGGTCCTGCTTAAGACCAAAACCAGTTGGCCTTAGTTAGCTAAACGAGGCCTGTTTGTTTGCTCTTTGGAGCTAGGGAGCAAATACAAGGGTATTCCAGCTTGCCATAGTACCTGATGCCTTTCATATGAAATCAGTGAGGCTACAAACTATAATGAAGTCACTGTTTCTGTTTGGATTACAGAGTAGCCAAGGCGCAAGGGCCATTTCAACAGACTCCTAAGGGATGGGATCAGGGCTCCTATGAACGTACTTAGTCTGGAACTATTCAACTATTCAACCTGGGACTATTCAACTATTTCCCCTCCCTAACATTCTTCCAATGAGTTACCTTTCTATATACATCCAAATACTTTATTTCAAAAGTGTTTACTAGCTCACTTGTAATGTCAACTTACTATTTTTAAAGAAATGATTGTCTAATCATTCATTCTAATGTAAGCTTTAGTGAGGGGTAATTGTAAATGTATAATTCAGTGCGTCTTCATAAATATATAGCTCTGTGTAACCATTATCACAATGAAGAGGTAGAGTAATTCCACTTTCATCCATGAAAGTTTCTTCTTTGCCCCTTCATAGTCAGTTTTCTCCCTGTACACACCCCTGCCTTTTGCCTCACAGCTGCTGGAAACTACAGATCTTCTTTCCTTTGCTATAGTTTCTACTCTTTTAGAATGTCATATAAATAGACTAATATATCTGTATATCTATATATAGATAGATATAGTGTTTGTGGATAGCTTCTTTGCTTTAGCATTATGCTTTTAAATTTCATCCATGTTTTACATATATAAATTTTTTTTTCTGGTACCAGAAATCGAACTCAAGACCTTGTGCTTGCTAGGCAGGTGCTGTGCCGCTGAGCTAAATCCCCAGCCCCTGCATATATAAATTTTGATCTTTTTTATTGATGTACAGTATTTCATGGCATATACCACAATTTGCTTATCCATTTACAAGTCAGTGGATATTTGAGTTATTTATACTTTATGTAAATTTTCTTACAAGTCTCTGTGTGGTCATAGGCTTCAATTTATTTGATTAAATACCATGAAATAGGATAGCTGGGTTGGGTTTAAATCTATTATGTATTATAGATCTCACTTCATTTTTCTTCTGTTGTGGATGTGTTAGTCAGCATTCCATTACTGTAATAAAATACCTGAGATAATCAGCTTACAAAAAAGAAAGGTTTATTTTGTCTCATAGGCTCAGAGGTTTTAGCCTGTGGTCAGTAGAATGGTTGCTTTTGGGCCCATGATAAAGCAGCTCATCTTGGTGATCTTAGTGGGACTGCAACACTGCTCACCTCATGGCAGCCAGAAGGAAGAGGGAGAGAGGGAGGGAGGGATGGCAGGCACACTCATGTACGAGAGAGAGAGACAGACAGACAGACAGACACTAGTGTCCCATAACCCCCTTTGAGGTTGTGTCCCCAGTAACCTCAGCTGTCACACTAGGCCCCACCTCTTAAATAAGTTTCCCCCTTCGTCCATTAGCACCAGGCTGAGTCTAGGCCTTTAACACATACGCCAGAACCCAAGGTCAGCAAAGTGCAACAGTGCCATGTAGCTGGTTGGCCAGCACATGAAAAAGCATCATTTGGTCCTTTTTATTCCATCACAACAGAAGCACAAATCCTGTTCAACTTTTCTTTGCTATAAAAGAAAATTTTAGCATATTTACGATTGATATATGTACAAGTCATGTGGAAAAGAAAAATTGCAATAATCAAAGCACAAATAGGTCTTTTTCTACTCATGTGACTCTGAAAAATTTAAATACACAAACATGTACACATATACATGTCCTTGTGCATTTTGTTATTTCAAAATAGCTGTTGGGGGGTTCTCCCAGTGAGCAAAATATAAAAATTAAAGACCAAAGAAGGAAGCCATAGAAAAAACAAGTAAAGAAAAATGGATTAAAGATAATGGTTGCTTAACTATGTGAGCAGTCAACAATTTTTTTCACCACTTCAGATTATACTTTATACCACTATAGCTCTAATCTCCAGAACACCAAGCCTGAGCATCAAACTTGAGTCTTTTTTTCAGTAACAGGGTGTCTTGCTCCACTACAACAACATACTTTAGGCTGGGTAATTTATGGAGGCTAGAAATTTATTTCTTATAATCTAGAGGCTGGCAAGTCCAAGACCAAGGCACCAGCATACTTGAATCTGGTGAGGGCTCCTGCTTTCTCACTCCCCCTCATGTGGCAGAAGGGGTGTCTTAGTTACTCATCTCATTGCTGAGACAAAATACTCAACACCTAAAGTTAAGGAAGGAAAGGTTTTTTTTTTTTTGTTGTTATTTTTGTTTTGTTTTATTTTTCTTCTGGTACCAGGAATCAAACTCATGACATTGCGCTTGCCAGGCAGGCGCTGTGCCACTGAGCTAAATCCCCAGGCCCAGGAAAGGTTTATTTAGCTCACGGTTTGTAGCAAACCATAGTTTGTAGCAGTCTATAGTCTGCTGGCTCCAAGGCGGGGTGGCCTGGCAGACAGGCATCAAAGAGGAGAAACGATTTGTGGCGGGCAGACAGTAACAACACAACAAAAGGGGCAACCACAGCTCTTTCTGTCCCTTATACCTTATCCAGGCTACTCAGGGTGGGTAGGACTCACAGCCTTAATCCTCATGCCCCTGATTCTAGCATTGCACCACAAATCAATCCCAGCACCACACACTCTAGATCCAGCCACCTCTGAAAAAGCCCCACCTATGACTGCATGAGGCTTGGGGAGGATCTAGACACAAGCCATAACAAGGGGCAAGGAGTGAACAGTTCTCATACACCTCTTGTCTAAATTCCCAATTCTGTTCATTCGGCCTCACCCCACAAAATGTGTGGAGGACCATGGAGATGGCTCCCTCTGAAAGAGGACAGTTTGTCTCCATGTTGGCTAACCATTGCCCTACTTTTGTGTACTGAGAGCTGGCTAGGAAAATATTCTATCCCCTCGACTGGCTTTTTTTTTTTTTTTTTTTTTTTGGTTTTGGTTTTTCTCCGGTACTGGGAACCAAACTCACGACCTTGCGCTTGCCAGGCAGGCGCTTTTGCCGCTGAGCTAAATCCCCAGCACCGCCCCCCCACTGGCTTTAAGCAATGCAAATGGGTCTGGTTGAGGCGCAGATATGTAGCCTTTGAAACAAAGAGACAGGTTTGTGATGCCCTGCCTATAGCTCCCTACAAGTAAGCATGAGCTAGGCTGAGAGATGCTGTGCTATTGGCTAGGACTGAGCCTCGAGAAAGAGGGCATGATGTCTCGGCAATAAAAAGCTAGACAACAGAGCTGAAGCAGCCAACCTGAAGCACAAGATACTTCCTCAAACTGTCTTATGCAGATTCCTCCAAACTTAGAGGCTACCTGTTATTGGAATCCAGTACTCTTTCTGCACACCGCTCTCTGCATATTGCAGAGGTACCATTGTGCCTCCTACCTAGCCCAGCTGACAGCACTCACGTACTTCCCGCCATTCTCAGCCACTCAACCCTGAGCCACTCCCCTCTTCACGAATTAATAAAACCTGGGTTCAGTCCTGGGTTGGGGTCTTTGTTCTGGTTTGTCACTCTTCCGACTGGACCTAGGACCCCCTTAGCTCCCCATAACTGCATATATGTCTTTTTCTCTTTATTCTTGCCATGGGTTTCGCTAGAAGTGGTAGATTGGAATTTACTTGCTACAATTTCAATAACTTTTCTGCAGGATATTACAATTTATAAACTCCTCTGGACCACTATGAGGTCTGGACAGGCTTCCTATAAAATATTTTTTAAAAATTGTGTGTGTGTGTGTGTGTGTATGTGGTATTGGGGATTTTACTGAGAGGGCTTTTCCACTAAGCTACAGCCCCATTCATTCATTCATTCATTCATCCATTCATAGGGTCTGACTAAGTCACTATTACAAGTATGTGCCACTACATCCATCTCTTCCCTCAAAACTCAATCACTTCCCAAAGACCCCAGCTCTTGATGTTCTCCTATCAAACTGGCAATTATGTTTCAACATATGGATTTGAAGGAGACACATTCAGAGCACAGCACATACTAGACTGTTCTCAGGCTCCCTGGGAGTTAGGTGAATGATGTGCCTGAATTTTGATGTAGAAAATGAACAAAAGTGACAGATATCACTATCAGGCCTGGCCTACAAAAATCTCCTGTTTTCAACCCACTATGGCTGAGCGTGGTGGCGCATACCTGTAATCCCAGCACTTGGGAGGCTGAGGCAGGAGGATCGTTGTGAGTTCGAGACCAGCCTGGGCTACAAAGTGAGCTCAAGACCAGCCTTAACTGTACAGCGAGACCCTGTCTCAAAAAAACAAAACAAAACAAAAAAGCCCAAAAACCCACTATGCTTTTCCTTCTCTTTGAACAATCTTAAAAGTTACACAGAGAGGGCAAGCCATGAAAAGAAAAGAACCTGAATTATCATGTGCAGGAAAGTTGTCTACTTATCAGAAATCCCTGTTTTGAATGTAAGCAAGAAAAGAAGAAAAATCATTATGTAACAATTGATTTGGAGAAATTTTTCTGGTACTTTAGCTAATGCCTCAATACTCAGTATTAACCTTCCTCCTGCAACTCCTGATTTCTTTCCAACCACACACACAAATGTGATATATTTCAAAGTTGGAAACATTTGCATTCGTTCTGTTATACACATTATGTTTTGAGATCAATGTTGAGTACTTTTCACGTGATATAAGCAGTGCAGGGCAAAATTACGGGCATGGGCTTGGGAATCAGTCAGACTGGAGTTCAATCAAGCACACACTAACTGTAGGACCAAAGGACAGTTTTCTATCAGAGTATTAATTCTTACCATAGCTGTTATAAGGCTTGTGTAGAGTACCACATGAGTGCTCAGCTCAGTGTCAGACACAGTCAGAATGGGTAGTAGCAAGTAGTATTATTTCATCTCCCATATAATTTGCGGATGCAATATATTTGACAGTTCAAAAATTTTTCTACTACGCTGAAGACTTTAGTTTTAAAATTTTTTGTTAATTATTCCTAAAGCTGTACAAAAAGATTAATTTTAGATAAATCATTAACAGTAAAGGAGCAAAATTCTTCTTTCCTTATAAATCCCTAGGTCATGTCAGTTATGAAATAAAGAGGAAAATGCAGCTGTCTTCAGAGCCTTGAGGTTTGCACTGTGACTTGTGGTTCAGTGTAGAGGATTACTGAGGCCCCAAAGGGCCCTGGAATCTTCTCAGAGAAGAGATAAGAGTGAGGAGACATTTTCTAGGCATTCTTCTTTAAACTGTCATGCTTCTAGTGGGTTTTATCTTACAAATTTTCCATCAGCATAGCAAGTTCTTAAGGTTAAAGTCCTATGGAATGCTTGGAAATTCCATATAATATTTTTTTTCACCAAACTAGTCCTCCAGTTGAGTTCTAAACATGTCTGAGACTAGACCTTCATTCTTACATTTTTCAGAAAACATGTTGTAATAGTCAAGCACATCATTCTCTTCCTATGATACATAGGAAAAATGGTAGCTTCAATTCCAATACCAGATCCATTCCTTTGTGACTTGAGGAGGGGTCCAATTCTAAGCTGAAAACGACTTCCCTATCAGGGTAGGACACCCTACCAAACAACTTAGAAAAGCATTACATTTACATCCTTAGCACATACATGCATGCACACATTTTCAAATGTCGCTCTAAGGTTTTAAATCTAGTTATTACTTAGAACTTGCAAATGAAAAAAACAATTTAGCCACAGAAGTTAAAGTAAAAAATTGTACCAGATGTTAATTTGTAAAAGATTTGCTCTAAAGAACAAATTTAGGATGTGGTTTTTTTCTTTTAGAAGAAGAAAGGGAGAAAGAATATGAGTGAATAACAAAAGAATCACATCTTGAAAATCCATGACAGTGGAACTATAGGCACATTGAAATTTGTATCTTTGTTATTGAACATAATTCCCTATAACTATGATGCACATGGACTGAAATACTAAAATGGTTGACTAGTGACAGTAGAAAATTTGGATTCACTTGTGGAACACAATAACTTGCAGGAATGAATAAAAGTCTACTATAATTTACCTAGATGCCACCCCCAAATAATTGGGAGAATATTTCAAATAAATTAGCAATTTAATTGAAGATTTAAAAATTATAATGATTATAATTTTATCAGACTATATTCAATTATCAGTTAAGCATTTACATGTGCTTATAATTTTTTGAGTAATTTCAGACAGATGAATATAAGATTAAAAATATCTTAAACCCATAGTGGGTCCAACCAACTGTAGAAAAGGTTGCTCTTTAGTGTCATGGAAACAGAATTTATTTTTCTTATTCACTCTTCAGATAAGATGATAATTACATAATTCTATTGACGGACCCCAATTGTTCTAACCTCTACACTGTCAGGCTATACTTTTGGTTTCAATGTTTACTGTTATTGGGAGGAGGGAATCTAAATGTTTCAAAATCTAAGAAAAATCTTTAATTTGATTTAATTTTAAATAATACAAAACAGAAAGTAATTAGAACTAATGCGGGTCCCGCTTATAAATATTATTTTATTAGAAGAATAACAACTCTAGGAAGTCATAAACATGCTAGTTTATATTCCTGAGTTCTATTTTTAATTTTTGATTGAGATTTATCTAGTTTTCATGTTCCAAAAACCTATGCTTAAGAGGCCATCAAGTAAAGGAAACGATTAGACTTTTATCTAATTTAGATGTCAGAATGCTAGCCATTAAAGAACAGGCTCCATGTTAAAACTGGCTTATCAACAACAGGAACTAACTATCTTAAAATAACTTTATAAGGAACTAAACAATAGGTGATTGAAACTGGAAATACTATTTCAACATAACCTTATACATTTGGTCAATTGAGTACATGAATCTCCCAAATGTAAGATTTCTAAGTTGGAAACCAACTATGAAAGCTCATGTGACAATCAGACCTACAAATAAAAACTGCAGAGTACATGGGAAGAGTTGAGACTTGCTTAAGAAGAAACAACGAAGTGCAGGATTTTCATTTGAGACTAAAAGCAGTATAGACAAATGCATCAAGTATTTTAGAGGAAAAACACAATAGTGAAAAAGAGAACCATGTCCCTTGAAGTGAACTACTACTACATTGAGAGTTGAAGATCCTAAGTCATGTCCACATTGTAGTAGACTTACACAGGTCACAACACACTGATGCTAAATTTGCACTTCTAGAGTGTTAATTACATGACTAAGTTGAGAGACATGAATACTAATTCCTGAGCAACTAAACATTTACATTGATCACTAGAAAATTAAAGTTCAAAGCGGTTTTTTCCCCTGGACATCTAAGAATTGCAACTCAGAACAGTAAGTTAGAGCGTAAGGTAGTACAAATAATGTCTCTACAGTTAAGGGAATAACGTAACAGTCTTTTCATTCTCCTCCTGAGAAAATCTGAAGATCTCAAAAAAGAACCTCCATTCCTCATAGCATACATAGGTAAAGTATTGTATTCATCAGCACGCTCCAGAGAAACAAAGTCACTAGGATATTTGTGTACACAGGAAGATATTTATTATAAGGAGCTGACTCACGAGATGATGGAGGCTAACAAAGCCCAAGCGCTCTGCAGAGGAAGATGGGAAACTGAAGGCCAGGAGAGTTAATGGTGTCGCTCTAGGTTGAGTCAGAAGTCTGAGGACAATGTAATTCCAACCCAGAGGCTGTCTGGGTAGAAACCATGGAAGAAATGATATTTCAGTGTGAACAGTCAGGCAAAAAGAATTCTACGAGCAGGAGTGTCACTCTTTTGTTCTTTTCAGGCTTTCAAAGACTGCCCAAGGCCCACTCACATTAAAGAGAGCAGCTTGCTTTACTCAGTCTACCAATCTGATCGCTTCTCTCACTCAGCACACCACCACAGAAACACTCAGAATAACGTCTGGACAAATGTTTGGGCCCCCCATGTCCCAGGAAGGTGAACCTGCAAAATTAATCACCACACGTCTGATGCTGGAGACATGCCTCCTGCTCTTACATGTGCTTTGTCTTGAAGTGGTAGCACAGGGCAAAGTTAAAACATGGCTAAGGTGCCAGGCTTCCTGTGCTTGAACCTTGTCTCCAGAACTTATTGTTTGGGGGACCTTGGGCAAATTTTTTCTTTGTGCTCTTTTCTTTTTTTTCTTTTCAATTTCCATGGTTTTATTTAAACGCAAATAAAAGGCACACAGGGCTGTCTGTTCATTTTCTGTCTATTAATTTTCCTAACTACAAAGCCTGGCTTTGAGACTGGCAGCTAATGGCCCCCAGGCTGCTCTTTCGCTATGGCTTCATGGTTCCTGGAGGGAACACTGACAACCTTAGGACTGGGAGACTGGCTGCACACCAGCCATGCTTCCGGCTCCTGACTTCCTGGACCAGGAACTCCTGGAAGACACTGGTGAGCATGTGCTTTGCCTTCTTGTTGCGTTCATGACCAATGTTGGGCATTAAGATGTGGTCCTCGAAACTTCTCCACACTGTTGTCAGTAGATCTGGGTATATAATTTCATGTAATTTTGACTTAGTAGTCTGACTGGTGCTGGATGGACCTTTTGGTCCTCTTTTTGATGATCTTGGATGTCATGATAAGTCTGAGAGTAGCTATGAGGCACAGGTTGGAAGCAATGGGGCTATGGAGACCATGGAAATGTGGATTGTCACTTATTAAAACTCACCAAGTAAGAAATGGTTCTTCTAATTCTTGACTACTAAATTAGGGATAATAATAGTTCCTACCCCATACTGTTCTTAATGTTGTTAAAAAAAAATGAGACATTACATGTAAAGCACCTAGAGGAATAGCTAGCCCATGGTGGATTCCCCAGTAACACATTTTACACAACAACTATTGACGCAAAATTATTTTTAAAAATCATCATTTCATGTATTCTCTTGCTCTTTACCCTTCAGTATCATAATAAGCTCATAACTTTTTACTTTTTCCAACAGTTTTTTTTCTTGTAAGTATTCAGTAGCACATACAACAAAACATTCACAGCACAAATATATCTTCTATATCTGTTGGTCAACAGGATTTTAGTGTCTACTGTATGTTAGATAAACAGTGACAACCCAGTAAAGAACACAGCCAGCCTGAGGTAGGGTTCTGGGCAGGACCTCCTGAAGTAACTCCAGGGGAGAGTCAGAGTCCAGTTTATTACTGGATCTGTTATGGAGAGCGCAGGAGAACTAGTGAGACGGGCTGAGGTAGGGTAATGTGGAGTGGGTGAGAGGTTGGGGAGTGAATGGCTGAGTCCCTGCCTATAGCAACAGGCACTGTGACTTAGCAGGTGAGTGGGTGTGTCGTGTCCCAGCAGAGCAGGCATTGTTCTCAGGCCTGGGCAAGGAGCCTTAGTACAGGATGTAGCACTGGCTCTGATTGTTTCAGAGCTCAGGAAATTGGGTGTCTGGGGGAGCAGACTGGAGTCAGAGCTATCACTGGGTTGTCTCTCACAAAAAGAATACAAAGGAATAGAGGTAAGAGTAAGGCATTCCTTTTAAGAAGAGTAAAATGTTCCTTTTGGTACAAGAATTTTCAGCCCAGTTGAGGAAACAAATTGATATACATACCTTGAAAATATTAGAAAACTGTTTAAGACATGATTGTGATACAATGGGGACAAGAATGCCCCTGTGGGGGTAGAGGACCAGGTGACCTAGCCTCCCCTCCTCTCCACATGAGAAGAAATCTGTATTTGCAAAGCTGAATTTTGGAAGAATGGAAAAAGCAAACAAAACTAAAACAAAACAAAATCAAACCAATGAGAAAACTCCAAGAGCAAGAAAGATCTACCAGACAAGTTGGTAGCTCAACATACAGAGGAGAGACGCAGAAAGAAGGAAGTGAGGGAAAAATGAACATCTCTGAGCTGGGTGTCCAGAGGAGGTGTAGAGAAACGAAGCCCTGGAGAGGAAGGAGAGCAGGGTGCTCATAAGGGAAGGCTGGCCTGTGCTGTTTTTCTTCTTGACTGGCCGGCACTCTCTTCTTCTGCTGTCTCACCCCTGCTCTGTTCAGCCACCTTGTCTTTGGTTGTGGAGAAGCCTGGGCTCAAGCTTCCATGCCTATTTCTACCTGTGTCTGCCCTGTCATTTCTTTGAGCAAACTTAGAGCAAATTTCCACCTGATTCAGCACAGTCACTGATCTGTGTCATTGAGTGAGCCCTGTCCAGTGTGATTCTGGAGATGAATTTCCTCACGTTTCCCTGGGCAGGGTCAGAGGAGGTTTTCAAAGGGGTGATGAGGAACCTCAACCCCTGTACATGCAGAATTAAGTTGTAGGCTCACTGACATCCCTGTGGAAAAGAATGACCAGGACACATCAGTAAGAGGCACACAGATTTTTTAGGCAGAAATTTCTAAAATACACACTCAGTGGAATCGAGTGTGTGCCCTCAAGAAAGATTCACTGTGCTCTGTAGCTGGGTGTAGTTATGGGTCTTGGGGATGTCTTCAAGATGGGCCACCTAGGATGTATGTTCGGGCCATCTGTCAGATTACCCAGAAGCAGGCTACATTAGAATGGAAGCTATTCACATGCGTTTGGAATTGAGATACGCTGCCCATCAATAGCACTGCCTCCTCGAGGATGCAGTCTGTGGAAGACGTGCAATTTTGCAGGTGACAAACGTAGGACTAGTGACCATGCACAGGCTTATTTTGTCTTTCTGAAAGTTAGGAATTTTTTTTTGAGTGTGATTCCTGAAGAGGATAAAGTCTTGATTAACTTTTGTGTCCTGAAGCTGCAGTTTTTCTTAGAAGTACAATTATAAAATTCTGATTCTCCTTGTCCCCTTTCTACATGTCTTCATTTCTTCTAGTCTACCTGCATATGACACACTTTGGAGGCCAGCAGCCTAGGCTGGGAGCTGAGGATGGAGCCCTGGCTTGGATTGCTGGGTATCAGAGTATAAGAGCAAAGCTCAATTGATGTTAATTGCTTAGTAAAATTGTACGATAATACCTTACATTTATTGTCAACTGTAGCTGACAGTCATGTTTTTCTTATATATTATTATAAGACAAAGAGCATTTAGATGATTAAAGGGGAAAGAAGTTAAAGGGCAAAAGATTATAAAAATCAAGTGGTAAATTATAAATACTTGTAAAGTGGAAGCTGAGGCATGTAGAGAGAGATGCCTGTAAAGAAGGGTGCCTGAAAGCTCTGGCACCACAGACAGAGGAGCGAAGTACAGGCAGGAACAGCCAACAGTGACCTTGGGATTTTATAACAGGTAATGGTAGGACAGTGGTGAAGCTGTCAAAGATGCAGAGACTAAAAATGATACAATAGGTTTGTGCTTTCCACAGGCCACTCAACTCTGTCACTGAACCATCCTACAGAATTAGGAGTACTCTGGAGAGAGAAAATAAGACAAGGAGGTTGATCTGAATATATTTCCACACATTCACTGAAGCCACAAGATGATAATGGTTCCCTCAGTAGACTTTGTGTGTGTGTGCGTGCTAGGGTCATTACACTGAGGTATGCCCCCTGCCCTATTTTTAATTGTGTTACCTGAGACAGGGTCTTGCTTAGTCACTAAGTTGCTCAGGGTGAGCTCAAACTTGTGATACCCTGCCTCAGTTTCCCAGAGTTTTTGGATTATGGGTGTGCCTGCCCCACCTGGCTCGTCTCTCTTTAATTACCCAGTTGCTTCAAAGCTGTGAACTGCAGCAATATCCAAACAATTCCTAATTTACAGAGAGCTCTGTGAAGTCTTCTTTTAGAAATACAGGATAGTCTCTAAAATTCCCACAAAGGGAAGAAAGTAAAGGAAACTAACTAGTTGACCTTTTGCAGGTAGGATCATTTAAAGATGTTTCTGTGCTTCTTAGTTGAAGGCAGTTTATTTCTATAACTGAAATAACAATTGGTTAGCACCTGTTGTGTTAGAGAAAGTTTGTTTTTAAATTCAGACTTCAGAAACAAACTGCTGCTCAACCTAGTAATATCTTCTGCAAATCTCAGTAATCTAGGTCAAGAGAAAGATTACCTCCCTAGCTAAGAAAAATGAAAGGTTCAGCCAAACCAAGACTGACTTTTCTCAAATGTTGATACGGACTCTGTAGATTCAGGACTGTGTGTTAAGGTAAAAATCTTTAAGAATTTGAAGCTTTCTCTCAAGTTACAGAATTTTCTGATGGTAGCAGTTTTTACTGTCGAGTCAAACCACTATGCTTAGCTTTGGGTTATTTCTTTATATGACCCATCAAATTCAGAAAGGGATATCTATTTTAAAAGATTTTCAAAGTGCCATTTATTGCATGTCTGTGTGCAAGACTGTGTTGGGTACATTTGCTAAGGGTTAAAGGTTGTTCAAATACCATTCTTCCATTCTTTTACAGCATAAACAGGAAAGATTTTGAGTGGGTGGATTAGTCAGAGGGCAGAACAGGGGAAAGCATTTAGGGCTGGAGACTTATTATGAAAGTCCAAGTGAAAAGGGTGACATTCCTTGGCCCTGTTCCCAGTATTGTTTGCTGGGTACACTTCGCATGTAAGACAAGCATCATCATTCACACCTGATAATATCATTTTCTAATCAACTGGTAGTGCGCTTAAGTTTATGTCTCACAATGTTTGGTAATTAAAATTCTAAAAGTCTGTATAAATTTTTATAGAATGGACTTGCCAAAGGCAAACATAAAGAGTATAAGCAACATAGAAGAACTCATTATGTTCCTGCATCAAAAATGAATATACTTTAACAAAAGCAAAACAGCAACTTTTTCTTAATCTGTTTTGCAACTAATCATATCAAAAGGTTGAATCAAATGTGTCTTAAAATAATTGTTGGTGAGTCATGAAACAGCCTTCTGAAACTGAGACTAATGTTCATGTGCCTAAACCGCAACCTTACTAGTGAAATTACAGAAGAAATGAGGAAAATGAATTAAATCCGTTTGTGGTCATTGTACATATAACCCTGCAGATGCTTACGGAGTGCAGAAGTTTCAGGGAACACTGGATGAAAATCACTGCAAACTCATGTTTACACTGAGATTCCCAGTAAGAATTTAGAACTCCAGTAACAGGAAGGCAAGAGAAGGGGACTGGTGTTGAAATTTACTCTCTTGTGGCTCTCAGTGGCAAAGTATGAGAAGAAAAGCCATCGATCATTTATTGGAAGAACTCTGAGGATGGTTTTACATTAAAAGTGAATGTATAGACCAAAATTGTGAGCTAAGATTACCCCTTCTGCAGTAACTAGTAAAGCTCTGTGAGAGTAGAAGCTAAAGAAAATTATATTCAAAAGGTTAAGCACACACACTTTAAGACAACGGAGAATATTGTCTGTGTCTAAAGAAAATATAAATGAGACAGTTTCCAAAATAAAAGACTAGAAAGGTGATTGAAGTGGAGCCCAATCCTGCTCTGGACCATGGCCCTATTCCTTCCTGTACGCTGCTTCATTCCCTGACTCCGGCACAAATCAAGAGCTCAAGTGACCTGCCAAACTCAGCAGAAGAAGGAGCTGGAACATGTCAGACTAAATTTTAAAAGCCATTCAATTTTTAGATGTATATCCAGTTAAGTAACTGTCCCATGAATTTGTACTACACATCAATAAATAAATATTTATCCTTCTTCGTAAGTTGAAAGACACCATGAATCAGATCATCATTCTGAACTACTGCCAATTAGCACCTGAGTTTTTTGTTAGCTCTCTTTCACAGACAATGGAGAAGGCAATCAGGCAGGCAGCAAATCCTCCACCACGCTATCACAGTTGCTGCTGAGTAGAGGAGGGGGACATTCTTCTCTAGCGGGACCAAGTCCCTATTCCTTATATGGACTGAGCGAGTGCTCTTCCGAAATCCGTGCTCGGTGGTATTGCGCCAGCTCAGCAATGGCTATTCTCAAGGGAAAAGATTGTGAAACTTCACAAACCTGATTTGGGATTAGCGTGCCGAGCTGCCAAGTTAGAGTTCACAGCTGAGTGCCAAGAGTTAACACCCAAGGAAGCGTCTATCAGGATGAAGGGCATCTTATTGATACAGATTTCTAGGGTCAGAAAGGTGATACTTTCGCCTTCTAACCTCTCACACCCATTTAGATTGTTTTTCCATAAAAAGAAACTGACTTTTAGACAGCAAAAATTTAAAGTTAAGAAAGCAAAGTTTCCGGAATAAGTTTTTTTTTTTTTTTTTAAGTCCATACTCAGGAACAGCAATCGCTACAACAAAAATATACATTTAAATCAATAATTAATGAAAATAAAATTTGGGATGAAGAAAACAATAAGATATTACAATGGAGAAAGAAAGAGTGAGGGATTTACAAAAATACAAATATAGCAAGTAGAATACAGTTCTACAAACATAGTTGCTATAATCCAGTTTCTTGTTTTTTTTCCTTTCAAAGTACACAACTTGAAGTATTTCTAATGATGGGTCAATTTAATATTTTTACTGGCAACTGAAGCTCTTGGCCAAACTTCTTATGGCTATTTATGGACATTTTCCTTTGCCTGCTATAAAAATACATCATTGGAATATTTTTAATAGTAAAGTCTGTGTGAGACAGTCTATTTTCCTGACCTGTCAGATGCTTGTGGTTGCTTCTAAGTAGCCTCATTTGTAAACCCCTGTGGCATTTCCTTTTTCCCCCAAATGGCATCATTTTCATTTTTTTAAAAAAAGTGGTGGTGCATTCATTAAGAACATACTATATATGGCTAAAACTCCACTTTATAAAATTCCATATCACTGTAGGTATCTTTGTTACTTCTGGTAATAATTTTTAGACCTAAGTGACACTAATAGAAGAATCTGATCTCTTCCATAATACTGAAGGTACCACCATGTTCTTCTTCAAACTTTTGCACAAAGTATAAAACAAACAATAACAAAAGAAATATAACTACATATGGGTGCTTTCAGAGGTTGTTAAGTAGTAGTCTGTGCCTCTAAACAGGAATTTATTCGCATTATACAAACCAGAAATGAAAAATTTCATTGCCTGTGCTCATGGAGTCTCACCGACCCGCTGCCTAACAGCTGCTTGAAGAATCTATGTGATTATATAGAGAAGGGTTCAGAGGTTTAGCTCAGGCTTATTAAGAATGCTGAGATTTAGATGTTCTAGAGGGTGTTTTTTTTAAATGTTAACGATTTGGAGGAATTATCCTCATATCTGGCAGGAGGAAATAGTCTCATATGTAAGCAACACAAAGGTGTTTATCTCTATTTGCTAAATAATATGCTTTTGGATAAATTTATTTTTAAAAAATGAGTGGAGCCCTTGGAAGAGTTATTATGTTAGTCTTTCATAGCTAAGTGGTAATTAAATAATCTAACTTCTTAGTGAGATCAGTTGAGCTATGACAATGAAATGGAGCTTGATTATGGGAGAAGAGGATGGGGCAAACCGGGCAGGTGACCGAGAGGCCTTCCTACAACGGAAACCTCTTTTGAGAGATTTTTGGCCCTTCAGGTCGCCAGTGTCTCATCTAGGTCCCCAAAGAAAATATCAAATAGAACCAGGCCCTGGTTTGACACCTGCTAAACATTATTTATGTCTTAAGACTGACGTTAAGCCATGTAATAACCTTCTATTTATAAGTTTCCTGAACACCCTTCAGAGATTCCAGATATAAAGTGTGCTAGTGTTTTCAGCACTTAGCTGATAAACTTGCCTGAACATACACTCCTCGAAATAACCAGAAGACTTTGCTTTCAGTGACTCTATGTATGTGCTTTAATCTGTAATTCTGAGGTACTGGAAACTGTATGAGACAAACCTTGAAGACACTTTTAGTTTGGTTCTTTTACAGCCTCATATTTTAGCTGGTCCAATTTAATTGTGTAATTTTGTACAAATTACTTACTCTCTCTCGGCCTCAGAAAGTAAAGGTTAGCTTAGATCAGCATTTCTCAACCAGTGAGCCCCAAGACAGAGAATTCCGTCTAATGTCCAGGGCCCACAAATGCAAATACAACCTAGAATTATCTGACTCATACCATGGCCATGTGAGAGATTGTGGAGCTATGAAGTTCAAAAGGACTTTGTACTTTAAAAGGGGCCAATAACTGGCATAACCTACAGACAAGCTTCTGTCTCTCTGTGAGCCTGTGGCCCACAGACCTATCTTCATATTTCAAAAGGAAAAATATTTGGTAAGAGAAAGAATAATAACTTTTCATTTGCAGTAAAATAACTTTGAGGCATAGAAAAACATAATCAATTATTGTCCCCCATATTCTGTGATAGCTTCTTAATTCACATTGGAATGGAATGCCATCTTTTGAGAAGTTTGTTTTTTTCAGGTTAGTACTACATATGGCCTTTATTTTATTGCCAGCCTTACTTTGTTAAAAGCATGGAGGCCTGATTACTTTAGCTAATAAAATTTTGTCCTTTGGTTGATAAATTCTAATGAGAAATGAAGCAGAGCAAACTTACTTGTACTTTTATAAAAGATGCAACTTGACTTTTTCCAGAATCACTGGTGGAGTTTCACTGTTGACTAACACTGGCCAAGGAATCTTGGCGCCCTTCAGAACTGCATGATGCCAGATACTCTTTAACAGTGCCAGGAGATATTTTGTCTATGATGTCAAAATTCACAGGAAATTTGAGCTAAGAATGCACGTTACGTACTTAGTAGGACACCAAAGAAAGACAGTCAGGTCATACAAACTGTATTTGGAATTGACGTCTTTGAGACATCAAATTTCCACTGATACTTAAAAACTTTAACCTTAGTAAATTTTCACAGGAAGATCATGTGTAGACAGCTAAAAACTTATATCAGATATGCTAACTGATGAAAGCCAGGGACTGTGGCTTTTCCTAATTGTATGCAGAAGGGTACATATTTGTCCACTTCTGAAAGTTGGTGAGGTTTTGAAAAAGATCTAATCAGAAAATAAAATATTTCCATCTTGAAAGTGGGAGTTTGGTGGCATATGTAATTCAATGATTCCCTCTTTGTAGACCCCAGAATTTGCTATAGGTGAGGACTAGAGGATGGGCTTACATCTAGATCTCAGGAACCTGTCTAGACAGTGAGCCTTACTTTGACTAAGCAATATATTTTGTATGTTTGTGCTGCTACCTTTTCAATATATACTAAGAGAACACTAATTCTTTAAGGGGCATTACTGAAGTGATAGTGTTTTTAGGCAGCATCTTTTTGAGAGAGAGAGAGAGAGAGAGAGAGAGAGAGAGAGAGAGAGAGAGAGAGAGAGATCCTGAGACTCTTGGAATCATTGTATAGGATCTGTAAGATTGTGATCAGAAAGCGCCTTCAGCTTCAGTCTGCCAGGTTGGGAAGCACCATCCTGACAGATTTCAGGCCCAGTGACAGGCTGGTGGAGATCTATTCTGGGAAAAAGGCTCTCGTTGCAGTTGCCCCTTGCTGAGATAAAGGGCAAAGTGTGTTTTGAGAAGAAGCAATCTATAATGTTTGCCAGGCACTAGCTTACTTTTACTTGTAAGTGTAGTACTTAGTGTGAGAAATGATTTCATTCGTGAACCCCAAGCATCACCTTATTTCTAAGTTATTTGACCAAGATCATAGGAATGCAATCAATTTTAAATGTTTTATCAAGCTCTCTCTTTCGGAAATTTCACCTCTAAATTAGGGGGACTTCAAAGTTAGTGAAACCCCATAATAGATTATTTGTTGCAGGAGGAGAAATAATTGACTATTAGCTGGAAGAAATATTAAACAGCTATAGGTATAGGAAGTTATACTGAAGTAAGACTAGTTACACAAGGGAGGGGGCCACCGCCCTCTAGTGGTGCCTCTCTGTCTCGATGCAGGTGCTTTAAACATTTCTAGAGAAATTTCCTTTTATTCAGACTATCACTTTTTTTTTTTTAAGAGTTTGTTATCTATTGCCAGTGTCCTTATCAAAGGGGCTTTAATCCCTTTTGTTAAAAGGCACATATTCTCACCGTATGTTTATATAGAGATGCTTCTCAATTTACAAGGAGGTTGTGCCCCAATAAATCCACCATATTAAATATGTGGTAAATCAAAACTGCACTCAGTACACTTACTGCTGAACATCATGACCTAGCAGCACCTCACACTGTGGAGAGTGTCAGCTGTTCACCCTCAGGAACGTGGCGCTGACGAAGCTGTGTCTGGCTGTGGCTGAGTATCATAGTGAGAGGGTTTCCTAGGGTCGATTGCTAGCCCCAGAGAAGATCAAAACAGTTCCCACTACGTGTTGCTTTCACATCATCAAGTTGAAAAACCATAAATCAGACTATCAAAAGTTAGGCAATCTGTGCGTTATAGGTTTTATTTGGTGCTATTATAGATTATTTTACATTTTACGAAATGTAAAAGGTGGTAAGATAGTTCTTACTCTTAAACAAGCTCGTAGTGTAGGTGATGAGTTATACAAAGTATGAAATTTATTTTAAATTCTTTTTTGTCATAAAGGCCAGAGAGTGAGTGTACTTTACTTACTAGGACAATAGTTCTTTGATCTCACATGGCCATTGAGATGAAGTAACTTCCAGTATTTAGCAAATTATTCCAAAGAAACTAATAATTCTAGAAAAATTACAGTGTGAAGTAAAACTTGCATGGTGTGCACTGAGTGAGGAGGGAGGTGGGGAGGAGCCGCTCTGGTTGCTCCTTTACCCCATACATATTCACTGCCTTGACTGTAAGAGGAAAGCTGGTAAGCCTGCTGTGACAGTTCACATTCCCATTCTAGGTCATTCAAGGGCCACTGCAGGACTAATTGTCACTTGCACTGAATACCGCATTTGATGGCACATCCGTAATGCATAATGGCAGTGCAATAATGCTTAAAACAATAAGTCTACTTGCACAGAGCTAAAAATTTCCCTAATGATTTAAAAATGTTGTCCATGTCTAGCATGTGTCTCTGAAATTTTAACAGGGTTAAATTTAAAAAATATTCTTAGAGCATGGCTGGTACAAATATTTGAAGGTAAACTGATTTGGAAGATAGTTTGACTTTGTAAAATTACTGAGGGATCTAGTTGGTTTTATAGGATAAATACAAATTGATCATGTAAAATGACAGGAAAAAGAAACAAATGCAGATATTGATGCCATTAATACAGTTTCTATTCCGAGCACTCCTGTGCTCTGCCCTGATCAGCCCTCGGGGCAGACTGTTCTACACTTCTGTTTTGGTTTGGGGCTTATTTTGCAAGAAGATCAATATATAATACAGACATATATTTTATAAGATTATTTATAATAGTCACCCAAAGAATCATATATAAGAGAGTGCAGGAAGTCTGTCTACACACTAAGACCAAAGACTCTAGCCAAGGGCCTGGATCCTACAATAATGTCCTACATGAGTCCAGCTGAAGACCTAGAGCTCATAACAATGGCTCCCACGAGTCCAACTGGAGGTCCAGAGCCCATAGCAATATCTCATGCAGGCCTCCCTCACAGATTTGCTCTGGAAAGATCCAAAAGTCAGTGGTGGAATCTAGTAAATCTGTTCCAGTGGGATGAAGGATCTGTGCTAGCAGGCTGAAGGATCTGCACTGGAGCCAGGAAGTGACACGCAAAGTAAGAAGCAGAGCTCCCTGGAAAGGTTCCACAGCCATCCTCAGCAATAGCGAGGTTCCAAGCTCCTCTGGTGATGAAGACAGCTGAGTTCCCATCAGGAAAGCCAACACAGCAAGCTTCTTGAGACTGGTGGTGCACCATCTTTCCCTCTGGAGCCAGGAAGTGATGCTCAAAGTGAGGACCTGAGCTCCCCCAAAGTGAACCAAAGCTATTCTCTGTGCCAACAAGGTCCCGAGCTCCTTGGAAGATGAAAACAGCTAAGTTCATCAGGAAAGCCAGCATGACAAACTCCTCCAACAGAACCAACAGCTCCCTACAGCTTCTCCAGCTCCCAACAGCCTTTCTCTGCTCCCAACAGCCTTTTAGATCTCAAAAGCCTTTCTCTGCTCCCAACAGCCTCGCTTCTTCTTCTCCAGTTCTGCCTCTTATGCTGCTGGCGGCAATCCTCAGGTGGGCCTCCCATACCCAGCACCACGCTTACTCAGTTCAGCTGGGGGTTATAAGTTGACCACCAGTAGTCAATCCACTACACCTTCCCTTGAGGTTGAATGGTATTGACAAGCCTGAGAGTATATTCAGAGGCAGGGCCTGAGGGACATTTATGACAAAGTAGGCAGTCACTTCATACTAAAGATAGAGACACTTCAGCTCCAGGAACTGGGGAGGAAACAGGTACTGAGTTTCAAAATTCTAATATTTACCATATATAATGTCTGACATTTCTTCCTTCTTTTTGGCCTCATTTAATATATTTCCCGTATTTGTAGCAGTCTCTATTCTCAACATTAGTACTTTATCTGGGTTATGATAATAAATATATATCTAGTTTTAACTTCCTGTCCTTGCCATCATCCGTCTATAATTATGTTACTAAATGATTCCTCCTAAAATATTGTAGATACCTTAGAGCTGTAACAATTTAAACTGTTTCTGATGATTAAGTGCCCTGATTTATAATTTATGATGATTTTGACCATTTAATCTTATTTTCTCTCATTCCCAATGGGCCATATATCCTGCATAAGTCTGTACCTTCACTAGTCCACACATATGTCATGCTCCTTGTTGATCCGTGGGTTTTTTAAGCATATTGCTCATTTATATCCTAACCTTCAGGCCACAGACTCATCTCTATGCATGTAATTTCCATCTATTCTGAGACCCACTCTGTGCTGTTTTTTCCTTGAGATTCTTCTTAAACTGATATAGCAATAATAATTTTATCATAATTCTTACAGCCTATTTTTGATTATACTATATATTTTAGTACTTTAAACTAGGTTTAAATAACACTTGGTTACAAAACAAATACTTATTCTGTGACTTTGCTCACCAATCTTATCCTACTCAGATTTTATCCTCTTGGGTAGATTATTGCAGTAATGGCTTCAATTTGTTTATGATTCCTTATACCTGTTTCATGCCCTTAGACGCAGCTTCCCACAATGACTTTGGACTTGGCCATTTGACAAAACTTGGCCAAAGAGATAATAAGCAAATGTGGTGCAAACAGAACCCTGAAAAATGTTGTAAAGAGACTTGAAAAGGCCATGAGGCTTGCATTTTCCTTCTATTTGTGGGAACTCGGGGACACACATATGAAAATTTCAGGCTATACGATGGAGCCATACTCTCATTCATCCCTGTTCCCTGTTCAGGGACAGCATCAACCAAAAGTCAGCATCAGTGTGACTCTCCTAGACCTACAAATCCCCAGCCATGCAAAGGACAACTGCAGCTGCACGTCTGAATAGAGGCAAACCTCACAGAAAACCGGCCAGCTGACCTTGCAAATTCACAGAACTGTGAGCTAAAAAATTGCTGCGTCAGGTGAGGCAGTGCATGCCTATCATCCCAGCACACAGGGTGAGGGTGGGGTGTGAGGTAGGAGGATCCCAAGTTTGGCAAGATCCTGTCTCAAAGTAAAAAATAATAATAATTTTAAATAAAGATTGGGGATGTAGCTTACTGTGAAGGTCCTGGGTTCAATCCCTGTACCTCCCCATGCCAGAATTTTTGTCTTAAATTGAAAAGTTTAGAGGTGGCATATTTTGCAGGAGAAGCTAACTGATGATGTTAACACTGTTTATTAGCCAGTTGTTACTTGGGTCTTAGATTTGTTTCAGCATCTGATGGTGAGTTACTTGAAAACCACAAACATGGTATCTTTTCTAAAATCTTCAGGATTTTAGATAGTGCTAAGTACATGATTGGCATGGCATGGGCAATTTTGATTAAATTTTCTCCCTAATAATTTCCATATTTCTTAATTGGTACCAATGTTAGGCAGGTAGCAAGACATTAGTAGGCCTGAGGGACAAAGAGGGTCCAAAATAACATGCTTGCCAGTTACAGTTAAATGAAGAATCTAAGACCTCAGTGTGCAATACATTTATAATCATTTTTTTAGGACTTAGATAAAAAATGACTCTCAGGGGTACAATGACATCTTAAGGTTATATGTTGTGCACATGCATTTCCATACCTGCCTATTTCCAAAACAAGGCACACAGCATTCCTGGTCACCATGGCCAGTGGCCCAGTGATATCAGAATGTGGGACATTCTTTAAAGACCCTCCCACTTTGAGCTGAGACCCAATTTAGATTACAACCTTGTCTTTTGTGAATTTCTTTCACAAGTTCCTTACATGATTAAAGTCTTGTGGGAACAAGGAAGACATTTTTGCAATTCCAAAATAACCTCTAAAAAATGTCACTAAGTATCATAATCACTATTGTTCCCTGAACTCTTGTGTGCATGCAAAGGTACCGAAACTTGCATTCCATGCAGACACCTATTTGGCACTGCCTCTCTTCCCACTTGACGGCATAAATTTCTCTGTATATACTTTACAATAAAGTCTACCTACACTTCTGCATGGCCACGTGTGTGTCTTGACTGCATTCTTAGAGAAATGATTACTAAAATAATACTAAGATTCCATCTTATCCCAGAAAGAATGGACATCGAGGAATCAAATAGTAATAAATGCCAGAAAGGTTGAGAGGGGAAAAAAACCTCTTCTACACTGTTGGTGAGAGTGTAAACTAATGTAACCACTATGGAAATCAGTATGGAGATTCCTTAAAAAACTAAAAATAGAAGTTCCATCTACCTCAGTTATTCTCCTTCTATATATCTTCCCCAAAGACTTAAAGACATCATATTATAGTAATACATGCATACCAATATTTATAGTAGCACAATTCATAATAGCTAAATCTTGGAAACAGCTCATATATCTATCAACAGATGAATGAATAAAGAAAATGTGGCATTTACACACAATGGAGAACTGTTCTGCCAAAAAGGATAAACTTGAGTCATTCATAGGAGAAGAATGCACCTTGACACCATAATGTTAAGTAAAGTAAATCAGACACACAAGTTTAAATATCACATGGTTTCTTTTCTATGAGAAACCCAGAATAAAAATGAAGAGCAAAATAAAAGATAATTAATAGAAAGCAGGGAGATAGATTGGTCTCAAAGAGAGGAAGGATCAAGAGATGAAGTGAGGAAGGAGGCAGAAACAGTGAGGGATGAAAATGTGGTGTTGAGGCATGTTGTGTACTTGTGCCAACTCCTCACAAGGAACGTAATGTTGTGCACTGCAAACATGTACCAAAAAAGAAAGAAGAAAGGAGGACTCCTACGGGGAGAGAGAGCGGATGGAAACAGGAACTGAGATGTATTCTGAGGATGTACCAACTTCCCACAAGGTATGTAAACATACACTACACACTTGGGCTAATAAACCAATACAAAAAAATCTAAAGTCACAAAGACTCAAGGAGTGAGAGCTGGTTACATGTGGTGTCAGGACCCAGCTTCCTGGTGACATCACTACACTGAAACATTTTAAGTAGGAGCAACTGTTTTTTAGAAAGATAAAGAATTCATGACACATGTATCCTAGATTGGAGTTCAGATTTTTTAAAAAAAATCCCTATAAAGGACCATTCCAAGATGACTGCCAGGATCTGAATTTGAGCTATTCATTAGATAATAGAAATTTACCAGTGTGAACATTTTGAAAACTTATAATTATACTATGGTTATGTAAACGATGATTAAACAAAAATACTAGAACTAAAGTAACTAGTAGGAAGTGCATCTGTATACATTTACATCTGTATATGTACACATACCATGTATCTGCATATACGTGTATGCAAATACATATGCCACACATATCTGGGAGGTCAGGACAGAAATAAGAGATATATAGAATGCTAAGAACTTAGTGAATCTCAGGTGAAAAGTAAAATACATCTTATTGTACTACTCATGTAACTTTTCAATACATGTAGAATTTTTGTTCCAAATAAAAAGTAAAACAAACAAACAAACAAACAAAAAAAACCAGAGGTAAGAGCCACTTGTTATTAAGTAATCTAAACAATCTTTTTGTAAAAGATCTAGGTCACTGTTGTCCAGACCAAAAGGTCTACTGGTCATAAAGACTGAAGCCAGTTCCTCTGTCTCCACTGTCATCATCCATTACCCAAAGGAATTTGTTCTCCCGTCCACAGGGGAGGGCTAGGAGGAGCAGTTCATAAAGGCTGCAGATCGAGTGGCCAAAAATGAATTTAGGGTCCTCTGGGCTCACCAGCTCTTTAACGTACGCACGGTTTCCAAGACTTGAACAACCCATGACTTTTAACATTAGTCTTAAAAGCTGTGAAGAGCTGAGCTACTATTCTACTCTAAGAGAGCGTCTTGGCCACAGAGAAGAGCTATCTACTTTGCAAGTAATTAGTAATAAAAAGAGAGAGATTGTGCTGCAATTTTGCTGTTTGGGTAGGAACCAGTGTTTAAACTGAAAACTGTTCAATGACCTCTTAAATATTTATAGCATTTATCTCTGCATACTGAGCTATGGGAGCCTAAGGAATTCAGCACAGTGAGCACAGTTAAAATTTTTCTGACATTCCCTGACTTTTTTACTATTGTATTTGTGTACAAATAAGGAAAACCATTTTTCTGGAAAACCTCTGGCATGCTACTGACTAACTTGAGATATGTACTATTTCAGAAATATTTTTATAGGAATTTTACTCCTTACAGTCTGTTAAAGATACCATTTTATTAAAATATACAACTAAAATAAATAAAATAATCTGAAATTAAACTCTAAATGTTTAGCTCCAAATTCTGTGAGAGGTTGAATCATTGCGTTGGGTATTATAGGCATCAATTCAGACATTTTTTTTCAAAGTATTGGTTTTGGTAAGACATACAGCTTTAAAAAGGTAAACTAATTTTGTGTATATGGTAGAGATTTAATTCAGTTAAAAATAATGGCCCTTTTCCTAAATATTTTTAAATGAAAGCAAATAAAAATGGTAAGTTTCATCAGAATTGACACAGTTCAAGGGGAAAAGAGATAAACATACTGATAAAGTTACTGGTTAAATAAAGATCAAAGAGAGAAAATTCTGGGTAAAATAGAACTGTCTTTAATTGTAGGCAGTCCTCAATTGCTGATGGAAAATATGGCACAGATAAAATAAAAACCTTCTTCTTCCTTCCCTATGTAGTGTGCTTAGCTAAGACTGTTTATCAAGTGCTGGCTACTTAACACTGGTTAACAGGATCACAATCAGAACATACTTGCGTGAGAACTCTCTTAACATAGACAAGTCCAACACATATTCTCCAACAGAAAAAGATGTATGATTAAGTGAACAAACTTTACTCTTCTTTTAAGAAAAAAAAATAAAGCTTTTCATTTCAATTTAAAAATATTTGCCCTGTAACTTGAACTGAGGTAGAAAGGCCAAAATGTTTAGCATTCTGAAATGCTAAAATAATCTAATTTCCTGATGTTTTTGCAGAGCTTGTCTAAATGAGTTCATCAGATTACCAGCTTGTTATTTTAAATAGGGTTTACCCTTTCCCACCCAGGCCAGGCTGCCTGCACTCTGCAGTACTGTTCAGCCACACTTCTGGGCACTCCCTGTCACTGGCTGGAATCAAAGAGTGATGGCCTGGCTGCTGCCTATTTATAGAACAGAGGTGACGACCAGGCATGACAGATGGGGCTTATGTTAGTTTGGGCTCAAGTGAGAGTCTTAAGCGCTAGGTCTGTGTGTGAACTGGAGGAGTGAGGAGGGGCCCTTTCATTAACCCTTCTGCTTTGCTAAGCAGTTTCTATCTGTCAACTATATATCTATTTAGTACCTGCAAAGGCAAATTATTCCTGCGTTCTTACTAAATAAACATATCTCAATAACTGCAAACCTCTAAGTAAATGAGGTCTTATAGTTATTCAGGAAAATCTCTCCCTGGTAGCCTTGAATCATTAATTGTTACATTTTAATATTTTATAATTATGTAAGAAGAAAGAGGCAATACATTACCTGATTTAAATGTATTGATAGTTTGCCAAGCTTAGAATGCCATGTTTTAAAGGAAAGAATTTAGGATCTATTCATCTCAATTAATAACAAATTTTTAAAAGGTCATGTTGATCTCTGAACTGTGAAAGTCATTCATTCACATTGCAAATATTCATTATGTGCCATATTTCAGGCATTTATTGAGGAAATAACAATAAAAAGACACAATCTTTATCACTATGTATTTTGTATCTGACGACAATATAAACAAGCATATAGATAATTATTATACAGTTCTATAAAGGACCATAATGCTTTCTAGGATGAGTTTAAGTGTGAGGTGTTATGAAAGGTATACAAGAACCATACAGCTGAATCTTTGGAACCAGCCTTTTAGAGACAGTAATATCTGAGCTAAGAACCGAAGAAAAATAGGAGTTAAGAGGTCAGGACTAGAAATGGAAGAGGAGATAAGAGGCAGGAGAAAGGTGGGCGAGTATTTCAGTGAGAGATGGGAGTGCCAACAAGACCTGGCGGTCCGTTGGAGACAGCGGGCCTGTGGCTGGTGACGGGGCTGGTCCCCCGCGAGGGGGAGGGAGAGGAGAGGGGGCGGAATTGTCAGGTCCTGGACGCAGTGCTTGTCCTTGTTGGGATTTAGGTTTTACCCTGAGAGCATGGGTAAATTTGAAGTAGGAGGCAGATAATATAAAAATCACACTGTCTTCCTTTGGAAGTATTTCAGGGATTGGAGGTAACAGGAGTAGTTATGAAGTTGGAGCAATGAGCCTAGCAAGAAGGCCAGAGAGTTACATCAAGGGATGGAGACAGACGATAGATTTTAGAGAGATTTGTGAAGTGACTCTGAAGGACTTGGTGATGACTGAGAGAGAGGGAGAGGGAGGGAGAGAGATGGAGACAGAAAGATGATGCTACAGTTCTTCCCAGAACAACTGGCAGGTAGTGATGCTTATACAGGTGGATCTGGAGCACAGGGGAGAAATTTAGGTTCCAGGTAAAGATTCAAAAGTCGACAACATGTAGACAATAATTCAAACTCTAAGCACAGACAGAACCGTGTAGATTACGTTAGGATGAAAAGAAGAGAAGGACTAAAGCATAACCGTGGAGACCAACATTAATGGCAAGAGTGCAGCCGGGATGACCCTGCAAAACAAACTGAGACGGACTGTGTGAGGAGATACAAGGGAGATGTGAGGTGACAGAGAGCCGAGAGAAGCCAGTGTCAGCAAGGCTGTGTGTCACTTACATGCCATTATCATATAGGACTGGACACAAAATAATGCTTCATACTTCTTAAGGGCCTATCCCTTGGAGATTGTGCGTAACCAGCCTTGGAGGACGTTTCCTTTCTCCTTGACCACTGACTTGATATCTTTTAAAAGCAATATCAAATACCTATCTATCTATCTATCTATCTATCTAACTAAATGTTCATCTATATGTCATAAACTAGAAAAATATGCCATTATTTCAATGTAGATGAAGTATTTTTAAACCATATGACCCTATGATAATGTAAATTTTGTTAAAAAGAGGACTTACAACTTTTATTTTGTGAGAAAACTTTCCAAAAAGAAACAAAATTCAACTTTTGGAAAAAATTAAATCTACTTAAAGCCATGATTTCCAAAAAACATCTGGGTCTTCTTTTGGTTCTAAGAATTCAACAGATTAGACAAAGATTAGTCTCTGCGAGAGTGTGATGCATTCGCAGGGACAGAACAAGGCAAGGGAACAGAGACAGACTATCTCCTAACAAAGCCTGACCTTTAGGAACAAGAAGACAGAAAAATGTGAATGCTTAGAAGATAAGGAATTCTATTTCTGTCCTGTTCTATCAAAATACTATGCACAGTGCCACGTAAGGGTTCATCTTTACAGTCATAGAAAACATAGCTGCTTAAATATTTTATGACATTTGATTCAAATGGCAGAGAAACTAAGTTTTTGTCTGCTTTTATGTTTTCTAGGGGTATCCTCAATTTTGCTAGTCATTCAGCTATTTTGAGTTACTGTGAAATAGAAAAATATGAATGTTAATTAGCTAAAACATTGTTTCTCATATGTGGGTGTGTATGTATGCCTATGGGTACACATGTATAAGTGTGTGACAAATTATAGATTGTACAACAAATACAAGTAGCACAAAGATTCTGAAAAGATTATAGTACATCCAGGGAACAATTATATCCCTCATGTCTTCCCAGTAATACTTGAAAACTAAACTTTAACAGATTTCTGTTTTTATAGTTTCTTCTAAATGCAGATTTTAAACCTAAAAAAATTGTAGGTTTTAAGTGATGTTAAATACTATTGTAAGGCCAAACTCTTCACTGTTTTAATATTAAAAAAAACCTTTATTTAAAGCATGAGCCCAAATAATTGTTTGGAAAAAGAGTAATTTATTTATTTATCTATTATTCAAAACGTTGCTGTTTAGTATATTTTCTCCTAACATATGGGTAATACTTGGATATTTGGACAAGCTAAAGCTTTTATCCGTACATATTTCTGTACATAACATTTCCATTCCTTGTATGGAGTTGGTTCCTGTCCTTTTCCATCTGCTTCCCTCCTTCCCTCCCCCTCGACCCATCCCTTAATCCCTTCCCAGTGGAGAAAGATCCATCTCCCTCCTTCCTGTTATCTATCTCTTATTTGCTCTTCATTTGTAATTTGGGTTTTTCATGTACAAGAAACGAATTTGTACTTAAGTGTATGTGTTTGATTCATTTCATTAAACATAATTTTTTAAAACCTAAATTTAGCTGGGTGAGGTGGCACATGCCTAGAATCCCAGCACTCAGGAGGCTGAGGCAGGAGGACTGCGGCAAGTTTGAAGATAGCCTGGGCTACTTAGTGAGTTCAAGACCAGGCTGAACTGCATAGTGAAACCTGTCTTAAAAAACCAGCAAAACAAAACACCAAAAGCAAAAGTCCCTATGTTTAAAAATGGCAGTTTTTGATGGCTCACAATGAAGTGTAACTTGGAACTACAAACTCTAAAGAAATGCAGTATGGTGGTAAACATCACAGCATACTCCTAACAGCTTTAATTGAAAGTGTGCTAAATATTATGTGTTGGTTTGGGGCTTATTTTGTAGGGTGAAACAATATAACACAGGACATATATATATATATATATATATTTTTTTTTTTTTTGGTTTTTCTCCGGTACCGGGAACCGAACTCACGACCTTGCACTTGCCAGGCAAGCGCTTTGCCGCTGAGCTAAATCCCCAGCCCCTACAGGACATATATTTTATAAGATTATTTATAATAGTCACCCCAAGAGATATACAAGAGAGTGCAGGAAATCTGTCCATACACTAAGACCAAGGAATCTACCCGAGGGCCTGGATCCCACAGAAATGTCCTGCATGAGTCCAGCAGAAGACCTACAGCTCATAACAATGCCTCCCATGAGTCCACCTGGAGGCCCAGAGCCCATAACAATATCTCATGCAGGCCTGTTTCATGGATCTGTGCTGCGAAGGCCCAAAGGTCAGTGGTGGAATCCAGGAAGTCTCTGACAGCAGGATGAAGGATCTGTGCTAGTAGGCTGAGGGATCTGCACTGGAGCTAGGAAGTGATGCTCAAAGTAAGAAGCAGAGTTTCCCTGAAAGGTACCACAGCCATCCTCAGCAACAGTAAGGTCCCAAGCTCCTCCAATGATCGAGATGGCTGAGTTCCCATCAGGGAAGCCAATGCAGCAAGCTTCTCCAGGAGACTGACAGTGCACCATCTTCCCCTCCGGAGCCAGGAAGCGATGCTCAAAGTGAGGACCAGAGCTCCCCCAAAGTGAACCAAAGCCATTCTCAGTGCCAACGAGGTCCTGAGCTCCTCGGAGGATGAAGACAGCCAAGTTCATCAGGAAAGCCAGCATGATGAGCTCCTCTAAAACAACCAACAGCTCCTGACAGCTTCTACCAGCCCCAACAGCCTCTCTCAGCTCCCAACAGCCTAACTCTCCTTCTCCAGTTCTGCCTCTTATGCTGCTGGCAGCAATCCTTGCTTACTCCCAGCACCATGCTTACTCAGTTCAGCTGGGGGTTATAAGTTGACCACCAGTTATTAATCCACTACATATTAATTTATATTTATTTTGTCAGTGATGATATAACCAATGTAATTTACTAAACAAAGGCATTCTCTAGGCCCCATGTAGCTGCATAGTTATAATACACTTTCTTTGTATATACATAAAAATGTGTGTGTATATTTTTTGTTAGTGAGTATAGCAAACTACAAATGATTAGAGTTTTAAAATAATAGCTGTTCTACAAAAATTTGTCAAATGAATAAAAGTTCTATAGATGTATAGACAAAGAGGGAGAAGAGAGGCTTACACAACCGAGAAACAATTCATAGTAGTTTGTATATGCACATATTCTCTTTACTTGAATTCCTTTTTCATCCGATTTTTTATGTTGCTAATTACTCAGTGGATGATTAAATTTAGGTTGCTGCCCCCTTTGGACTGTTGTGAATAATGCTGCTGTTGTATCCATGGAGAAGTCTATATTAATGTTTCATTTTTAAATTCATATTTCATCTTTTCCTACAAGTGAAATGGAGCTTAATGTTCTAAACACAAATATTTTTAAAATGTTTATTACCACCATTCTTCCTTCAAATGCCTTCTCTTTATGTGCCATGTTAGAGTTTGAAAATTATTTTTTGCTCTTTGATTTTAACAATTCTATTATACATCATCTCTCTGCCAGCGAGATGAAGGATCTGTGCTAGCAGGCTGAGGGATCTGCACTGGAGCTAGGAAGTGATGCTCCAAGTAAGAAGCAGAGCTTCCCCGAAAGGTACCACAGCCATCCTCAGCAACAGTAAGGTCCCAAGCTCCTCCAATGATCAAGATGGCTGAGTTCCCATCTGGGAAGCGAATGCAGCAAGCTTCTCTAGGAGGGGATATTAGTCCTATTTGACAGTAAATGGAGATAATATAAAATGTTAGTGGGCTATCTAATCTTATATAACTAGAGATTAACTTTCATTAGAATCAAGGTCTTCAGACACTTAATTTTTTTCTAATAACAATATAAGGCAGAATTTGTATGAATTCAATTGTGGGAATATTATTATATATTCCTATAAAATTTTCTAAGCATCTATAAATGAGTATATTATAGAGAAGGGCCAATGTAAAACATGAAGCTATGGATGTTCAAAGAAATCCTTTTTTGTTGGAATGATCAAAGTTTCACAGAAGATTTGAGCTCTTAGAATTTTAGCAGTCAATGTAATAGAGCTTCACCCTGTATTATGTAGTAAATCATTTCCAATTTAATTTTCTCTTTGGCAAAATAAAGATTTTGAACATGTGGAGACTAAATACACAGAAGGATTTATGATCTCATAGTGTTATGGAGATTAACAATGAGTATGATCCAGGAATTGCTAAGCCTGCAAGTTCAATGGTTACATTAGAAAATGTTGTTGTCTACAACAGTTAGCTTCGTGTAGAGATTGAATAGAACAGCTAAACAAACAGACAAAAAGGAAGAATGAAAATGTATGGATCAAACAAAGCTTATAAATAGTGTTCAGATACTTTTTTAGAAAGTAGGTGTCATAGTAAAAGAAAAACATTAAGATAAGGGTAATTTGTTAAATAGCATATTACAAAACAAAGGAAACCTTATTACATTATTGTATTGGATTGACAGCTGGTCATCAATTTATCCCAGCTGAACTGAATAAGCATAGTGCTGGGTGTGGGAGGCTCACCTGGGGATTGTTACCAGCAGCATAAGAGGCAGAACTGGAGAAGGAGAGTTAGGCTGTTGGGAGCTGAGAGAGGCTGTTGGGGCTGGTAGAAGCTGTCAGGAGCTGTTGGTTGTTTTAGAGGAGCTCATCATGCTGGCTTTCCTGATGAACTTGGCTGTCTTCATCCTCCAAGAGCTCAGGACCTCGTTGGCACTG